>NC_088410.1:7995310-8104490 GCF_034236695.1 Oncorhynchus nerka
AGCAGGTGTTCTACTCCCCTAGCCAGCACCTTTCCTAAACAGGTGTTCTACTCCCCTAGCCAGCACCTCTCCTAAGCAGGTGTTCTACTCCCCTAGCCAGCACCTTCCTAAACAGGTGTTCTACTCCCCTAGCCAGCACCTCTCCTAAACAGGTGTTCTACTCTCTAGCCAGCACCTCTCCTAACAGGTGTTCTACTCCCCTAGACAGCACCTCTCCTAAAAACAGGTGTTCTAAACAGGTGTTCTACTCCCCTAGACAGCACCTCTCCTAAACAGTGTGTAGCCAGCACCTCTCCTAAGCAGGTGTTCTACTCTGCTAGCCAGCACCTCTCCTAAACAGGTGTTCTACTCTGCTAGCCAGCACCTCTCCTAAACAGGTGTTCTACTCCCTAGCCAGCACCTCTCCTAAACAGGTGTTCTACTCCCCTAGCCAGCACCTCTCCTAAGCAGGTGTTCTACTCCCCTAGACAGCACCTCTCCTAAACAGGTGTTCTACTCCCTAGCCAGCACCTCTCCTAAACAGGTGTTCTACTCCCCTAGACAGCACCTCTCCTAAACAGGTGTTCTACTCCCCTAGCCAGCACCTCTCCTAAGCAGGTGTTCTACTCCCCTAGCCAGCACCTCTCCTAAACAGGTGTTCTACTCCCTAGACAGCACCTCTCCTAAACAGGTGTTCTACTCCCCTAGCCAGCACCTCTCCTAACAGGTGTTCTACTCCCCTAGCCAGCACCTCTCCTAAGCAGGTGTTCTACTCCCTAGCCAGCACCTCTCCTAAACAGGTGTTCTACTCCCCTAGCCAGCACCTCTCCTAAACAGGTGTTCTACTCCCTAGCCAGCACCTCTCCTAAACAGGTGTTCTACTCCCCTAGCCAGCACCTCTCCTAAACAGGTGTTCTACTCTGCTAGCCAGCACCTCTCATAAACAGGTGTTCTACTCTGCTAGCCAGCACCTCTCCTAAACAGGTGTTCTACTCCCCTAGCCAGCACCTCTCCTAAACAGGTGTTCTACTCTGCTAGCCAGCACCTCTCCTAAGCAGGTGTTCTACTCTGCTAGCCAGCACCTCTCCTAAACAGGTTTTCTACTCCCCTAGCTAGCACCTCTCCTAAGCAGGTGTTCTACTCCCCTAGCCAGCACCTTTCCTAAACAGGTGTTCTACTCCCCTAGCCAGCACCTCTCCTAAACAGGTGTTCTACTCCCCTAGCCAGCACCTCTCCTAAACAGGTGTTCTACTCCCCTAGCCAGAACCTCTCCTAAACAGGTGTTCTACTCCCCTAGCCAGCACCTCTCCTAAGCAGGTGTTCTACTCCCCTAGCCAGCACCTCTCATAAACAGGTGTTCTACTCCCCTAGCCAGCACCTCTCCTAAACAGGTGTTCTACTCCCCTAGCCAGCACCTCTCCTAAACAGGTGTTCTAGCTAGCCAGCACCTCTCCTAAACAGGTGTTCTACTCTGCTAGCCAGCACCTCTCCTAAACAGGTGTTCTACTCCGCTAGCCAGCACCTCTCCTAAACAGGTGTTCTACTCTGCTAGCCAGCACCTCTCCTAAACAGGTGTTCTACTCCCCTAGCCAGCACCTCTCCTAAACAGGTGTTCTACTCTGCTAGCCAGCACCTCTCCTAAGCAGGTGTTCTACTCTGCTAGCCAGCACCTCTCCTAAACAGGTGTTCTACTCTGCTAGCCAGCACCTCTCCTAAACAGGTGTTCTACTCCCCTGTCCAGCACCTCTCCTAAACAGGTGTTCTTCTCCCCTAGCCAGCACCTCTCCTAAACAGGTGTTCTACTCCCCTAGCCAGCACCTCTCCTAAACAGGTGTTCTACTCCCCTAGCCAGCACCTCTCCTAAACAGGTGTTCTACTCTGCTAGCCAGCACCTTTCCTAAACAGGTGTTCTACTCCCCTAGCCAGCACCTCTCCTAAACAGGTGTTCTACTCCCCTAGCCAGCACCTCTCCTAAACAGGTGTTCTACTCCCCTAGACAGCACCTCTCCTAAGCAGGTGTTCTACTCCACTAGCCAGCACCTCTCATAAACAGGTGTTCTACTCCCCTAGCCAGCACCTCTCCTAAACAGGTGTTCTACTCCCCTAGCCAGCACCTCTCCTAAACAGGTGTTCTACTCCCCTAGACAGCACCTCTCCTAAACAGGTGTTCTACTCTGCTAGCCAGCACCTCTCCTAAACAGGGGTTCTACTCTGCTAGCCAGCACCTCTCCTAAACAGGTGTTCTACTCTGCTAGCCAGCACCTCTCCTAAACAGGTGTTCTACTCCCCTAGCCAGCACCTCTCCTAAACAGGTGTTCTACTCTGCTAGCCAGCACCTCTCCTAAGCAGGTGTTCTACTCTGCTAGCCAGCACCTCTCCTAAACAGGTGTTCTACTCTGCTAGCCAGCACCTCTCCTAAACAGGTGTTCTTCTCCCCTAGCCAGCACCTCTCTTAAACAGGTGTTCTACTCCCCTAGCCAGCACCTCTCCTAAACAGGTGTTCTACTCCCCTAGCCAGCACCTCTCCTAAACAGGTGTTCTACTCTGCTAGCCAGCACCTCTCCTAAGCAGGTGTTCTACTCTGCTAGCCAGCACCTCTCCTAAACAGGTTTTCTACTCCCCTGGCTAGCACCTCTCCTAAGCAGGTGTTCTACTCCCTAGCCAGCACCTTTCCTAAACAGGTGTTCTACTCCCTAGCCAGCACCTCTCCTAAGCAGGTGTTCTACTTCCCTAGCCAGCACCTTTCCTTAACAGGTGTTCTACTCCCCTAGCCAGCACCTCTCCTAAACAGGTGTTCTACTCTGCTAGCCAGCACCTCTCCTAAGCAGGTGTTCTACTCTGCTAGCCAGCACCTCTCCTAAGCAGGTGTTCTACTCTGCTAGCCAGCACCTCTCCTAAACAGGTGTTCTACTCTGCTAGCCAGCACCTCTTCTAAACAGGTGTTCTACTCCCCTAAATAGGTGTTCACCTCTCCTAAACAGGTGTTCTACTCCCCTAGCCAGCACCTCTCCTAAACAGGTGTTCTACTCCCCTAGACAGCACCTCTCCTAAGCAGGTGTTCTACTCCCCTAGACAGCACCTCTCCTAAACAGGTGTTCTACTCCCCTAGCCAGCACCTCTCCTAAACAGGTGTTCTACTCCCCTAGACAGCACCTCTCCTAAACAGGTGTTCTACTCCCCTAGCCAGCACCTCTCCTAAGCAAGTGTTCTACTCCCCTAGCCAGCACCTCTCCTAAACAGGGGTTCTACTCCCCTAGACAGCACCTCTCCTAAACAGGTGTTCTACTCCCCTAGCCAGCACCTCTCCTAAGCAGGTGTTCTCTCCCCTAGCCAGCACCTCTCCTAAGCAGGTGTTCTACTCCCCTAGCCAGCACCTCTCCCAAAACAGCCAGCACCTCTCCTAAACAGGTGTTCTACTCCCTAGCCAGCACCTCTCCTAAACAGGTGTTCTACTCCCCTAGCCAGCACCTCTCCTAAACAGGTGTTCTACTCTGCTAGCCAGCACCTCTCCTAAACAGGTGTTCTACTCTGCTAGCCAGCACCTCTCCTAAACAGGTGTTCTACTCCCCTAGCCAGCACCTCTCCTAAACAGGTGTTCTACTCTGCTAGCCAGCACCTCTCCTAAGCAGGTGTTCTACTCTGCTAGCCAGCACCTCTCCTAAACAGGTTTTCTACTCCCTAGCTAGCACCTCTCCTAAGCAGGTGTTCTACTCCCCTAGCCAGCACCTTTCCTAAACAGGTGTTCTACTCCCCTAGCCAGCACCTCTCCTAAACAGGTGTTCTACTCCCCTAGCCAGCACCTCTCCTAAACAGGTGTTCTACTCTGCTAGCCAGCACCTCTCCTAAACAGGTGTTCTACTCTGCTAGCCAGCACCTCTCCTAAACAGGTGTTCTACTCTGCTAGCCAGCACCTCTCCTAAACAGGTGTTCTACTCCCCTAGCCAGCACCTCTCCTAAACAGGTGTTCTACTCTGCTAGCCAGCACCTCTCCTAAGCAGGTGTTCTACTCTGCTAGCCAGCACCTCTCCTAAACAGGTGTTCTACTCTGCTAGCCAGCACCTCTCCTAAACAGGTGTTCTACTCCCCTGTCCAGCACCTCTCCTAAACAGGTGTTATTCTCCCCTAGCCAGCACCTCTCCTAAACAGGTGTTCTACTCCCCTAGCCAGCACCTCTCCTAAACAGGTGTTCTACTCCCCTAGCCAGCACCTCTCCTAAACAGGTGTTCTACTCTGCTAGCCAGCACCTCTCCTAAGCAGGTGTTCTACTCTGCTAGCCAGCACCTCTCCTAAACAGGTTTTCTACTCCCCTGGCTAGCACCTCCCTAAGCAGGTGTTCACTCCCCTAGCCAGCACCTTTCCTAAACAGGTGTTCTACTCCCCTAGCCAGCACCTCTCCTAAGCAGGTGTTCTACTCCCCTAGCCAGCACCTTTCCTTAACAGGTGTTCTACTCCCCTAGCCAGCACCTCTCCTAAACAGGTGTTCTACTCCCCTAGCCAGCACCTCTCCTAAACAGGTGTTCTACTCTGCTAGCCAGCACCTCTCCTAAACAGGTGTTCTACTCCCCTAGCCAGCACCTCTCCTAAACAGGTGTTCTACTCCCCTAGCCAGCACCTCTCCTAAGCAGGTGTTCTACTCCCCTAGCCAGCACCTCTCATAAACAGGTGTTCTACTCCCCTAGCCAGCACCTCTCCTAAACAGGTGTTCTACTCCCCTAGCCAGCACCTCTCCTAAACAGGTGTTCTACTCCACTAGCCAGCACCTCTCCTAAACAGGTGTTCTACTCTGCTAGCCAGCACCTCTCCTAAACAGGTGTTCTACTCCGCTAGCCAGCACCTCTCCTAAACAGGTGTTCTACTCTGCTAGCCAGCACCTCTCCTAAACAGGTGTTCTACTCCCCTAGCCAGCACCTCTCCTAAACAGGTGTTCTACTCTGCTAGCCAGCACCTCTCCTAAGCAGGTGTTCTACTCTGCTAGCCAGCACCTCTCCTAAACAGGTGTTCTACTCTGCTAGCCAGCACCTCTCCTAAGCAGGTGTTCTACTCTGCTAGCCAGCACCTCTCCTAAACAGGTGTTCTACTCTGCTAGCCAGCACCTCTCCTAAACAGGTGTTCTACTCCCCTGTCCAGCACCTCTCCTAAACAGGTGTTATTCTCCCCTAGCCAGCACCTCTCCTAAACAGGTGTTCTACTCCCCTAGCCAGCACCTCTCCTAAACAGGTGTTCTACTCCCCTAGCCAGCACCTCTCCTAAACAGGTGTTCTACTCTGCTAGCCAGCACCTCTCCTAAGCAGGTGTTCTCTCTGCTAGCCAGCACCTCTCCTAAACAGGTGTTCTACTCCCCTGGCTAGCACCTCTCCTAAGCAGGTGTTCTACTCCCCTAGCCAGCACCTTTCCTAAACAGGTGTTCTACTCCCCTAGCCAGCACCTCTCCTAAGCAGGTGTTCTACTCCCCTAGCCAGCACCTTTCCTTAACAGGTGTTCTACTCCCCTAGCCAGCACCTCTCCTAAACAGGTGTTCTACTCCCCTAGCCAGCACCTCTCCTAAACAGGTGTTCTACTCTGCTAGCCAGCACCTCTCCTAAACAGGTGTTCTACTCCCCTAGCCAGCACCTCTCCTAAACAGGTGTTCTACTCCCCTAGCCAGAACCTCTCCTAAACAGGTGTTCTACTCCCCTAGCCAGCACCTCTCCTAAGCAGGTGTTCTACTCCCCTAGCCAGCACCTCTCATAAACAGGTGTTCTACTCCCCTAGCCAGCACCTCTCCTAAACAGGTGTTCTACTCCCCTAGCCAGCACCTCTCCTAAACAGGTGTTCTACTCCACTAGCCAGCACCTCTCCTAAACAGGTGTTCTACTCTGCTAGCCAGCACCTCTCCTAAACAGGTGTTCTACTCCGCTAGCCAGCACCTCTCCTAAACAGGTGTTCTACTCTGCTAGCCAGCACCTCTCCTAAACAGGTGTTCTACTCCCTAGCCAGCACCTCTCCTAAACAGGTGTTCTACTCTGCTAGCCAGCACCTCTCCTAAGCAGGTGTTCTACTCTGCTAGCCAGCACCTCTCCTAAACAGGTGTTCTACTCTGCTAGCCAGCACCTCTCCTAAACAGGTGTTCTACTCCCCTGTCCAGCACCTCTCCTAAACAGGTGTTCTTCTCCCCTAGCCAGCACCTCTCCTAAACAGGTGTTCTCTCCCCTAGCCAGCACCTCTCCTAAACAGGTGTTCTACTCCCCTAGCCAGCACCTCTCCTAAACAGGTGTTCTACTCTGCTAGCCAGCACCTCTCCTAAACAGGTGTTCTACTCCCTAGCCAGCACCTCTCCTAAACAGGTGTTCTACTCCCTAGCCAGCACCTCTCCTAAACAGGTGTTCTACTCCCCTAGCCAGCACCTCTCCTAAACAGGTGTTCTACTCCCTAGCCAGCACCTCTCCTAAACAGGTGTTCTACTCCCCTAGCCAGCACCTCTCCTAAACAGGTGTTCTACTCCCTAGCCAGCACCTCTCCTAAACAGGTGTTCTACTCCCCTAGCCAGCACCTCTCCTAAACAGGTGTTCTCTCCCTAGCCAGCAAAGCAGGTGTTCTACTCCCCTAGCCAGCACCTCTCATAAACAGGTGTTCTACTCCCCTAGCCAGCACCTCTCCTAAACAGGTGTTCTACTCCCCTAGCCAGCACCTCTCCTAAACAGGTGTTCTACTCCCCTAGCCAGCACCTCTCCTAAACAGGTGTTCTACTCTGCTAGCCAGCACCTCTCCTAAACAGGTGTTCTACTCTGCTAGCCAGCACCTCTCCTAAACAGGTGTTCTACTCTGCAGCCAGCACCTCTCCTAAACAGGTGTTCTACTCCCTAGCCAGCACCTCTCCTAAACAGGTGTTCTACTCTGCTAGCCAGCACCTCTCCTAAGCAGGTGTTCTACTCTGCTAGCCAGCACCTCTCCTAAACAGGTGTTCTACTCTGCTAGCCAGCACCTCTCCTAAACAGGTGTTCTACTCCCTGTCCAGCACCTCTCCTAAACAGGTGTTCTTCTCCCCTAGCCAGCACCTCTCCTAAACAGGTGTTCTACTCCCCTAGCCAGCACCTCTCCTAAACAGGTGTTCTACTCCCCTAGCCAGCACCTCTCCTAAACAGGTGTTCTACTCCCTAGCCAGCACCTCTCCTAAACAGGTGTTCTACTCCCCTAGCCAGCACCTCTCCTAAACAGGTGTTCTACTCCCCTAGCCAGCACCTCTCCTAAACAGGTGTTCTACTCCCCTAGACAGCACCTCTCCTAAACAGGTGTTCTACTCCACTAGCCAGCACCTCTCATAAACAGGTGTTCTACTCCCCTAGCCAGCACCTCTCCTAAACAGGTGTTCTACTCCCTAGCCAGCACCTCTCCTAAACAGGTGTTCTACTCCCCTAGACAGCACCTCTCCTAAACAGGTGTTCTACTCTCTGCTAGCCAGCACCTCTCCTAAACAGGGTTCTACTCTGCTAGCCAGCACCTCTCCTAAACAGGTGTTCTACTCTGCTAGCCAGCACCTCTCCTAAACAGGTGTTCTACTCCCCTAGCCAGCACCTCTCCTAAACAGGTGTTCTACTCTGCTAGCCAGCACCTCTCCTAAGCAGGTGTAGCCAGCACCTCTCCTAAACAGGTGTTCTACTCTGCTAGCCAGCACCTCTCCTAAACAGGTGTTCTTCTCCCCTAGCCAGCACCTCTCTTAAACAGGTGTTCTACTCCCCTAGCCAGCACCTCTCCTAAACAGGTGTTCTACTCCCCTAGCCAGCACCTCTCCTAAACAGGTGTTCTACTCTGCTAGCCAGCACCTCTCCTAAGCAGGTGTTCTACTCTGCTAGCCAGCACCTCTCCTAAACAGGTTTTCTACTCCCCTGGCTAGCACCTCTCCTAAGCAGGTGTTCTACTCCCCTAGCCAGCACCTTTCCTAAACAGGTGTTCTACTCCCCTAGCCAGCACCTCTCCTAAGCAGGTGTTCTACTTCCCTAGCCAGCACCTTTCCTTAACAGGTGTTCTACTCCCCTAGCCAGCACCTCTCCTAAACAGGTGTTCTACTCTGCTAGCCAGCACCTCTCCTAAGCAGGTGTTCTACTCTGCTAGCCAGCACCTCTCCTAAGCAGGTGTTCTACTCTGCTAGCCAGCACCTCTCCTAAACAGGTGTTCTACTCTGCTAGCCAGCACCTCTTCTAAACAGGTGTTCTACTCCCCTAAATAGGTGTTCACCTCTCCTAAACAGGTGTTCTACTCCCCTAGCCAGCACCTCTCCTAAACAGGTGTTCTACTCCCCTAGACAGCACCTCTCCTAAGCAGGTGTTCTACTCCCCTAGACAGCACCTCTCCTAAACAGGTGTTCTACTCCCCTAGCCAGCACCTCTCCTAAACAGGTGTTCTACTCCCCTAGACAGCACCTCTCCTAAACAGGTGTTCTACTCCCCTAGCCAGCACCTCTCCTAAGCAAGTGTTCTACTCCCCTAGCCAGCACCTCTCCTAAACAGGGTTCTACTCCCTAGACAGCACCTCTCCTAAACAGGTGTTCTACTCCCCTAGCCAGCACCTCTCCTAAGCAGGTGTTCTACTCCCCTAGCCAGCACCTCTCCTAAGCAGGTGTTCTACTCCCCTAGCCAGCACCTCTCCCAAACAGGTGTTCTACTCCCCTAGCCAGCACCTCTCCTAAACAGGTGTTCTACTCCCTAGCCAGCACCTCTCCTAAACAGGTGTTCTACTCCCCTAGCCAGCACCTCTCCTAAACAGGTGTTCTACTCTGCTAGCCAGCACCTCTCCTAAACAGGTGTTCTACTCTGCTAGCCAGCACCTCTCCTAAACAGGTGTTCTACTCCCTAGCCAGCACCTCTCCTAAACAGGTGTTCTACTCTGCTAGCCAGCACCTCTCCTAAGCAGGTGTTCTACTCTGCTAGCCAGCACCTCTCCTAAACAGGTTTTCTACTCCCTAGCTAGCACCTCTCCTAAGCAGGTGTTCTACTCCCCTAGCCAGCACCTTTCCTAAACAGGTGTTCTACTCCCCTAGCCAGCACCTCTCCTAAACAGGTGTTCTACTCCCCTAGCCAGCACCTCTCCTAAACAGGTGTTCTACTCTGCTAGCCAGCACCTCTCCTAAACAGGTGTTCTACTCTGCTAGCCAGCACCTCTCCTAAACAGGTGTTCTACTCTGCTAGCCAGCACCTCTCCTAAACAGGTGTTCTACTCCCCTAGCCAGCACCTCTCCTAAACAGGTGTTCTACTCTGCTAGCCAGCACCTCTCCTAAGCAGGTGTTCTACTCTGCTAGCCAGCACCTCTCCTAAACAGGTGTTCTACTCTGCTAGCCAGCACCTCTCCTAAACAGGTGTTCTACTCCCCTGGCTAGCACCTCTCCTAAGCAGGTGTTCTACTCCCTAGCCAGCACCTTTCCTAAACAGGTGTTCTACTCCCTAGCCAGCACCTCTCCTAAACAGGTGTTCTACTCCCCTAGCCAGCACCTTTCCTTAACAGGTGTTCTACTCCCCTAGCCAGCACCTCTCCTAAACAGGTGTAGCCAGCACCTCTCTAAACAGGTGTTCTACTCTGCTAGCCAGCACCTCTCCTAAACAGGTGTTCTACTCCCCTAGCCAGCACCTCTCCTAAACAGGTGTTCTACTCCCCTAGCCAGAACCTCTCCTAAACAGGTGTTCTACTCCCCTAGCCAGCACCTCTCCTAAGCAGGTGTTCCTCCCCTAGCCAGCACCTCTCATAAACAGGTGTTCTACTCCCCTAGCCAGCACCTCTCCTAAACAGGTGTTCTACTCCCCTAGCCAGCACCTCTCCTAAACAGGTGTTCTACTCCACTAGCCAGCACCTCTCCTAAACAGGTGTTCTACTCTGCTAGCCAGCACCTCTCCTAAACAGGTGTTCTACTCCGCTAGCCAGCACCTCTCCTAAACAGGTGTTCTACTCTGCTAGCCAGCACCTCTCCTAAACAGGTGTTCTACTCCCTAGCCAGCACCTCTCCTAAACAGGTGTTCTACTCTGCTAGCCAGCACCTCTCCTAAGCAGGTGTTCTACTCTGCTAGCCAGCACCTCTCCTAAACAGGTGTTCTCTCTGCTAGCCAGCACCTCTCCTAAACAGGTGTTCTACTCCCCTGTCCAGCACCTCTCCTAAACAGGTGTTCTTCTCCCTAGCCAGCACCTCTCCTAAACAGGTGTTCTACTCCCTAGCCAGCACCTCTCCTAAACAGGTGTTCTACTCCCCTAGCCAGCACCTCTCCTAAACAGGTGTTCTACTCTGCTAGCCAGCACCTTTCCTAAACAGGTGTTCTACTCCCCTAGCCAGCACCTCTCCTAAACAGGTGTTCTACTCCCCTAGCCAGCACCTCTCCTAAACAGGTGTTCTACTCCCCTAGACAGCACCTCTCCTAAGCAGGTGTTCTACTCCACTAGCCAGCACCTCTCATAAACAGGTGTTCTACTCCCCTAGCCAGCACCTCTCCTAAACAGGTGTTCTACTCCCCTAGCCAGCACCTCTCCTAAACAGGTGTTCTACTCCCCTAGACAGCACCTCTCCTAAACAGGTGTTCTACTCTGCTAGCCAGCACCTCTCCTAAACAGGGGTTCTACTCTGCTAGCCAGCACCTCTCCTAAACAGGTGTTCTACTCTGCTAGCCAGCACCTCTCCTAAACAGGTGTTCTACTCCCCTAGCCAGCACCTCTCCTAAACAGGTGTTCTACTCTGCTAGCCAGCACCTCTCCTAAGCAGGTGTTCTACTCTGCTAGCCAGCACCTCTCCTAAACAGGTGTTCTACTCTGCTAGCCAGCACCTCTCCTAAACAGGTGTTCTTCTCCCCTAGCCAGCACCTCTCTTAAACAGGTGTTCTACTCCCCTAGCCAGCACCTCTCCTAAACAGGTGTTCTACTCCCCTAGCCAGCACCTCTCCTAAACAGGTGTTCTACTCTGCTAGCCAGCACCTCTCCTAAGCAGGTGTTCTACTCTGCTAGCCAGCACCTCTCCTAAACAGGTTTTCTACTCCCCTGGCTAGCACCTCTCCTAAGCAGGTGTTCTACTCCCCTAGCCAGCACCTTTCCTAAACAGGTGTTCTACTCCCCTAGCCAGCACCTCTCCTAAGCAGGTGTTCTACTTCCCTAGCCAGCACCTTTCCTTAACAGGTGTTCTACTCCCCTAGCCAGCACCTCTCCTAAACAGGTGTTCTACTCTGCTAGCCAGCACCTCTCCTAAGCAGGTGTTCTACTCTGCTAGCCAGCACCTCTCCTAAGCAGGTGTTCTACTCTGCTAGCCAGCACCTCTCCTAAACAGGTGTTCTACTCTGCTAGCCAGCACCTCTTCTAAACAGGTGTTCTACTCCCCTAAACAGGTGTTCACCTCTCCTAAACAGGTGTTCTACTCCCCTAGCCAGCACCTCTCCTAAACAGGTGTTCTACTCCCCTAGACAGCACCTCTCCTAAGCAGGTGTTCTACTCCCCTAGACAGCACCTCTCCTAAACAGGTGTTCTACTCCCCTAGCCAGCACCTCTCCTAAACAGGTGTTCTACTCCCCTAGACAGCACCTCTCCTAAACAGGTGTTCTACTCCCCTAGCCAGCACCTCTCCTAAGCAAGTGTTCTACTCCCCTAGCCAGCACCTCTCCTAAACAGGGGTTCTACTCCCCTAGACAGCACCTCTCCTAAACAGGTGTTCTACTCCCCTAGCCAGCACCTCTCCTAAGCAGGTGTTCTACTCCCCTAGCCAGCACCTCTCCTAAGCAGGTGTTCTACTCCCCTAGCCAGCACCTCTCCCAAACAGGTGTTCTACTCCCCTAGCCAGCACCTCTCCTAAACAGGTGTTCTACTCCCCTAGCCAGCACCTCTCCTAAACAGGTGTTCTACTCCCCTAGCCAGCACCTCTCCTAAACAGGTGTTCTACTCTGCTAGCCAGCACCTCTCCTAAACAGGTGTTCTACTCTGCTAGCCAGCACCTCTCCTAAACAGGTGTTCTACTCCCCTAGCCAGCACCTCTCCTAAACAGGTGTTCTACTCTGCTAGCCAGCACCTCTCCTAAGCAGGTGTTCTACTCTGCTAGCCAGCACCTCTCCTAAACAGGTTTTCTACTCCCCTAGCTAGCACCTCTCCTAAGCAGGTGTTCTACTCCCCTAGCCAGCACCTTTCCTAAACAGGTGTTCTACTCCCCTAGCCAGCACCTCTCCTAAACAGGTGTTCTACTCCCCTAGCCAGCACCTCTCCTAAACAGGTGTTCTACTCTGCTAGCCAGCACCTCTCCTAAACAGGTGTTCTACTCTGCTAGCCAGCACCTCTCCTAAACAGGTGTTCTACTCTGCTAGCCAGCACCTCTCCTAAACAGGTGTTCTACTCCCCTAGCCAGCACCTCTCCTAAACAGGTGTTCTACTCTGCTAGCCAGCACCTCTCCTAAGCAGGTGTTCTACTCTGCTAGCCAGCACCTCTCCTAAACAGGTGTTCTACTCTGCTAGCCAGCACCTCTCCTAAACAGGTGTTCTACTCCCTGTCCAGCACCTCTCCTAAACAGGTGTTATTCTCCCCTAGCCAGCACCTCTCCTAAACAGGTGTTCTACTCCCCTAGCCAGCACCTCTCCTAAACAGGTGTTCTACTCCCCTAGCCAGCACCTCTCCTAAACAGGTGTTCTACTCTGCTAGCCAGCACCTCTCCTAAGCAGGTGTTCTACTCTGCTAGCCAGCACCTCTCCTAAACAGGTTTTCTACTCCCCTGGCTAGCACCTCTCCTAAGCAGGTGTTCTACTCCCCTAGCCAGCACCTTTCCTAAACAGGTGTTCTACTCCCCTAGCCAGCACCTCTCCTAAGCAGGTGTTCTACTCCCCTAGCCAGCACCTTTCCTTAACAGGTGTTCTACTCCCCTAGCCAGCACCTCTCCTAAACAGGTGTTCTACTCCCCTAGCCAGCACCTCTCCTAAACAGGTGTTCTACTCTGCTAGCCAGCACCTCTCCTAAACAGGTGTTCTACTCTGCTAGCCAGCACCTCTCCTAAGCAGGTGTTCTACTCCCCTAGCCAGCACCTTTCCTAAACAGGTGTTCTACTCCCCTAGCCAGCACCTCTCCTAAACAGGTGTTCTACTCCCCTAGCCAGCACCTCTCCTAAACAGGTGTTCTACTCTGCTAGCCAGCACCTCTCCTAAACAGGTGTTCTACTCTGCTAGCCAGCACCTCTCCTAAACAGGTGTTCTACTCTGCTAGCCAGCACCTCTCCTAAACAGGTGTTCTACTCTGCTAGCCAGCACCTCTCCTAAACAGGTGTTCTACTCCCCTAGCCAGCACCTCTCCTAAACAGGTGTTCTACTCTGCTAGCCAGCACCTCTCCTACGCAGGTGTTCTACTCTGCTAGCCAGCACCTCTCCTAAACAGGTGTTCTAGTCTGCTAGCCAGCACCTCTCCTAAACAGGTGTTTTACTCCCCTGTCCAGCACCTCTCCTAAACAGGTGTTCTACTCTGCTAGCCAGCACCTCTCCTAAACAGGTGTTCTACTCTGCTAGCCAGCACCTCTCCTAAGCAGGTGTTCTACTCTGCTAGCCAGCACCTCTCCTAAACAGGTGTTCTACTCTGCTAGCCAGCACCTCTCCTAAACAGGTGTTCTACTCCCCTGTCCAGCACCTCTCATAAACAGGTGTTATTCTCCCCTAGCCAGCACCTCTCCTAAACAGGTGTTCTACTCCCCTAGCCAGCACCTCTCCTAAACAGGTGTTCTACTCCCCTAGCCAGCACCTCTCCTAAACAGGTGTTCTACTCCCCTAGCCAGCACCTCTCCTAAACAGGTGTTCTACTCTGCTAGCCAGCACCTCTCCTAAGCAGGTGTTCTACTCTGCTAGCCAGCACCTCTCCTAAACAGGTTTTCTACTCCCCTGGCTAGCACCTCTCCTAAGCAGGTGTTCTACTCCCCTAGCCAGCACCTTTCCTAAACAGGTGTTCTACTCCCCTAGCCAGCACCTCTCCTAAGCAGGTGTTCTACTCCCCTAGCCAGCACCTTTCCTTAACAGGTGTTCTACTCCCCTAGCCAGCACCTCTCCTAAACAGGTGTTCTACTCCCCTAGCCAGCACCTCTCCTAAACAGGTGTTCTACTCTGCTAGCCAGCACCTCTCCTAAACAGGTGTTCTACTCTGCTAGCCAGCACCTCTCCTAAGCAGGTGTTCTACTCCCCTAGCCAGCACCTTTCCTAAACAGGTGTTCTACTCCCCTAGCCAGCACCTCTCCTAAACAGGTGTTCTACTCCCCTAGCCAGCACCTCTCCTAAACAGGTGTTCTACTCTGCTAGCCAGCACCTCTCCTAAACAGGTGTTCTACTCTGCTAGCCAGCACCTCTCCTAAACAGGTGTTCTACTCTGCTAGCCAGCACCTCTCCTAAACAGGTGTTCTACTCTGCTAGCCAGCACCTCTCCTAAACAGGTGTTCTACTCCCCTAGCCAGCACCTCTCCTAAACAGGTGTTCTACTCCGCTAGCCAGCACCTCTCCTAAACAGGTGTTCTACTCTGCTAGCCAGCACCTCTCCTACGCAGGTGTTCTACTCTGCTAGCCAGCACCTCTCCTAAACAGGTGTTCTAGTCTGCTAGCCAGCACCTCTCCTAAACAGGTGTTTTACTCCCCTGTCCAGCACCTCTCCTAAACAGGTGTTCTTCTCCCCTAGCCAGCACCTCTCCTAAACAGGTGTTCTACTCCCCTAGCCAGCACCTCTCCTAAACAGGTGTTCTACTCCCCTAGCCAGCACCTCTCCTAAACAGGTGTTCTACTCTGCTAGCCAGCACCTCTCCTAAACAGGTGTTCTACTCCCCTAGCCAGCACCTCTCCTAAACAGGTGTTCTACTCTGCTAGCCAGCACCTCTCCTAACGCAAAGCCAGCACCTCTCTAAAAGGTGTTCTAGCCAGCACCTCTCCTAAACAGGTGTTCTCTGTTCTACTCTGCTAGCCAGCACCTCTCCTAAACAGGTGTAGTCTGCTAGCCAGCACCATCTCCTAAACAGGTGTTTTACTCCCCTGTCCAGCACCTCTCCTAAACAGGTGTTCTTCTCCCCTAGCCAGCACCTCTCCTAAACAGGTGTTCTACTCCCCTAGCCAGCACCTCTCCTAAACAGGTGTTCTACTCCCCTAGCCAGCACCTCTCCTAAACAGGTGTTCTACTCTGCTAGCCAGCACCTCTCCTAAACAGGTGTTCTACTCCCCTAGCCAGCACCTCTCCTAAACAGGTGTTCTACTCCCCTAGCCAACACCTCTCCTAAAAAATAATATCAAAATAACCAGACATGTTTTCTCTTACATCTTACAGGTAGTGTCTTCTACCCCGATGTAGACGCTGAATAGGAATACATATTATTAATAAATACCGTTATGAACAGGTAGTGTGTTAATTTTTTGGGGTACTCTATTGTTGTAAACTTGCTATTTTTCACATCCAAAGTGTTTTTGTTTGTTACCGAGATGAGACCATACTATTCCTTTCAAGATGAGCCCATACTATTCCTTTCAAGATGAGACCATACTATTCCTTTCAAGATGAGACCATACTATTCCTTTCAAGATGAGCCCATACTATTCCTTTCAAGATGAGCCCATACTATTCCTTTCAAGATGAGACCATACTATTCCTTTCAAGATGAGACCATACTATTCCTTTCAAGATGAGACCATACTATTCCTTTCAAGATGAGACCATACTATTCCTTTCAAGATGAGACCATACTATTCCTTTCAAGCCACACAAGCATCACATGCAAACATAACCGGATTATATGTAGAGGAATGACACACACACACACACACACACACACAGAGAGAGAGAGCCAAGAGTTTGAAAATAACAATTTAATCACATAAAGCATACAAATGGAATCTGATGTGCTCTATACTCAAGAATTCATGTCTTGAGATTTGTTTTAAAACATACCAATTCTTTTTTAGTAGACTTTATCCAATTAGATTTCATATGGCATAACAAAAAGCACACATTTTCTGTAACAAATATGAGATAATGGGAGCACTTGTTCTCTCATGAATTCTAAGTATGTGTGATGTACTAGAGCTCTTTCCACGCTGGGAGCAGTGGTAAGGCTTCTCCCCTGTTCTCTTCTCCCCTGTGTTTGTTACCTCATGGTCCTTCAGGTTCCCTAACTGGGTAAATATCTCTCCATACTGGGAGCATTGATATTGTTTCTCTCTAGTGTGGATTCTTTCATGCTCTGTCAGTTGCCTTACCAAGGTAAATCTCATTCCACAGTAGGATCAGTGGAAAGGCTACTCTACAGAGTTTGTTAGCTCATGTTAATTTTATTCCACAGTGGGAGTAATTCCAAAAGGCTTCACGCTTGTGTGTACTTTCTCATGCTGTTTCAGTTTGCCTAATTTCTTAAAACTCTTTCCACACTGGGAGCAGTGGTAAGGCTTCTCCGCTGTGTGTGCTCGCTCATGTATTTTCAGACTCCCTAGCTGGTTAAAACTCTTTCCACACTGGGAGCATTGATAGGGCTTCTCTCCTGAGTGTATTCTCTCGTGTGTTTTCAAGTTACATGACATGGTGAAATTCTTTCCGCACTGTGAGCAATGGTAAGGCTTCTCTCCCGTGTGTGTTCTTTCATGGTATTTCAGGTATGCGGGCTGGGAAAAACTATTTTGACACTGGGAGCATTGGTAGGGCTTCTCTCCAGTGTGTATTCTCTCATGTCGTTTCAGGCCGTTTAACCGGCTAAATCTCTTCCCACACTCTGAGCAGTGGTAAGGCTTTTCTCCAGAGTGTAAACCTATATGTCTTTTCAGGGAATCTGATGATGTAAAACTATTTCCACACTGGGAGCATTGGAATGGTTTTTCTCCTGTGTGTACACTCTTATGCAATTTAAGATGCGATGCCCGTGAGAATCTCTTTCCACACTGGGAGCATTGGAACGGCTTCTCTCCTGAGTGTATTCTCTCATGTGACTTCAGGGAACCTGATGAGGAAAATATCTTTCCACACTGGGAGCATTGGAACGGCTTCTCTCCTGAGTGTATTCTCTCATGTGATTTCAGGGAACCTGATGAGGAAAATCTATTTTCACATTGAAAGCAGTGATAAGGCTTCTCTCCAGTGTGCGTTCTCTTATGTTTTTTCAGGTGCCCTAACTGGATAAATCTCTTTCCGCACTGAGAGCAGTGATGTGGTCTTGCTGATTTGGACATCACTGGGTCTGGTTCCTCAGCGGGACACGTCCCACTTTCAGAGTAAGAGTCTGGTCTCTCTCCTGCCAAAGACAGAGTATTTTTCAGTTTAACAGAGAATTTCCAGAGTGGGCTCTCTGTTACCTTTGAAGTAATGACAATTTTACACGTAGAAATTGACATTATAGGCCATTAACCTCTCTAGGGGTGTGGGACGGTAGCGTCCCACCCGGCCAACATCCAGTGAAATTGCAGAGCGCCAAATTCAAAAACAGAAATACTCATCATAAAAATTCATAAAAACATACAAGTGTTATACATCGGTTTAAAGATGAACTTCTCGTTAATCCAACCACGGTGTCAGATTTCAAAAAGGCTTTACGGCGAAAGCAAACCATGCGATTATCTGAGAACAGCGCCCAGCAGACAAATCATTACAAACAGTTACCAGCCAAGTGGAGGAGTTACTGCACTCTGTTATGTAATGTTCTGTACTGCATTCTACTGTTCCGTTCTGTACTGTTACACAAGTCAGAAAAACGCTAAAATTAATCACTTACCTTTGATGATCTTCATATGGTTGCACTCACAAGACTACCATTTACTCAATAAATGTTTGTTTCATTCGATAAAGTCCCTCTTTATATCCAAAAAACCTCCAAAAAAGCGTTTTGTTCAGTAATCCACAGGCTCAAAGGCAGTCACAACAGGAAGACGAAAATATAATCAATCCTCAAGTTGTTTTTAGTCATAATAATCAATAATATTTAAACCGGACAAAAGCTTTGTCAATATAAAAGGAAAACAAGAAAGGCACGCTCTCTCTGAGACACTGAATGGTCCACTCATTCAGAGTGGTCTTACTCCCACATTGTTCAGAATACAAGCCTGAAACAATTTCTAAAGACTGTTGACATTTAATGGAAGCCATAGGAAGTTCTGTACTGAAATCTACTGTTCTGTTTTTTACTGAACTCTACTGTTATGTTCTGTACTGCACTCTACTGTAATGTTATGTACTGCACTCTACTGTAATGTTATGTACTGCACTCTACTGTAATGTTATGTACTGCACTCTACTGTAATGTTATGTACTGCACTCAACTGTTCTGTTCTGTACTGCACTCTACTGTTCTGTTCTGTACTGCACTCAACTGTTCTGTTCTGTACTGCACTCAACTGTTATGTTCTGTACTGCACTCAACTGTTATGTTCTGTACTGCACTCTACTGTTCTGTTCTGTACTGCACTCAACTGTTCTGTTCTGTACTGCACTCAACTGTTATGTTCTGTACTGCACTCAACTGTTATGTTCTGTACTGCACTCTACTGTAATGTTCTGTACTGCACTCTACTGTAATGTTATGTACTGCACTCTACTGTAATGTTCTGTACTGCACTCAACTGTTCTGTTCTGTACTCTACTGTTCTGTACTGCACTCTACTGTTCTGTTCTGTACTCTACTGTTCTGTTCTGTACTGAAATCTACTGTTCTGTACTGCACTCTACTGTTCTGTTCTGTACTGAAATCTACTGTTCTGTACTGCACTCTACTGTTCTGTTCTGTACTGAAATCTACTGTTCTGTACTGAAATCTACTGTTCTGTACTGCACTCTACTGTTCTGTTCTGTACTGAAATCTACTGTTCTGTACTGCACTCTACTGTTATGTTCTGTACTGTACTCTACTGTTCTGAACTGTACTCTACTGTTCTGTACTGCACTCTACTGTTATGTTATGTACTGCACTATACTGTCATGTACTGCCCTCTACTGTTCTGTACTGCACTCTACTGTTCTGTACTGCACTCTACTGTTCTGTACTGCACTCTACTGTTCTGTACTGCACTCTACTGTTCTGTACTGCACTCTACTGCTATGTTCTGTACTGCACTCTACTGCTATGTTCTGTACTGCACTCTACTGTTATGTTCTGTACTGCACTCTACTGTTCTGAACTGTACTCTACTGTTCTGTACTGCACTCTACTGTTCTGTACTGCACTCTACTGTTATGTTATGTACTGCACTATACTGTCATGTACTGCCCTCTATGTTATGTACTGCACTCTACCGTCATGTCATGTACTGCACTCTACTGTTATGTACTGCACTCTACTGTCATGTCATGTACTGCACTCTACTGTAATGTACTGAACTCTACTGTTCTGAACTCCGCTGTTATGTTCTGTACTGCACTCTACAGTTATGTTATGTTCTGTCCTTTGATGTCCTTTGATGTCCAAACTTCAGAATGTGTCCGGACCAACCAAATGTGGTCTTGTTTGGGGGGCAGAAGCTCATTAAAATAATAGCCAGTGTATAGAACAATACCCGAATATGCAAAGTAGGACAGTGCATATTTCTACCTTTGTGTACCTATTCAGGATACATCACCACGAAGAGAGAACCCACTTCCCTTACTGTACTTCAATAACCAAAACAGATGTTTTTCAAAGTCAGTGTGTGATGTCATAGATGACACCTCATTCTTTCTGCAGACATCGTTGATTCTTAATTCGGAGTGAATATTTAAGTGTTTTTTTGGAATGTACACAAACACAAAAGGGAGATGGAACCAACATCCTGTAACCAAATTTTGCATCTGCACAGTTCCTGACAGTATAAGTGTTTCGTTGTTGTTGTTGTCAAATGTTAAAAGTAGTGATTGTGCATAGAGTGGAAAGGTTTGTTCAGCTTTGAAATCAATGTTTTTTGTTGTTGTTTGGCATACATTGAAAGTAAGACATCTGAGTCTCGGCGATTCCATACCTTTAACAATTCCTACTACAGAACAAATGGCTCAAAGTGTAGAACTTCAGTAGAATGCCCATTTAATAAAGATAAATAAAGGGGAAATCTGCAGTTGCTACGTCCACCTTTCTGGGCTTATACATTAATTACATGTACCCATTGATTCTTGAAAATATAAGTTATTAATGCCTCGTGAGCTTAGTTCAACTGTCATACCCCCACCAGAACCCACTATATACAATCAAAACAAGGTTAAAACTATCGTTTTGGGTGGTCAGTCTTTGCATCCATAGTTCTGTCTATGAATCTGAGAGTGGTTACGTTTCATCAGCCCCATCCCTCAGATTTTTACAGGAACAGGGGCGGGGATCTCGCTTTGATATTGTTTCAACTGCAGATTTCCCCTTAAAAACCACTCGTTTGGATCAACAACTGCGGCGCTTGTGCCCATGTTTTTAAGATAGTACACTACTCACTGGTGTTAATCAGATCTCCGGTCTGCTCTTCTTCCTCCTCCAATGTGACAGTAATCTCCCCCTCCTCTTCTTTCACTGTGACAGTCGTCGCCTCTTCCTCCCCTTTCACTCCGAAAACTTCTTCCTCTTCCTCGTAGTCTTCCTTCACAGTAACATCCTCCTCTTTCACTCTGAAAGCTTCTTCTTCTTCTTTCAATGTAACAGCTTCATATTTTTTAACTGTGACAGCCTCCTCTCCCTCCTCCTCTTTCACAGGAGCTTCTTTCTCTGTCCAGCAGACCTGCTCTTCTTTAGCAAGGGACAAGCTCATGGTCGAATATGTTAGCTAGCTAGTTAGCATTAGCGAATAGCCCACTAACGTTACTAGGCAATAAGTTAATAAGTAATCTTACCGACAACATAAATATGACATTTTATGAAGTATAGTAAATAAGCAGATGGTGTGTTTAAAACACGGAGGTTAATATACACCAAAAAATGGTCAATGAGCTCCAATGTTTCGGTGTTATGTTGGCTAGCTAGCTGTAAAGATGGCTGAATCAGTAGCAGAGTTGTAGCTGTTGTTGAAGAAGCGTCCCGCGCCGTCCATTAGATTATACGTCACGCAAGAGGCACCAGCTGAAAGACTCGTATTGCCATCTGCTGACTCATGTGGGTAAACGCAATTTAACAAAAATAATATTCTTGCAATTAATTAAACACTAGGCAGGTTTTCATTTACTCAGGATATTTCGAAAAGCAATGTCGCAGAAAGAAAATCATTGCGACCTGTGTAACAAACGGCAGGAGAAATCTTCAAAAGATACAATTTTAGTCTCAGTTAAGCAGGGCTGGAATGGTCTTCTGTATAACTTTCTTTATTGCAACAAAATATGATGGAAAATGTGCAGTTGGGGCTGTAACACAGGGTTATAAACTGGATGTTTCATCTAGTATAACATCCGGTTCAGAGTTACACCCAGCATTCGGCTCAGAGTTACATCCAGCATCCGGCTCAGAGTTACAGTGCCTTCAGAAAGTATTCATACCCCTTGACTTATTCCAGATTTTGTTGTGTTAAAGCCTGAATGCAACATGGATTAAATAAATACAAATTCTCATTGATCTAAACACAATACACCATAATGACAAAGTGATGTGATAAGTTTGCAAATTTATTGAAAATGCAAAATAGAAATATCTAATTTACATAAATATTCACACCACTGATTCAATACATGCTAGAATCACCTTTGGAAGAGATTACAGCTGTGAGTCTTTCTGGATAAATCTTATATTTGCAGATTATTATTCCATAAAATTCTTTAAGATCTGTCAAGTTGCTTGTTGGCTTTGTGTTTTAGCTTATACACTTTGGGTGGTGTATCCATACACCTAGTCACTACAAAGATACATACGTCCTTCCTAATTCAGTTGCCAGAGAGGAAGGAAACTGCTCAGGGATTTCACCATGAAGCCAATGGTGACTTTAAAACTGTTACAGAGTTTAATGCCTGTGAAAGGAGAAAACTGAGGATGGATCAACAACATTGAAGTTACTCCACAAGACTATTTGAAGTTACTCCACAAGACTATTTGAAGTAACCCCACAAGACTAACCTAAATGACAGAGTGAAAAGAATGAAGCTTGAATACAAACAGAATACAAATATTCATCAAAAAGTTTGGTAAAAGGCACTAAAGTAAATCTGCAAAAAATGTGGCAAAGAAATTAACTTAATGTCCTGAATACATAGTGTTATATGAATACATCATGTCATGTGATTAAACTAATCACGGAATAGAAATTAACTAGGGAGTCAGGGGCACCACAGGAAAATGTTGTTTAAATAGTTACAATTTCCCAAATTGAAATCCCTTCAGATATTTTCATAACTTATCGATTAGTCACTTATTTATGTATTATTACCTCAGTCATATTCAAAATTTCGCAAAACCCCTTGGATATCTGCACGAACCCTAGCATAAATTATGAATCAGCGATATTCAAATTGGCGTAATTATTTATTTACTAACTAACTAAATAAATCACACAGAATTACATAAAGACACACACAGGACAGGTTATACATTGGTTACTCACATGATACACTGAAAAGTCCCTAGGGGACTAAACCGATATGACGGCTTGGTAGACAAAGGAAAGGGGTGGGGACCGATAAAGAGTGGGGAAAACAAATTGGACCCATGTACATACAATTGATAACCACGCTCATGGAAATGCCAACCCTTTTGCACATGAACAGCTGCTCATTCGAAAATAAATTGCAATTGACATATTTACGAGTGTATAGCTCTGTTGTCACTCTCTGTGATCGCCCGTCCGTCTGCTGAATCAGTCGACAGAAAGTCAAGTCCACCAGAGATCAAAATCTTTTAGATGCACTACTGTTCCACTGGATGTCATAAGGTGAATGCACCAATTTGTAAGTCGCTCTGGATAAGAGCGTCTGCTAAATGACTTAAATGTAAATGTAATGTAGTTGTAGCTTGTTATAATAGATACGTCAGGCATACCAATGGTTGTTCGATAGTGAAATGTTCTCCAGAATGGATCTTTCAGAGTACCATTCGTCGTTCGATCCGTCGCGTTTACCAGACTAAGGTACTCAAACAGCTGCAGACTGAATACGTAGTGTTCAGTTTTGTAGAGATTTTCTTAACCATTTGTAAAGTATGGACTGAGTCCCTACGTCCTCTGGTCTGTATTTAAATTGCCAACCATGTCACTACCGCTCCATGATCTCAATGGTTGATGATTCAGGTCACAGCTAGAACCACTTCACACACCAGCAGCAACCTGGGATGTTTTGGCGTGGCCACTGCCTGATCATAAGTTATGAAAAACAATTCTCATTTAGAACACTAAAATCAAATTGTTATATTTTCAAAAGTATTCTTATGCTTAATCATTTATTTTATACAACATTCAGATAGTAGTTGAGATGTGTATACAAACAAACAAACATACAGTAATGTGGGTCTTCTGTCTTTAATGAGGTCACCAAAGGAAACAAATTCGACATTCCTTGATTTCCCACCGACCATTCGAACTGTCCGGATTTACAGAAATACGGTTTCACCATCCAACCTTTTGAATGATAAAGTTCGGCCAAGTCTCTCCCTGTGTCCCACAGTCACATATTCCAATTATACAGACCCAGAAACAGAGTACTTAAGACCGTCATAGAACTGCCCAAGGGCACGTCATGACCTCTATACCAGGCGGTGGACCTCTATAGCAGGCGGTGTCAGAGGAAGGCCCAAAAATTGTCCAAGACTCCAGGCACCCTAGTCATAGACTGTTTTCTCTGCTAGCTAACTTAACTACCTAGCCAGCTTAACTACCTAGCCAGCTAGCTAGTTTAATTACCTAGCCAACTACCTAGCTAAACTGCCTGTGTTTATGTGAAATCTCTCTTTCCACACTGGGAGCAGATGTAAGGCAACTCCCCAGTGTGGGGTCCATGGTCTTTCAGGTTCCCTAACTAGGTAAATATTTTTCCCCACTGGGAGCAGTGGAATAGCTTCTCTCTTTCAAGGCTTCTCTGCAGAGTATGTTAGCGCATGCTTTTTCAGGTATCTTGACTGGGTGAAACTCTCCACACTGGGAGCAGTGGAAAAGTTATTTTCCTGTGTGTCATCTCATGTGTTTTCAGTCTCCTTAACCTGTTAAAACCCTTTCCACAATGAGAGCATTGGAATGGATTTTCTCCTGTGTGTATTCTTGTGTGCTCTTTCAGATGCGATGACTGAATAAATCTCTTTCCACACTGGGAACAATGGAAAGGCCTCTCTACAGAGTGTGTTCTCTCATGTTTTTTCACGTCCCCTGGTGAGAAGAATGTATTTTCACATTGGGAGCATTGATATGGTTTCTCTTCAGTGTGCATTCTTTCATGCACTTTTAGATACCCTGATCGTCCGAAACCTTTCCCACAATGAGAGCATTGATAAGGCTTCTCCTCCCCTGTATGTATTCTCTCATGCTTTTTCAGGCCCCGTAATGTAACAAAACCCTTTCCACACTGGGAGCAGGTGTGAGGCTTTTCTTCTGTGTGTGTCCACTGATGTGTTTTTAAAGTCCATAACTGAGTAAAACTCTTTCCACACAGGGAGCAGTGGAAAGGCTTCTCTCCTTTGTGTATTCTCGTATGTTTGATCAGCCCCCCTACCTGAGTAAAACTCTTTCCACACAAGGAGCAGTGGAAAGGCTTCTCTCCTGTATGTGTCCTCTCATGAGTTTTCAGGTTCCCTATCCAGGTAAAATTCTTTCCACAATGGGAGCACTGGAAGGGCTTTTCTCCAGAGTGTACTCTTTCATGTTCTTTCTGGCTCCCTAACTGGGCAAAACTCTTTCCACAATGGGAGCAGGGGAAGGGCTTTTCTCCTGTGTGCATTCTCGTATGCATTTTCAGGTGCCATGATTGGGTAAAAGTCTTTCCACAATCGGAGCAGCCGTGAGGCTTCTCTCCTGTGTGCCTTCTCTCATGCATGTTCAAGTGCCATAAACGGGTAAAACTCTTTCCACACTGGGAGCAGTGGAAAGGCTTTTCTCCTGTGTGTGTCCTTTCATGTCTTTTCAGGCTATATAACCTGGTAAAACTCTGTCCACAATGGGAGCAGTGGAAGGGCTTTTCTCCTGTGTGTGTCTTCTCATGTCTTTTCACGTGTAATAGCCGGGTAAAACTCTTTCCACACTGCGAGCAGTGGTGTCGTCTAGCTGATGTCTCTGGTTCCTCTGAGTCTGGTCTTTCTCCTGCCAAAGACAAACCCAGAGTGTTTATTTAAATCGAGACCTCAATTAAACCTCCATATGACACAACTGTCTTGCTATGAAGTTTAATCTAAATCAGATCCCTCAATAACCTGGGGACAGTAAAAAAATATTATTAAAAAACAACAACATTATGTAGAGGTCCAACTCGAATCTTGCCGTCATGGAATGTCATGTTTTTAGGCTGAACAGAGCTCTATCCTAATAGATAGAGGACTACAGTATTTAAATCAATGTCATAGGATGCATTTGATCCATTGATAATGTTTTGTTGGTGGCCCACTCTTTGATGGTAAACATGGTATGGTATCCACGTGTTCCTCTGACTCTGGGAAAGTAGATACAAATCCCAGGATCCCTTTAACAATTCCTATACTGGACAAAAAAACATAAATAGGAAAACTTGTTTTTTATGAAGCTGAACATGACAGAATGGACATTTTTGTAAAAATCATATATTTATTTTTATACAAAAGGCAACGAATTGGTGGTATGGCCCAGGAAGCCATGTAACCAATCATAGCCCTCCATTTACTTGTATCGTTAAAACATCTTACAAATCACCAGCAGAAGGTGAACTTTTTGTATCCATTTTCACATTCATTCTGTTGGTAAAGCAAATTGGATCGTAACTCTACAAGTAGCAGACATCCCACTCTGTAACATTGATATGCCCGTAGAGTACATTATGTTCAACAATATATATATTTTAATGTGCTAAATCAAACCTGTTATATTTTCAATGTGTATTTCTATTTTTCAATGTTCATAAATAACACCTCACATATTCTAGTAAAGCTTCATATGACCCTTTTCTCTCTCTCTCTTTGTAGCACCTACAGATTAAACATTATGGAGTCTTAAAGGAGGCCTGTATCACCTGCAGTTTAAACATTATGGAGTCTTAAAGGAGGCCTGTAGCATCTAATGATGAAACATTATGGAGTCTTAAAGGAGGACTGTAGCATCTAATGATGAAACATTATGGAGTCTTAAAGGAGACCTGTAGCATCTAATGATGAAACATTATGGAGTCTTAAAGGAGGACTGTATCACCTGCAGTTTAAACATTATGGAGTCTTAAAGGAGGCCTGTAGCATCTAATGATGAAACATTATGGAGTCTTAAAGGAGACCTGTAGCACCTGCAGATTAAACATTATGGAGTCTTAAAGGAGGACTGTAGTATCTAATGATGAAACATTATGGAGTCTTAAAGGAGACCTGTAGCATCTAATGATGAAACATTATGGAGTCTTAAAGGAGGACTGTATCACATCTGAAACAGATTAAACATAATGATGGAGTCTTAAAGGAGGACTGTGCAGATTAAACATTATGGAGTCTTCTAATGATGAAACATTATGGAGTCTTAAAGGAAGACTGTAGCATCTAATGAGGAAACATTATGGAGTCTTAAAGGAGACCTGTAGCATCTAATGATGAAACATGGAGTCTTGCTGATCCAAGATGGCGTAGCAGTAAGTCGTCCTGTCGTGCCGTGTCCCCTGTGTATATCTTTTTCGGTTTTTTACATATTTTTCTTTGCATATCTCTTTAAAAACTTTTTGCTAAACCTAAGCTTCCAAATACTCTCCTGCAACCCGCCTCACCCAATGTAGCTATTTTTCCTAAAGTATTTATATTTATATTTACTTCGGAACCGGAACCCCTCAACTGAAGCTCAACTGAAGCTAGCCAGCTAGCGGTCTTCAGCTAACCTTCAGCCCGGAAAGCTCTCGTCAGTTCGAACAACGCGACTCTAACCAGAGCATAACGGACCTATTTATTTTTTCATCCCTGGATTCTTCCCCGGATTCCCACCGCAAATGGAACATTTTTCAGCTGGATCTTCACAACTAGCTAGCTAGCTATCTACGAACTGTTAGCTTGCTAGCACAGGCCTGCTAACCGTCTGCATCGCCGCGTCCCAAACACCCATATTTACTTTCTATTGCTTTTTGATTTTTAATTTGTTTATACCTTCCGGAAACCTGCCTCATCCAATGTGATACGGAATCGCTATTATTTTTATTTTTTCAGAACACACTCAAGAACCTCCAGAAGCTAACCAGCTAACTAACTAGCTACAAGCTATTTAGTCATTGTTAGTTTTTTAAAACCTGGATAACACTCGCCAGTCCAGCTTCCCTGCCCCATCCACCGCTGCCCCCTGGACACTGATCTCTTGGCCACATAGCTGATGCACGCTGGACTGTCCATTAATCACGGTACTCCATTCTGCTTGTTTGTTTTATCTGTTGGCCCCGTTGCCTAGTCAACGCCATTTTACCTGCTATTGTCGTGCCAGCTGATTAGCTGTTGTTGTCTAACCTACTGTTTTAGCTAGCTTTCCCAATTCAACACCTGTGATTACTGTATGCCTCGCTGTATGTCTCTCTCAAATGTCAATATCCCTTGTATACTGTTGTTCAGGTTAGTTATCATTGTTTTAGTTCACAATGGACCCCTAGTTCCACTCTTCATACCCCGGATAACTCCTTTGTCCCACCTCCCACACATGCGGTGATCTCACCCATTACAACCAGCATGTCCAGAGATACAACCTCTCTCATCATCACCCGGGGCCTGGGCTTACCTCCGCTGTACCCGCACCCCATCATACCCCTGTCTGCGCATTATGCCCTGAATATATTCTACCAAGCCCAGAAACCTGCTCCTCTTATTCTCTGTCCCCAACGCTCTAGGCGACCAGTTTTGATAGCCTTTAGCCGCACCCTCATACTACTCCTTCTCTGTTCCGTGGGTGATGTGGAGGTAAACCCAGGCCCTGCATGTCCCCAGGCACCCTCATTTGTTGACTTCTGTGATCGAAAAAGCCTTGGTTTCATGCATGTCAACATCAGAAGCCTCCTCCCTAAGTTTGTTTTACTCACTGCTTTAGCACACTCTGCTAACCCTGATGTCCTTGCTGTGTCTGAATCCTGGCTCAGGAAGGCCACCAAAAATTCAGAGATTTCCATACCCAACTATAACATCTTCCGTCAAGATAGAACTGCCAAAGGGGGAGGAGTTGCAGTCTACTGCAGAGATAGCCTGCAAAGTAATGTCATACTTTCCAGGTCCATACCCAAACAGTTCGAACTACTAATTTTGAAAATTACTCTCTCCAGAAATAAGTCTCTCACTGTTGCCGCCTGCTACCGACCCCCCTCAGCTCCCAGCTGTGCCCTGGACACCATTTGTGAATTGATCGCCCCCCCATCTAGCTTCAGAGTTTGTTCTGTTAGGTGACCTAAACTGGGATATGCTTAACACCCCAGCAGTCCTACAATCTAAGCTAGATGCCCTCAATCTCACACAAATCATCAAGGAACCCACCAGGTACAACCCTAACTCTGTAAACAAGGGCACCCTCATAGACGTCATCCTGACCAACTGGCCCTCCAAATACACCTCCGCTGTCTTCAACCAGGATCTCAGCGACCACTGCCTCACTGCCTGTATCCGCTACGGAGCCGCAGTCAAACGACCACTCCTCATCACTGTCAAACGCTCCCTAAAACACTTCTGTGAGCAGGCCTTCCTAATCGACCTGGCCCGGGTATCCTGGAAGGACATTGACCTCATCCCGTCAGTTGAGGATGCCTGGTCATTCTTTAAAAGTAACTTCCTCTCCATTTTAGATAAGCATGCTCCGTTCAAAAAATGCAGAACCAAGAACAGATACAGCCCTTGGTTCACTCCAGACCTGACTGCCCTCGACCAGCACAAAAACATCCTGTGGCGGACTGCAATAGCATCGAATAGTCCCCGTGATATGCAACTGTTCAGGGAAGTCAGGAACCAATACACGCAGTCAGTCAGGAAAGCTAAGGCCAGCTTCTTCAGGCAGAAGTTTGCATCCTGTAGCTCCAACTCCAAAAGGTTCTGGGACACTGAAGTCCATGGAGAACAAGAGCACCTCCTCCCAGCTGCCCACTGCACTGAGGCTAGGTAACACGGTCACCACCGATAAATCCATGATTATCGAAAACTTCAATAAGCATTTCTCAACGGCTGGCCATGCCTTCCGCCTGGCTTCTCCAACCTCGGCCAACAGCTCCGCCCCCCCCCCCCGCAGCTCCTCGCCCAAGCCTCTCCAGGTTCTCCTTTACCCAAATCCAGATAGCAGATGTTCTGAAAGAGCTCCAAAACCTGGACCCGTACAAATCAGCTGGGCTTGACAATCTGGACCCTCTATTTCTGAAACTATCCGCCGCCATTGTCGCAACCCCTATTACCAGCCTGTTCAACCTCTCTTTCATATCGTCCGAGATCCCCAAGGATTGGGAAAGCTGCCGCAGTCATCCCCCTCTTCAAAGGGGGAGACACCCTGGACCCAAACTGTTACAGACCTATATCCATCCTGCCCTGCCTATCTAAGGTCTTCGAAAGCCAAGTCAACAAACAGGTCACTGATCATCTCGAATCCCACCGTACCTTCTCCGCTGTGCAATCTGGTTTCCGAGCCGGTCACGGGTGCACCTCAGCCACACTCAAGGTACTAAACGATATCATAACCGCCATCGATAAAAGACAGTACTGTGCAGCCGTCTTCATCGACCTTGCCAAGGCCTTCGACTCTGTCAATCACCATATTCTTATCGGCAGACTCAGTAGCCTCGGTTTTTCGGATGACTGCCTTGCCTGGTTCACCAATTACTTTGCAGACAGAGTTCAGTGTGTCAAATCGGAGGGCATGCTGTCCGGTCCTATGGCAGTCTCAATGGGGGTGCCACAGGGTTCAATTCTCGGGCCGACTCTTTTCTCTGTATATATCAATGATGTCGCTCTTGCTGCGGGCGATTCCCTGATCCACCTCTACGCAGACGACACCATTCTATATAATTTCGGCCAGTCATTGGACACTGTGCTATCTAACCTCCAAACGAGCTTCAATGCCATACAACACTCCTTCCGTGGCCTCCAACTGCTCTTAAACGCTAGTAAAACCAAATGCATGCTTTTCAACCGATCGCTGCCTGCACCCGCATGCTCGACTAGCATCACCACCCTGGATGGTTCCGACCTTGAATATGTGGACATCTATAAGTACCTAGGTGTCTGGCTAGACTGCAAACTCTCCTTCCAGACTCATATCAAACATCTCCAATCCAAAATCAAATCAAGAGTCGGCTTTCTATTCCGCAACAAAGCCTCCTTCACTCACGCCGCCAAGCTTACCCTAGTAAAACTGACTATCCTACCGATCCTCGACTTCGGCGATGTCATCTACAAAATGGCTTCCAACACTCTACTCAGCAAACTGGATGCAGTCTATCACAGTGCCATCCGTTTTGTCACAAAAGCACCTTATACCACCCACCACTGCGACTTGTATGCTCTAGTCGGCTGGCCCTCGCTACATATTCGTCGCCAGACCCACTGGCTCCAGGTCATTTACAAGTCCATGCTAGGTAAAGCTCCGCCTTATCTCAGTTCACTGGTCACGATGGCAACACCCATCCGTAGCACGCGCTCCAGCTGGTGTATCTCATTGATCATCCCTAAAGCCAACACCTCATTTGGCCGCCTTTCGTTCCAGTACTCTGCTGCCTGTGACTGGAACGAATTGCAAAAATCACTGAAGTTGGAGACTTTTATCTCCCTCACCAACTTCAAACATCAGCTATCTGAGCAGCTAACCGATCGCTGCAGCTGTACATAGTCTATTGGTAAATAGCCCACCCATTTTCACCTACCTCATCCCCATACTGTTTTACTTATTTACTTTTCTGCTCTTTTGCACACCAATATCTCTACCTGTACACGACCATCTGATCATTTATCACTCCAGTGTTAATCTGCAAAATTGTAATTATTCGCCTACCTCCTCATGCCTTTTGCACACATTGTATATAGACTCCCCCTTTTTTCTTTTTTTTCTCTACTGTGTTATTGACTTGTTAATTGTTTACTCCATGTGTAACTCTGTGTTGTCTGTTCACACTGCTATGCTTTATCTTGGCCAGGTCGCAGTTGCAAATGAGAACTTGTTCTCAACTAGCCTACCTGGTTAAATAAAGGTGTTCTCAACTAGCCTACCTGGTTAAATAAAGGTGTTCTCAACTAGCCTACCTGGTTAAATAAAGGTGTTCTCAACTAGCCTACCTGGTTAAATAAAGGTGTTCTCAACTAGCCTACCTGGTTAAATAAAGGTGTTCTCAACTAGCCTACCTGGTTAAATAAAGGTGTTCTCAACTAGCCTACCTGGTTAAATAAAGGTGTTCTCAACTAGCCTACCTGGTTAAATAAAGGTGAAATAAATAAAAATAAATACAAATAAAAAGGAGGACTGTAGCATCTAATGATGAAACATTATGGAGTCTTAAAGGAGGACTGTAGCATCTAATGATGAAACATTATGGAGTCTTAAAGGAGGACTGTAGCATCTAATGATGAAACATTATGGAGTCTTAAAGGAGGACTGTAGCATCTAATGATGAAACATTATGGAGTCTTAAAGGAGGACTGTAGCATCTAATGATGAAACATTATGGAGTCTTAAAGGAGGACTGTAGCATCTAATGATGAAACATTATGGAGTCTTAAAGGAGGACTGTAGCATCTAATGATGAAACATTATGGAGTCTTAAAGGAGGACTGTAGCATCTAATGATGAAACATTATGGAGTCTTAAAGGAGGACTGTAGCATCTAATGATGAAACATTATGGAGTCTTAAAGGAGGACTGTAGCATCTAATGATGAAACATTATGGAGTCTTAAAGGAGGACTGTAGCATCTAATGATGAAACATTATGGAGTCTTAAAGGAGGACTGTAGCATCTAATGATGAAACATTATGGAGTCTTAAAGGAGGACTGTAGCATCTAATGATGAAACATTATGGAGTCTTAAAGGAGGACTGTAGCATCTAATGATGAAACATTATGGAGTCTTAAAGGAGGACTGTAGCATCTAATGATGAAACATTATGGAGTCTTAAAGGAGGACTGTAGCATCTAATGATGAAACATTATGGAGTCTTAAAGGAGGACTGTAGCATCTAATGATGAAACATTATGGAGTCTTAAAGGAGGACTGTAGCATCTAATGATGAAACATTATGGAGTCTTAAAGGAGGACTGTAGCATCTAATGATGAAACATTATGGAGTCTTAAAGGAGGACTGTAGCATCTAATGATGAAACATTATGGAGTCTTAAAGGAGGACTGTAGCATCTAATGATGAAACATTATGGAGTCTTAAAGGAGGACTGTAGCATCTAATGATGAAACATTATGGAGTCTTAAAGGAGGACTGTAGCATCTAATGATGAAACATTATGGAGTCTTAAAGGAGGACTGTAGCATCTAATGATGAAACATTATGGAGTCTTAAAGGAGGACTGTAGCATCTAATGATGAAACATTATGGAGTCTTAAAGGAGGACTGTAGCATCTAATGATGAAACATTATGGAGTCTTAAAGGAGGACTGTAGCATCTAATGATGAAACATTATGGAGTCTTAAAGGAGGACTGTAGCATCTAATGATGAAACATTATGGAGTCTTAAAGGAGGACTGTAGCATCTAATGATGAAACATTATGGAGTCTTAAAGGACTGGCATCTAATGATGAAACATTATGTAGCATCTAATGATGAAACATTATGGAGTCTTAAAGGAGGACTGTAGCATCTAATGATGAAACATTATGGAGTCTTAAAGGAGGACTGTAGCATCTAATGATGAAACATTATGGAGTCTTAAAGGAGGACTGTAGCATCTAATGATGAAACATTATGGAATCTTAAAGGAGGCCTGTAGCACCTACAGATTAAACATTATGGAGTTTTAAAGGAGGCCTGTAACAGCTAATGATGAAACATTTTGGAGTCTTAAAGGAGGACTGTAGCATCTAATGATGAAACATTATGGAGTCTTAAAGGAGGACTGTAGCGTCTAATGATGAAACATTATGGAGTCTTAAAGGAGGACTGTAGCATCTAATGATGAAACATTATGGAGTCTTAAAGGATGACTGTAGCATCTAATGATGAAACATTATGGAGTCTTAAAGGAGGACTGTAGCATCTAATGATGAAACATTATGGAGTCTTAAAGGAGGACTGTAGCATCTAATGATGAAACATTATGGAGTCTTAAAGGAGGACTGTAGCATCTAATGATGAAACATTATGGAGTCTTAAAGGAGGACTGTAGCATCTAATGATGAAACATTATGGAGTCTTAAAGGAGGACTGTAGCATCTAATGATGAAACATTATGGAGTCTTAAAGGAGGACTGTAGCATCTAATGATGAAACATTATGGAGTCTTAAAGGAGGACTGTAGCATCTAATGATGAAACATTATGGAGTCTTAAAGGAGGACTGTAGCATCTAATGATGAAACATTATGGAGTCTTAAAGGAGGACTGTAGCATCTAATGATGAAACATTATGGAGTCTTAAAGGAGGACTGTAGCATCTAATGATGAAACATTATGGAGTCTTAAAGGAGGACTGTAGCATCTAATGATGAAACATTATGGAGTCTTAAAGGAGGACTGTAGCATCTAATGATGAAACATTATGGAGTCTTAAAGGAGGACTGTAGCATCTAATGATGAAACATTATGGAGTCTTAAAGGAGGACTGTAGCATCTAATGATGAAACATTATGGAGTCTTAAAGGAGGACTGTAGCATCTAATGATGAAACATTATGGAGTCTTAAAGGAGGACTGTAGCATCTAATGATGAAACATTATGGAGTCTTAAAGGAGGACTGTAGCATCTAATGATGAAACATTTTGGAGTCTTAAAGGAGGACTGTAACAGCTAATGATGAAACATTTTGGAGTCTTAAAGGAGGACTGTAGCATCTAATGATGAAACATTATGGAGTCTTAAAGGAGGACTGTAGCGTCTAATGATGAAACATTATGGAGTCTTAAAGGAGGACTGTAGCATCTAATGATGAAACATTATGGAGTCTTAAAGGAGGACTGTAGCATCTAATGATGAAACATTATGGAATCTTAAAGGAGGCCTGTAGCATCTAATGATGAAACATTTTGGAGTCTTAAAGGAGGACTGTAGCATCTAATGATGAAACATTATGGAGTCTTAAAGGAGGACTGTAGCATCTAATGATGAAACATTATGGAGTCTTAAAGGAGGACTGTAGCATCTAATGATGAAACATTATGGAATCTTAAAGGAGGCCTGTAGCACCTACAGATTAAACATTATGGAGTTTTAAAGGAGGCCTGTAACAGCTAATGATGAAACATTTTGGAGTCTTAAAGGAGGACTGTAGCATCTAATGATGAAACATTATGGAGTCTTAAAGGAGGACTGTAGCGTCTAATGATGAAACATTATGGAGTCTTAAAGGAGGACTGTAGCATCTAATGATGAAACATTATGGAGTCTTAAAGGAGGACTGTAGCATCTAATGATGAAACATTATGGAATCTTAAAGGAGGCCTGTAGCATCTAATGATGAAACATTTTGGAGTCTTAAAGGAGGACTGTAGCATCTAATGATGAAACATTATGGAGTCTTAAAGGAGGACTGTAGCATCTAATGATGAAACATTATGGAGTCTTAAAGGAGGACTGTAGCATCTAATGATGAAACATTATGGAATCTTAAAGGAGGCCTGTAGCACCTACAGATTAAACATTATGGAGTTTTAAAGGAGGCCTGTAACAGCTAATGATGAAACATTTTGGAGTCTTAAAGGAGGACTGTAGCATCTAATGATGAAACATTATGGAGTCTTAAAGGAGGACTGTAGCATCTAATGATGAAACATTATGGAGTCTTAAAGGAGGACTGTAGCATCTAATGATGAAACATTATGGAGTCTTAAAGGAGGACTGTAGCATCTAATGATGAAACATTATGGAGTCTTAAAGGAGGACTGTAGCATCTAATGATGAAACATTATGGAGTCTTAAAGGAGGACTGTAGCATCTAATGATGAAACATTATGGAGTCTTAAAGGAGGACTGTAGCATCTAATGATGAAACATTATGGAGTCTTAAAGGAGGACTGTAGCATCTAATGATGAAACATTATGGAGTCTTAAAGGAGGACTGTAGCATCTAATGATGAAACATTTTGGAGTCTTAAAGGAGGACTGTAACAGCTAATGATGAAACATTTTGGAGTCTTAAAGGAGGACTGTAGCATCTAATGATGAAACATTATGGAGTCTTAAAGGAGGACTGTAGCGTCTAATGATGAAACATTATGGAGTCTTAAAGGAGGACTGTAGCATCTAATGATGAAACATTATGGAGTCTTAAAGGAGGACTGTAGCATCTAATGATGAAACATTATGGAATCTTAAAGGAGGCCTGTAGCATCTAATGATGAAACATTTTGGAGTCTTAAAGGAGGACTGTAGCATCTAATGATGAAACATTATGGAGTCTTAAAGGAGGACTGTAGCATCTAATGATGAAACATTATGGAGTCTTAAAGGAGGACTGTAGCATCTAATGATGAAACATTATGGAATCTTAAAGGAGGCCTGTAGCACCTACAGATTAAACATTATGGAGTTTTAAAGGAGGCCTGTAACAGCTAATGATGAAACATTTTGGAGTCTTAAAGGAGGACTGTAGCATCTAATGATGAAACATTATGGAGTCTTAAAGGAGGACTGTAGCGTCTAATGATGAAACATTATGGAGTCTTAAAGGAGGACTGTAGCATCTAATGATGAAACATTATGGAGTCTTAAAGGAGGACTGTAGCATCTAATGATGAAACATTATGGAATCTTAAAGGAGGCCTGTAGCATCTAATGATGAAACATTTTGGAGTCTTAAAGGAGGACTGTAGCATCTAATGATGAAACATTATGGAGTCTTAAAGGAGGACTGTAGCATCTAATGATGAAACATTATGGAGTCTTAAAGGAGGACTGTAGCATCTAATGATGAAACATTATGGAATCTTAAAGGAGGCCTGTAGCACCTACAGATTAAACATTATGGAGTTTTAAAGGAGGCCTGTATCACCTGCAGATGAAACATTATGGAGTCTTAAAGGGGGCCTGTAGCACCTACAGATTAAACATTATGGAGTCTTAAAGGAGGCCTGTAGCATCTAATGATGAAACATTATGGAGTCTTAAAGGAGGCCTGTAGCATCTAATGATGAAATATTATGGAGTCTTAAAGGAGACCTGTAGCACCTGCAGATTAAACATTATGGAGTCTTAAAGGAGGCCTGTAGCATCTAATGATGAAACATTATGGAGTCTTAAAGGAGGCCTAGGTAAGGCCTAAAAATCTCACAAATATCGTAACTGCAAGTAATTATTTCTCAATTATGCTTTAAGATACAAATTCCAAATAGATGTCAACAATCCTTCCTCCAAAGAACCCTTCTATGGATGAAATGTTGTGAGAAATACAGGGTAGGCCGGGTCTCCAAAAAGCCTCTCTGGAAATTAAATGTAACGTACGAGAAGAGTGTATTATTTAAAACAATATGTCTATTATTTAACCAAATCAAAAAAGGGTACTTCTGAGCCTACTAATATGTTGAATAAATGAATGGGAAAAATTAATTGCATTTCTGAATCTAGACATACTCCATATTTTAGGGCCCGTTATAAGGAGAATAATGACAACAAGATGTTGTCTGTGTCATGTCTGGTTTACAGATCCCAGGTCTGACAGTATAATGACAACAAGATGTTGTCTGGTTTACAGATCCCAGGTCTGACAGTATAATGACAACAAGATGTTGTCTGGTTTACAGATCCCAGGTCTGACAGTATAATGACAACAAGATGTTGTCTGGTTTACAGATCCCAGGTCTGACAGTATAATGACAACAAGATCTTGTCTGGTTTACAGATCCCAGGTCTGACAGTATAATGACAACAAGATGTTGTCTGGTTTACAGATCCCAGGTCTGACAGTATAATGACAACAAGATGTTGTCTGGTTTACAGATCCCAGGTCTGACAGTATAATGACAACAAGATCTTGTCTGGTTTACAGATCCCAGGTCTGACAGTATAATGACAACAAGATGTTGTCTGGTTTACAGATCCCAGGTCTGACAGTATAATGACAACAAGATGTTGTCTGGTTTACAGATCCCAGGTCTGACAGTATAATGACAACAAGATCTTGTCTGGTTTACAGATCCCAGGTCTGACAGTATAATGACATGCTATGAGATGTTAGGTTGCCCTCTGTTATAGGCTTGTGTTTGTATTTTTGCTATGAGATGTTAGGTTGCCCCCTGTTATAGGCTTGTGTTTGTATTTCTGCTATGAGATATTAGGTTGCCCTCTGTTATAGGCTTGTGTTTGTATTTCTGCTATGAGATGTTAGGTTGCCCCCTGTTATAGGCTTGTGTTTGTATTTCTGCTATGAGATATTAGGTTGCCCTCTGTTATAGGCTTGTGTTTGTATTTCTGCTATGAGATGTTAGGTTGCCCCCTGTTATAGGCTTGTGTTTGTATTTTTGCTATGAGATGTTAGGTGGCCCCCTGTTATAGGCTTTGCTCGATTTCATTTTTCGAAGTTGATTCTGTTTGATTAATTGGAATCATTCTTGTTGGTCAGGATGTGTTGCACCTGTTGTCTCGCTAGTCAGTCGTTAGATTCACCTGTGCTGACACAGTTGATATTTAAGAGCGGCTGGCCCAGCGCTCCAGTTGGCGTGAGAGACGTTGGAAGTGCTTTACCGAGGTTGAGCTCCTCCTCCTCTTTGAGTGTGATCAAAACAAATATTTTCCCATTGTGTTCTCCTCTGTGGTTTGCTCCACCAGTGTTTTTATTATAAGTTGGTGTGGGTTTTTAGTTTGGTTTGCCTTTTCTGGGACAAATTTAGTGGGCACTAATGGTGGGTGTCTATTAGGCCCCTGATTTTTGTTGCTTTTTAACTTCCAGCTGACACCCCCATGGGTGTCTTTGAGACCCCCTCCTAAAAGCCCACCTGTTTCCTACACTCCCATGAGTGTCTGAGACCCCCTCCTAAAAGCCCACCTGTTTCCTACACTCCCATGAGTGTCTGAGACCCCCTCCTATAAGCCCACCTGTTTCCTGGTGGTTGTTCAGGGCTTATTTGTTAGTTCCCCATTTCTGTTGAGCGGTGATATATCCCCCCTTCGTAATAAATGAACTGTAACAGAAGCAGATTGGAGTCTAATCCAGTGGGGTCGCGGGACTTTAAAGGAACTCAGTCCGGCTTTAAACGTACTCTTGAAAGTGGTAATAGTAAAATACACAAAGTGCAATATAAAAATTGGGCACTGGATCATCAGTTCCTCGTCTTGTCAGTCATTACATACCTTAGAAAGCTATTTATAATTAGTCAGAAATGTCCAGATCAACTAGCCCATGTCAGCTAACATATTTTTTATATTGGTCCCCCCCCCCATATATTATTATTGTAATTTTCTAATAATTTGAGTGCACATTAGACATGGCAAAATGTATAGAATTACAAGAAAATGTGCTTTAAAACGGCTACATTTTGTTAGCACCCCATGACATCATGCATAGCTTGAAACCTGCAATATTCTCTCAACCAAACAAGAGGGATGTGAACAGTTTGTGCCCATAGAAAGACGTGGCGTGTGCGAGGGAGGGGGCGCGGGATGTTCCCCATTACTGGAAGGGGGCACCGCCCGAGTGAAGAAGTTTGGGAACCCCTGGTCTAATCCAATCTAATCACACACAGTTGTTATTACTTGATGCCATTGAATCACCCTCTTCTCCTTCTCTCACAGTTCCACTCAGCCCCGTTGTTTTCCTGCAGTCCACCAGCCTCACAGACACCCTCTTCAGACCCCACATTAAGGCGCTACCGGGAGAGGCACGACCCGGGGACTCGGGGACAGGGGAGGGGTGTGGGAGAGATGTGTTCTGAAAACCACAAAAAAATAAAGACAATCAATTTAGGGGAAAACTCTCCTACCTGACAAGGAATTTAACATTCTCAAAAGTCTTCCCCTTGAGTCCTCTCATTCTCTGAACCTCCTGCTGTAATTGGAGGAGAAAGTCCAAGGGGAGGAACCTCCTGCTGTAATTGGAGGAGAAAGTTCAAGGGGAGGAACCTCCTGCTGTAATTGGAGGAGAAAGTCCAAGGGGAGGAACCTCCTGCTGTAAATGGAGGAGGAAGTCCAAGGGGAGGAACCTCCTGCTGTAATTGGAGGAGAAAGTCCAAGGGGAGGAACCTCCTGCTGTAATTGGAGGAGAAAGTCCAAGGGGAGGAACCTCCTGCTGTAATTGGAGGAGAAAGTCCAAGGGGAGGAACCTCCTGCTGTAATTGGAGGAGAAAGTCCAAGGGGAGGAACCTCCTGCTGTAATTGGAGGAGAAAGTCCAAGGGGAGGAACCTCCTGCTGTAAATGGAGGAGAAAGTCCAAGGGGAGGAACCTCTATTTACCAACTACATTTACATACAGTGAGCTCCAACAGTAATGGGACAGTGACACATGCTGCTGTTGTTGTTGTTTTGTCTTTGTACTCCGGCACTTTGGATTTGAAATGATACAATGACTATGAGGTTAAAGTGCATACTGTCATGTCTAATTTGAGGGTATTTTTCATCCATATCAGGTGAACCATTTAGAAAGTACACCACTTTTTGTACAATGTCCCCCTGATTTTAGGGGACCAAAAGTATTGGGACAAATTCACCTTTATGTGTATTAAAGTAGTAAAAAGTGTCGTATTTTGTCCCATATTCCTAGCACACAATGATTACATCAAGCATTTGACTCTACAAACTTTTTGGATGCATTTTCTGTTTTGTTTTGGTAGTGTTTCAGATAATTTCGTGCCAAATATAAATTAATAGTAAATAGTGTATTGTATCATTTTGGAGTCACTTGTAATATAAATAAGAATATAATATGTTTTACATTAATTAAGTTTTACATTAATGTTTTACATTAATTTTACATTAAGTTCTACATTAATGTGGATGCCACAATTACGGATAATCCTGAATGAATGGTGAATAATGACGAGTGAGAAAGTTAGAGGCAAAAAAAAAATATCAACCAAAAAGCACATAGTTCGTTTTCATGAATTTATAGGATAAGCCTATATTCTATACTCACACCACCCTCCCTCTGCACTGGCTTGTGCTTCTCTGGAGCCGACTCCGCCTCCAGTCTGTTGCTAGGAAACCAATCCTTCATGTCCCGTTCTCCGTTGCAGTTAATGGCGTCGTCATCATCACCACCAAACTGTCTGGGGCTCACGGGTGCCACGCTAGATCCTTCCTGTATCTTTCTGATGTCCTCTTTCAATGTAGAGCTCTGGGAGGGCCAGAAAGGAGCATATTGCCTCGTTTTTGGCTCTGTAAAGGGAAGAGTTTGACTATCGGTTACAAAAAAAACAGAGGGGTGTAGCTTGCTCTCTACCGTCATATGATTTCAGACATATCACTCATCATCCTAGGCTCTTCCGTCGGAGAGGAATTGACGAGAGAACTCTGAATACAAACTACACTAAAATGGAAGTCAACAGAATGCTTCTTTAAAACCACATATTGGTTCAACAACTGCATAGTTTATGCCCCTGTTTTTAAGATAGTACTCACTTGTGTTAATCAGATATTCAGTCTCCTCTTCTTTCAATGTGACAGCCTCGATCCCCCCTTCCTTTTTCACAACAAACGGTATTTTCTCTTCTTTCACTTCAACATCCTCTTCTTCTTTCAACGTGATAGCCTCCATTTTATATTTTTTCATTCTGAATGTTTCTTCCTCTCCTTTCACGGTAATATCACCATCTTCCTCTTTTACGACAACGTTCAGCCTAAGAGCTTGTTTCTCCATCCAGCAGACCTCTTCTTCAGCAGGGGGGGAGTAACTTTGTGAGTTCATGGTCGGGGATGTTAGCTAGCTAGCATTATCGACTACCCTGGTGCTAGTAGGCTCCGTAGCAAATTTAGCAAGCGAATTAAGTTTAAATCAACTAGTACATACATTAACAGCGCTGTGTTTAAAACTATGGGATTCGTGTAGTTATACAATTATTCAGAGATTCAATGTTTCAGTTTTATGTTGGCTAGCAAGCTACCGATGTGGTTGAATTAGTAGCCGTGTTGTTGTTGTTGATGAAACATCCGGTGCCGTCACACAGGATTAGACGTCACGCAAGAAGCGCCACCTAAAATACTCACATCGCCATCTGTTGACTGGAGTGGGTAACACAGTTTAGAATAAATATTCACCACACTATTTATTCTGGCAAACAATGTCTGAATGACATAACAAATAATTCCAAATAAGCAAATATGTTTTCTCTTTTGTTACAGCTGATACATTCCTCTAAGCCCTGGATATGAATATGTACATACTGAATTTATACTGAATATATACTGAACACATCAAATCAAACTTGATTTTATTTTTATTTTTTCAAAAATAATTGTGCCAATTACCACAAGTGTAGACATCACCGTGAAATGCTTTACTTACAAGCTCTTAACCAACAGTGCAGTTCAAGAAGATTTAAGAAAACATTTATCAAATAAACTAAAGTAAAAAAATATTAAAAAGTAACACAGTAAAATAACAGTAATGAGGCTATATACAGGGGGTCAATGTGTGGGAGTACAGGTTAGTCGAGGTCATTTGTACATGTAGGTAGGGGTGAAGTGAGTATGCATAGATAATCAACAGCGAGTAGCAGCAGTGTACATGTAGGTAGGGGTGAAGTGAGTATGCATAGATAATCAACAGCGAGTAGCAGCAGTGTACATGTAGGTAGGGGTGAAGTGAGTATGCATAGATAATCAACAGCGAGTAGCAGCAGTGTGCAAAACAAACAGAGGGGGTCAATGTAAATAGTCCGGTGGCCATTTGAGTAATTGTTCAGCAGTCTTATGGGTAGAAGCTGTTAAGGAGCCTTTTGGTCCGAGACTTGCCGCTCCGGTACCACTTCCATGTGATGGCAGGAAGCTCGGCATCAGTGATGCACTACCCTCTGTATTTTATTTTTTATTTAACGAGGCAAGTCAGTTAAGAACAAATTCTTATTTACAATGACGGCCTACCGGAGAACAGTGGGTTAACTGCCTTGTTCAGGGACAGAATGGCAGATTTTTACCTTGTCAGCTCGGGATTCGATCTAACAAGCTTTCAGTTACTGGCCCAACACTCTAACCACTAGGCTACCTATCGGCTTACGGCCAGATGCTGAGCAGTTGCCATACCAGGCGGTGATGCAACCACTCAGGATGCTCTCAATGGTGCAGCTGTAGAACATTTTGAGGATCTGGGGAGCCATGCCAAATCTTTGCAGTCTCCTGAGGGGGAAAAAGTGTTGTCGTGTCCTCTTCACGACTGTCTTGGTGTGTTTGGACTGTGAGAGTTTGTTGGTGATGTGGACACCAAGGATCTTGAAACTCTTGACCCGCTCCACTACAGACCCATCGATGTTAATGCAGGCCTGTTTGGTCCACCTTTTCCTGTAATCCACAATAGCTCCTTTGTCTTGCTCACATTGAGGGAGAGGTTGTTGTCCATCATTGTCAGTGATCAGGCCTACCACTGTTGTGTCGTCAGAAAACTTAATGATGGTTTTAGAGTCGTATTTGGCCACTCAGTTGTGCGTGCACAGGGAGTACAGGAGGGGACTAAGTACACACCCCTGAGGGGCCCCAGTGTTGAGGATCAGCGTGGCAGATGAGTTCTTGCCTTCTCTTACCACCTGGGGGCGGACTGTCAGGAAGTCCAGGATACAGTTGCAGAGGGAGGTGTTTAGCCCCAGGGTCCTTAGCTTAGTGATGCTATGGGCACTATGGTGTTGAACGTTGAGCTGTAGTCAATGAACAGCATTCTCACATAGGTGTTCCTTTTGTCCAGGTGGGAAAGGGCAGTGTGGAGTGCGATTGAGATTGCATCATCTGTGGATCTGTTGGGGCGGTATAAGAATTGGAGTGGGTCTAGGGTATCCAGGAGGATGCTGTTGATGTGAGCCATGACCAGCCTTTCAAAGCACTTTATGGCTACCGACATGAGTGCTACGGGGCGGTAATCATTTAGGCAGGTTACTGGGAGGATGCTGTTGATGTGAGCCATGACCAGCCTTTCAAAGCACTTCATGGCTGCCGACGTGGGCCCACCCACGTCGGCCTTGGGCACAGGGACTTTGAAAAAATACTGTTATAATAGGAATTGTTTTCTCTCTGTTATTTTTTCACATCTAGATGTGAACATACTGGGTTCATACTTGTGAACATTAAAAAAATGTTAATTCTCCATCTCAAAATCTGCATCAGTCAATTAAAATCCTCAACGTAGTTACACATGATGTTGCTGTTCCAGAAGCTGTTTTTGGTCATAGGAAATTATGGCGGAGACATTATGTACGAAAACAAGTAAAGATCAGCGTAAAAGAAAACAGAAAAAGTAGCAGAATTAGTCAGGAGACCGTAAAATCTACCACTGCAGCACCATCTTTTCATAAAAACCCGAAAAGCCGAAAAGATTTAGAACGGGCCCTCAGATCCTCCAAAAGTTCTACAGCTGCTCCATTAAGAGCATCTTGACTGGCTGCATCATCACTTGGTATGGCAACTGCTTGGCATCCGACCGTAAGGCAATACAGAGGGTGGTGAGGACTGCCCAGTACATCATGCTCCCTGCCATCCAGGACCTCTATAACAGGTGGTGTCAGAGGAAAGCCCGGGAAATTGTCAAAGACCCCACCCACCCACCCAAGCCATAGACTGTTCACTCTGCTACCGCACAGCAAGCGGTTCTGCTACTCTGTTTATTATCTATCCTGCCTAGTCAATTTTATACCCCTACCTACATATACATATTACCTCAATTACCTCGTACTCCTGCACATTTGTACTGGTACTAATTGTATATAGCCTCATTACTACCTGGTACCCCTGCACATTGACTCAATACTGGTACTCCTTGTATATAGCCTCATTAGTACCCCTGCACGTTGACTCAGTACTGGTACCCCTGCACATTGACTCAGTACTGGTACCCCTTGTATATAGCCTCAGTACTGGTACTCCTTGTATAAAGCCTCATTACTACCTACAGGCTCGTTATTGTTATTTGTGGTGTTACTATTTTCTATTTGCTAATTTTCCTCCTTTTTAACTCTGCACTGCTGGGAAAGGGCTCGTCAGTCAGCATTTCATGGTAAAGGCCTGTCGTATTCGGTGCATGTGGCAAATACAATTTGATTTGTTGTTTTAAATAGTTGAACGTGATCAAACACTTTTTTCTGAAAGCATCCTGGGGCTCTTGTTAAGGACAACGACATCATGAACTGGACCAAGTACCAGGATCATTTAGCCAAACACCCGGTTGCCTCTGCCAGTAAGCTGAAACTTAGCCACAAGTATACTGAACAAAAATATAAACGCATCACGCAACAATTTCAAAGATCTCACTGAGTTACAGTTCATATAAGGAAATCAGTCCATTTAAATAAAGAAATGAAGCCCTAGTCTATGGATTTCACATGACTGGGAAACAGATGGTGCTCACAATGGGCCTCCGGATCTCGTCACAGTGTCCTTGTGGGTGCAGAAATGGGTGGGCCTGGCTGCCAAATGGGTGGGCCTAGCTGCCAAATGGGTGGACCTAGCTGCCAAATGGGTGGGCCTGGCTGCCAAATGGGTGGGCCTGGATGCCAAATGGGTTTGCCTGGGAGGGCATAGGCCCCACCCACTGGGGAGCCAGGCTCAGCCAATCAGAATGAGTTTTTCCCCTCAAAAGGGCTTTATTACAGACCAAAATACTCCTCAGGACCCGCCACCCTCAGACCATCCCACAGGTGAAGAAGCCGGATGTGGAGTACCTGGGCTGGCGTGGTTACACGTGGTCTGCAGTTGTGAGGCCGGTTGGACGTACTGCCGAATGCTTTAAAACAACGTTGGAGGCGGCTTATGGTAGAGAAATGAACATTCAATTCTGTCAACAACTCTGGTCGGCATTCCAGCAGTCAGTGTGCCATTTTCACGCTGTGTTTTGTGACAAAACGGCAGATTTTAAAGTGGCCTTTTATTGTACCCAGCACTTGGTGCACCTGTGTAATGATCACGCTGTTAAATAATCAGCTTCTTGAAATGCCACACCTGTCAGGTGGATGGATTATCTTGGCAAAGGAGAAATGCTCACTAACAGGGATATAAACAAATTTGTGCACACAATTTGAGAGAAATAAGCTTGTTGTGCTTTTTAGCTTTTCGCTATTACAAGGTGGACACTTATCCGACCAAGCTATTTCAACTTAAATGTTTTTTATTGATTTTCAAAAAAAAAAAAATTTTTTAACAGAGTGGTGAGGGTAGGCAACAGCATCTCCACCCCGCTGATCCTCAACACTGGGGCCCCACAAGGGTGCGTTCTGAGCCCTGTCCTGTACTCTCTGTTCACCCACGACTGCGTGGCCCCGCACGCCTCCAACTCAATCATCAAGTTTGCGGACAACACAACAGTGGTAGGCTTGATTACCAACAACGACGAGACGGCCTACAGGGAGGAGGTGAGGGCCCTCGGAGTGTGGTGTCAGGAAAATAACCTCACACTCAACGTCAACAAAACTAAGGAGATGATTGTGGACTTCAGGAAACAGCAGAGGGAACACCCCCCTATCCACATCGATGGAACAGTAGTGGAGAGGGTAGTAAGTTTTAAGTTCCTCGGCATACACATCACAGACAAACTGAATTGGTCCACTCACACAGACAGCATCGTGAAGAAGGCGCAGCAGCGCCTCTTCAACCTCAGGAGGCTGAAGAAATTCGGCTTGTCACCAAAAGCACTCACAAACTTCTACAGATGCACAATCGAGAGCATCCTGGCGGGTTGTATCACCGCCTGGTACGGCAACTGCTCCGCCCACAACCGTAAGGCTCTCCAGAGGGTAGTGAGGTCTGCACAACGCATCACCGGGGGCAAACTACCTGCCCTCCAGGACACCTACACCACCAGATGTTACAGGAAGGCCATAAAGATCATCAAGGACAACAACCACCCGAGCCACTGCCTGTTCACCCCGCTATCATCCAGAAGGCGAGGTCAGTACAGGTGCATCAAAGCTGGGACCGAGAGACTGAAAAACAGCTTCTATCTCAAGGCCATCAGACTGTTAAACAGCCACCACTAACATTGAGTGGCTGCTGCCAACACACTGACACTGACTCAACTCCAGCCACTTTAATAATGGGAATTGATGGGAAATGATGTAAAATATATCACTAGCCACTTTAAACAATGCTACCTAATATAATGTTACATACCCTACATTATTCATCTCATATGCATACGTATATACTGTACTCTATATCATCTACTGCATCCTTACGTAATACATGTATCACTAGCCACTTTAACTATGCCACTTTGTTTACATACTCATCTCATATGTATATACTGTACTCGATACCATCTACTGTATCTTGCCTATGCTGCTCTGTACCATCACTCATTCATATATCTTTATGTACATATTCTTTATCCCCTTACACTGTGTATAAGACAGTAGTTTTGGAATTGTTAGTTAGATTACTTGTTGGTTATTACTGCATTGTCGGAACTAGAAGCACAAGCATTTCGCTACACTCGCATTAACATCTGCTAACCATGTGTATGTGACAAATAAAATTGGATTTGATTTGACTTTACGGGAATACTGTGTTCACATCTAACAGAGTGTGACTTTAAGGGAATACTATGTTCACATCTAACAGAGTGTGACTTTAAGGGAATACTGTGTTCACATCTAACAGAGTGTGACTAAGGGAATACTATGTTCACATCTTACAGAGTGTGACTTTAAGGGAATACTGTGTTCACATCTAACAGAGTCTGACTTTAAGAGAATACTGTGTTCACATCTAACAGAGTGTGACTTTAAGGGAATACTGTTTTCACATCTTACAGAGTGTGACTTTAAGGGAATACTGTGTTCACATCTTACAGAGTGTGACTTTAAGGGAATACTGTTTTCACATCTTACAGAGTGTGACTTTAAGAGAATACTGTGTTCACATCTAACAGAGTGTGACTTTAAGGGAATACTGTTTTCACATCTAACAGAGTGTGACTTTAAGGGAATACTGTGTTCACATCTTACAGAGTGTGACTTTAAGGGAATACTATGTTCAGAGATGTTGGCTTTAAAGGGGCAATCTGTCGTTGCTACATCCATTGTTGGACTGATACATTAATGATATGTACCCCTTGATTCTTCAATAATATAACTGACTTGTTGTAAAGGTGGCATCCTATGGACTTAATATGTATCTACTGATTAGAAGCAATGTTCCAACATCTAGTGGAAAGCCTTCCCTGAAGAGTGGAGGCTGTTATAGCAGCAATGTTCCAACATCTAGTGGAAAGCCTTCCCTGAAGAGTGGAGGCTGTTATAGCAGCAATGTTCCAACATCTAGTGGAAAGCCTTCCCTGAAGAGTGGAGGCTGTTATAGCAGCAATGTTCCAACATCTAGTGGAAAGCCTTCCCGGAAGAGTGGATGGAGGCTGTTATAGCAGCAAAGCGGGTGCAATGCCATCTGCCCCTTTAAAGCCACACTCTGTTAGATACAAATGTCAGAGTGAGCCACCATAGCAAATATCAACAACGGAGAAAATACCACAGAGCACACGATTATGTGTAGTGCTGGAGGAATGACGCACACAGATACAAACACACACAGAAAGAAAACACAGCCAGAGTTTGAAAATGATAATTTAATCACAGAGCATCTACATTCAAACATTCAAACTCTACTTTCCAACTGACATACACAGCCAGAGGTTAAAAAAGTTTAATCAGGTCTACATTCAAACTCTATATTCAGTTCATGTGTTTAAATAAAAAAACATACAAATGTAATTTGGAATGCGCTTTATACAATTTGATTTCATGTAGCATAAACATAAAAGCACAATTTCTCAGTCAAAAATATGAGACAAGTGTGGGAGCAGTATGTGTGTTCTCTCATGAACTTTAAGTCCATTTGATGTGTTATATTCCTTTCCACACTGTGAGCAGTGGTAAGGCTTCTCCCCTGTGTGTGTTACCTCGTGGTCTTTCAGGTGCCCTAACTGGGTAAATATCTTCCCACACTGGGAGCATTCATAACGTTTCTCTCCGCTGTGGATTTTTTCATGCTTTTTCAGTTGCTGAAACAAGGTAAATTTAATTCCACAGTGGGAGCAGTGAAAAGTCTTCTCCCGCGTATGTCTTTTCTCGTGCCTTTTCAGGTACTGTAAATTCCTAAAACACTTGTCACAATGTGAACAGCGGAAAATCTTTTCTACAGAATGTGTTTGCTCATGGTTTTTCAGGGACCCTGATGTGGAAAAACTCTTTCCACACTGGGAGCAGGGGTAAGGCTTCTCTCCTGTGTGTGTCCTCTCATGTGATTTCAGGTCCCATAACCGGGGGAAACTCTTTTCACACCGGGAGCATTGGTGGGGCTTCTCTCCTGTATGTTTTCTTACGTGATCTTTCAGGGTCCCTAAAGAGGTAAATCTATTTCCACATTGAGTGCAGTGGTAAGGCTTTTCTCCTGTGTGTATTCTTTCGTGTGATTTCAGGCTTCCTAACCTAGAAAAACTCTTTCCACACTGGGAGCAGTGGTGTCGTCTTGCTGGTTTAGACGTCTCTGGGTCTGGTTCCCCTGAAGGACTCTTCCCGCTGTCAGAATGAAAGTCTAGTCTCTCTCCTGCCAAAGACAGACAGTATTTAGTAAACAGGGAGACCTGGGCCCATATTCACAGAGCGTCTCATTGTAGGAATGCTGATCTTTCCATACAATCTAATTCATTATTATATAAAAGTCAATGCGCTTTTCAGCACGCTTTGTGGATACGAGCCCTGAATAAAACCTCCACATTATCAAACTGTCTTCTCTGAAGTTTAATCCAGAATAATCAAATAAGCAATATGATTCTGCATGGTCTTAATTCTGTCCTCTGAAAAGGCAAGATTTCAACCAAATGTCATGAAATCAGACATGAAATGGTTGTAATTAAAGGATATATGACGCAGTACCATAGAGATTTCAATCAGATCAGTCTGTTTTACCTTATAGCTAAAATACGAAGGATCTAACAATACCATTGAGATTTTAAAAAACAAATTACGCAGAATTTCAATCCTGTTTGTAAGATTTCAAATATCGATCAAAATCAAACCTTTTTGTCTTTTGATCAATGACCAAGATATGTCTGTCTCATAGGGTGGGGTATGACTGGCAGAAAGGGTCAACTTGGATCTGATTCTAGACGTGTCACTCTCATCATCCTATGACCTTCATTGAAGAGGTATTGACGAGCGAACTCCAAATATCAAACCAATACCTAATGCTAATGGCGTCTCCAGCAGGTCATTTGCCAGCAGCATACCACCCTGCATACCACTGCTGGCTTGCTTCTGAAGCTAAGCAGGGTTGGTCCTGGTCAGTTCCTGGATGGGAGACCAGATGCTGCTTGAAGTGGTGTTGGAGGGCCAGTTGGAGGCACTCTTTCCTCTGGTCTAAACAATATCCCAATGCCCCAGGGCAGTAATTGGGGACACTGCCCTGTGTAGGGTGCCGTCTTTCGGATGGGACGTTAAACGGGTGTCCTGACTCTCTGAGGTCATTAAAGATCCCATGGCACTTATCGTAAGAGTAGGGGTGTTAACCCCGGTGTCCTGGCTAAATTCCCAATCTGGCCCTCAAACCATCACTGTCACCTAATAATCCCTAGTTTACAATTGGCTCATTCATCCCCCTCCTCTCCCTTGTAACTATTCCCCAGGTTGTTGCTGAAAAAAAATGAGAACGTGTTCTCAGTCAACTTACCTGGTAAAATAACGGATAAATAAATAGCTCGCCAAACAATTCCAAAAAAAGTAAATGCAATTTTTCACGTGTTCCACCGCGAACAGTCATAAACAAATCTCACAAAAGCATTACACGGATTTGGTCCTGCCGTACATACCTACACCTACGCTACGGTCACAAGATGCCTCCTTATTGTCCCGAGAATTTCTAAGCAAACAGCTGGAGGCTGTTTCTCGGCTACCCGGATAAAGCACTAAATAAACTTCAGTTAGAGCTAAATACGGCTACTAGAACCCAAAAAATGTGATCATATTACTCCAGTGCTAGCCTCCCTACACTGGCTTCCTGTCAAGGCAAGGGCTGATTTCAAGGTGTTACTGCTAACCTACAAAGCATTACATGGGCTTGCTCCTACCTATCTCTGATTTGGTCCTGCCGTACATACCTACACGTACGCTATGGTCACAAGACGCAGGCCACCTTATTGTCCCTAGAATTTATAAGCAAACAGCTGGAGGCAGGGCCTTCTCCTATAGAGCTCCATTTTTATGGAATGGTCTGCCTACCCATGTGAGAGACACAGATTTGGTCTCAACTTTTAAGTCTTTATTGAAGACTCATCTCTTCAGTAGGTCATATGATTGAGTGTAGTCTAGCCCAGGAGTGTGAAGGTGAACGGAAAGGCACTGGAGCAACGAACCGCCCTTGCTGTCTCTGCCTGGCCGGTTCCCCTCTCTCCACTGGGATTCTCTGCCTCTAACCCTATTACCGGGGCTGAGTCACTGGCTTACTGGTGCTCTTCCATGCCGTTCCTAGGAGGGGTGCGTCGCTTGAGTGGGTTGAGTCACTGACATGATCTTCCTGTCCGGGTTGCCCCCCCCCTGGGTTGTGCCGTGACAGAGATATTTGTGGGCTATACTCTGCCTTGTCTCAGGATGGTAAGTTGGTGGTTGAAGATATCCCTCTAGTGGTGTGGAGGCTGTGCTTTATCAAAGTGGGTGGGATTATATCCTGCCTGTTTAGCCCTGTCTGGGGTATCGTTGGATGGGGCCACAGTGTCTCCTGACCCCTCCCGTTTCAGCCTCCAGTATTTATGCTGCAGTAGTTTATGTGTCAGGGGCTAGGGTCAGTCTGTTATATCTGGAGTATTTCTCCTGTCTTATCCGGTGTCCTGTGTGAATTGAAGTATGCTCTCTCTAATTCTCTCTCTTGGAGGACCTGAGCCCTAGGACCATGCCTCGGGACGACCTGGCCTGATGACTCCTTGCTGTCCCCAGTCCACCTAGTTATGCTGCTGCTCCAGTTTCAAATGTTCTGCCTGCAGCTATGGAACCCTGACCTGTTCACCGGACGTGCTACCTGTCCCAGACCTGCTGTTTTCAACTCTCTAGAGACAGCAGGAGCAGTAGAGATCTTCTGAATGATCAGCTATGAAAAGCCAACTGACATTTACTCCTGAGGTGCTGACCTGTTGCAACTGTTTGAACATCTTGGCCATGTTCTGTTATCTCCACCCCTCATAGCCTGGTTCCTCTCTAGGTTTCTTCCTAAGTTCTCGCCTTTCTAGGGAGTTTTTGCCTAGCCACCGTGCTTCTACATCTGCATTGCTTGCTGTTTGGGGTTTTAGGCTGGGTTTCTGTAAAGCACTTTGTGACATCAGCTGATGTAAGAAGGGCTTTATAATTCAATTTGATTGATTGAAGTAGCAGACACCGCAAGCTCCCAGCTACTATCTAAACAACACAACATTATCCCCACCTTTGGTTAGACACTATTGGCTTTAAAAGCCAAGCCTTACACAATATCTGCCAATTAATTTCCAGCAATATCGCCCCTGTCTGTCTCTGTGGTGCGCGTGTTTGTCTTTCACTCTGCCTAAAGCCAGTTGATGTCGTCTTGTGGGTTGATGGAAATACTTTCCCCAAAATCTTCTCAGTTAAACGTTAACTGCAAATTGTAGTACCTGGCAGAAGTATATCATGAGGAAGTGTATCATTTGTATCCATTATTTGTTATTTGCATAACTTTGTCATGAAATGAGTAGCAGCAGTACAGAACCATCGCTAAACCGGCTCATTAGATGGAACATTCCTCACTTGCTCGACAGGCAATTAAAGGGGATGTCAGTTTTCTTCCAGACCATTTTTTTTTCTAACGTGATTTAACCATTGACATATTCTCAGAATATCCAGTTTCATTGTTTCTCTATAAAACAATTGTCATTTTATATGAAAAAACAAGCAAATATAAAACCAGAAAAGTAAAACAGAGAAAACATCATTTGGGAAAGTAAAAAACAAAATCACAGATTTTATAGGGCCCCCATTAGAGTTGTTTATTAATGATTATTTTACCCGGTATATTGACAGAAAACATAGTGCACTACAATCTCTTGTACACTAAGGACCTGGGGGAAGAGTTGGCAACATAGTGTATAAGAGAAAGTAGCGTACTAAAAACACAGGAAGAGCTGCAGCTTCCCCAGTGATTTTACCCACACGCTGCTCCTGGTCAGGAGAAGGGCAGCTTCCCCAGTGGTTTTACCCACACGCTGCTCCTGGTCAGGAGAGGGGAAGTTTCCTCAGTGGTTTTACCCACACGCTGCTCCTGGTCAGGAGAAAGGCAGCTTCCCCAGTGATTTTACCCACACACTGCTCCTGGTCAGGAGAAAGGCAGCTTCCCCAGTGATTTTACCCACACACTGCTCCTGGTCAGGAGAGGGGAGGTTTCCCCAGTGGTTTTACCCACACGCTGCTCCTGGTCAGGAGAGGGGAAGTTTCCCCAGTGGTTTTACCCACACGCTGCTCCTGGTCAGGAGAGGGGAAGTTTCCTCAGTGGGTTTACCCACACGCTGCTCCAAGACAGGAGAGGGGAAGTTTCCTCAGTGGGTTTACCCACACGCTGCTCCTAGACCGGAGAGGGGAAGTTTCCTCAGTGGGTTTACCCACACGCTGCTCCTAGACAGGAGAGGGGAAGTTTCCTCAGTGGGTTTACCCACACACCGCTCCTGGTCAGGAGAAGGGCAGCTTCCCCAGTGGTTTTACCCACCTGAGAAGAAGAATGTGCCTAATTGGAAGCTAGAAAAAAATTAAGACTGTACTCACTGGTGTTCATCAGAACTCCAGTCTCGTCTTCTTCCTCCCCCTCCAATGTGACAGTAATCTCCCCCGCTTCCTTCATTTCAAAAAGTTGCTCCTCTTCTTTCAATGCGACAGTCACCTCCTCCTCCTCTTTCACTACAAACACGGCACCCTCCTCTTTCTGTTCATCCCCCTCTTTCACTCTGAAAGCTTCTTCCTCTTCTTTCACTCTAACATCCTCTTCTTCTTTCAATGTTGATGCGTCCTCTTCCTTCACTGTAACGTCCTGTTCTTCTTTCACTGTGATAGCTTCCTCCACGTCCTCTTCTTTTACAGTAAATTCTTCTTCTTTTACAGTAAATTCTTCTTCTTTCACGTAAATGTTCAGCCCTGGAGTTTCTTTCTCCGTCCAGCAGACCTCATTTTCTTTAGCAGAGGAAGAGTAGTTTAGTGAGCTCATGTTCGGGGACGTTAGCTAGCTAGCTATTTAGCATTAGCGACTAGCCTAGTGCTGGGCTAACTTAACAAGCCAGATAGCTGATAACGTAAATATGAACTTAAACGGAGTAACTAGTACATACATATACAGTGTGTTTAAAACACTGTGATTAATATACACTAAATTAGTCCAAAGAGCTTCAATGTATCATGTTTGCTAGCGAGTTACCGAGATGGTTGCTGAAGAAACCTCCCGTCCCGTCCACTAGATTTTACGTCACTCGAGAAACATCACCTGAAAAAAATCACATCGCCATCTGCTGACTGGAGTTGGAAACACAGTTTAACAAAACAAAAATAATTCTGCAAACAACGTCAAAACAAATAATTGTGAAAACAACCAGACGTGTTTTCTCTGTAGCTCTTACAGAACATAATTTTCTCTAGGCGGACGTAGAAGCGGAATGTATGGTGGCTCGTGGTGCGCGGGGCAGCTGATTGTTCACCCGCAATTGATAATAGCTCATCCGCAACCGCCCGACGACTCCATGTGAAAAAGTGAAAATCTGAGGCACGTACACAACCCTAACCCGCTAATATTAGGAAATACGCCGTAGACTACAGTCAGATAACATTTTTTTGACAGGGGGTACATTAGTTTTGTTTGTTTGCCTGATTTATATTGTAATGAAACAGGCAGGGAGCAGGTCTCGAACCCTCGACCTTCTAGCCCGAAGTCCGGCGCGCTATCGACTGTGCCGCAAAAGCTTGCTCGAACGGCAGTGTATAAACCTAGGGTCGTTACAATATGTTCCGGCTTACAATTCTCAACATTTTGGTAAGCTATTTGTTAGGCTCGTCAAGCTGTCTATAATTAGATACATCAAATCAAATACAATCCCATACAGATATTTAGCAGATGTTATTGAAGGGTGTAGCGAAATGCTTGTGTTCAAAGCTCCAACAGTATAGTTGTATCTAACAATTCACACATCTAAAAGTAAAATAATAGAATTAAGAAATATATAAATATTAGGAAAAGCAATGTCAGAGTGGCATTGACTAAATACAGTAGAATAGAATACAGTATATACATATGAGATGAGTATTTTAAATATTTTTTTATTTCACCTTTATTTAACCAGGTAGGCTAGTTGAGAACACCATGGTGTAACAATACCCAGCTGGGTCTATACTGCTCTTACATGGTGTAACAATAACCAGCTGGGTCTATACTGCTCCTACATGATGTAACGATAACCAGCTGGGTCTATACTACTCCTACATGGTGTATCAATAACCAGCTGGGTCTATACTGCTCCTACATGATGTAACGATAACCAGCTGGGTCTATACTGCTCCTACATGGTGTAACAATAACCAGCTGGGTCTATACTGCTCCTACATGGTGTAACAATAACCATCTGGGTCTATACTGCTCCTACATAGTGTATCAATAACCAGCTGGGTCTATACTGCTCCTACATGGTGTATCAATAACCAGCTGGGTCTATACTGCTCCTACATGGTATAACAATAACCAGCTGGGTCTATACTGCTCCTACATGATGGAACAATAACCAGCTGGGTCTATACTGCTCCTACATGATGGAACAATAACCAGCTGGGTCTATACTGCTCCTACATGGTGTACCAATAACCAGCTGGGTCTATACTGCTCCTACATGATGTAACGATAACCAGCTGGGTCTATACTGCTCCTACATGGTGTAACAATAACCAGCTGGGTCTATACTGCTCCTACATGGTGTAACAATAACCATCTGGGTCTATACTGCTCCTACATAGTGTATCAATAACCAGCTGGGTCTATACTGCTCCTACATGGTGTATCAATAACCAGCTGGGTCTATACTGCTCCTACATGGTATAACAATAACCAGCTGGGTCTATACTGCTCCTACATGATGGAACAATAACCAGCTGGGTCTATACTGCTCCTACATGATGGAACAATAACCAGCTGGGTCTATACTGCTCCTACATGGTGTACCAATAACCAGCTGGGTCTATACTGCTCCTACATGGTGTAACAATAACCAGCTGGGTCTATACTACTCCTACATGGTGTACCAATAACCAGCTGTGTCTATACTACTCCTACATGATGGAACAATAACCATCTGGGTCTATACTGCTCCTACATGGTGTATCAATAACCAGATGGGTCTATACTGCTCCTACATGGTGTACCAATAACCAGCTGGGTCTATACTACTCCTACATGGTGTAACGATAACCATCTGGGTCTATACTGCTCCTACAAAAACAATAAATAGATGTAGATGTATAATGAATGTCCACTAATGACTAACACAGTTAAACAAATATTCAGTTAGACTTTTATTCAGATATAAATGTTGCAAAGTCATTACATTTTCAGCTTGATGTCTGCTACACAAATGAACTCAATGCAACTAAATTCGAGAGTTTTCATGGTTAAAATCAAGAAATGCACAAGGGTAGAAACAAGAAACGCATTTTATTCATCTGGAAAAGTATTTACATTTTGAAAGACCAATATCCAAATCATACAATAAACATCGAAGTGTTTATACATGAACACAATCAATCAAAACTCATAATTAAAAACATGTCTTGAGAAGAAAAAAACAACAAATGTAAGGCATATTTTTGAGTTTCATACATACAAACCAAAAAACACAAATTCTTAGTAAAAATATATAAAATATACAGTTGAAGTCAGAAGTTTACATACACCTCAGCCAAATAAAATCAGTTTTTCCACAATTCCTGACATTTAATCCAAGTAAAAATCCCCTGTTTTAGGTCAGTTAGGATCACCACTTTATTGTTAGAATGTGAAATGTCAGAATAATATCATCACATCCCCAGTGGGTCAGAAGTTTACATTCACTCAATTAGTATTTGGTAGCATTGCCTTTAAATTGTTTAACTTGGGTCAAACGTTTCGGGGAGCCTTCCACAAGCTTCCCACAATCAGTTCGGCGAATTTTGGCCCATTCCTCCTGACAGAGCTGGTGTAACTGAGTCAGGTTTGTACAGGCCTCCTTGCTCACACATGCTTGTTCAGTTCAGCCCACACATTTTCTGTAGAATTGATGTCAGGGCTTTGTGATGGCTACTCCAATACCTTGACTTTGTTGTCCTTAAGCCATTTTGTCACAACATTGGATGTATGCTTGGGGTCATTGTCCATTCGGAATACCCATTTGCGAACAAGCTTTAACTTCCTGACTGATGTCTTGAGATGTTGCTTCAATATATCCACATCATTTTCCTACCTCGTGATGCCATCTATTTTGTGTTGTGCACCAGTCTCTCCTACAGCAAAGCGCCCACACAACATGCTGCCACCCCCGTGCTTCACGGTTGGGATGGTGTTCTTCGGCTTGCAAGCCTCCCCCTTTTTCCTCCAAACATAACGTTGGTCATTATGGCCAAACAGTTCTATTTTTGTTTCCTCAGACCAGAAGACGTTTCTCCAAAAACTTTCATGCACAAAGTAGATGTCCTAATTACTTGTCAAAACTATAGTTTGTTAACAAGAAATTTGTGGAGTGGTTGAAAAACGAGTTTTAATGATTCCAACCTAAGTGTATGTAAACTTCTGACTTCAATTGTATACAGTACCAGTCAAAACTGTTGACACACCTACTCATTCAAGGGTTTTTCTTTATTTTTTTAAAACTATTTTCTACATTGTATAATAATAGTAAAGACATCAAAACTATGAAATAACACATATGGAATCATGTAGTAACCAAAAACGTGTTAAACAAATCCAAATATATTATATATTTGACATTCTTCATAGTAGCCACCCTTTGCCTTGATGACAGATTTGCACACTCTTGGCATTCTCTCAACCAACTTTTCCCCTCATCAAATCTACACACACAAAAAAATATATTACATTTACAAAAATATTCAGACCCTTTACTCAGTACTTTGTTGAAGTACCTTTGGCACACCTGTATTTGGGGAGTTTCTCCTATTCTTCACTGCAGATCCTTTCAAGCTCTGCCAGTAAAAATAAAGAAAATCCTTGAATGAGTAGGCGTGTCCAAACGTTTGACTGGTACTGTATGTCAACACACAGCCTCTCTATTCTCTCATGTGATTGCAGGTCCTCTTACTGGGAAAATGTATTTCCACAATGAGAACATTGGAAAGGCTTCTATCCTGTGTGTGTTCCTTCATGCCTTTTCAGGTTCACTAACTGGGTAAAACTCTTTCCACACTGGGAACATTGGAAAGGCTTATCTCCTGTGTGTGTCCGCTCATGTGATTTCAGGTCCCCTTGCTGGGTAAAGCTCTTTCCACAGTCTAAGCAGTGGTAGGGCTTCTCCCATGTGTGTGTTCTCAAATGCCTATTCAGGTTCCCTAACCGGGTAAAACTCTTTCCACACTGAGAACATTGGAAATGCCTCTCTGATAAGTGTGTTTTCTCATGTGATTTCAGGTCACGTGATGAGAAAAATGTATTTCCACACTGGGAGCATTGATATGGCTTCTCTCCAGTGTGTGTTCTTTCATGCCTTTTCAGGTTCACTAACTGGGTAAAACGCTTACCACACAAGGAGCAGTGGAAAGGCTTCTCTCCTGTGTGTGTTCCTTCATGCCTTTTCAGGTTCACTAACTGGGTAAAACTCTTTCCACATTTGGAGCATTGGAAAGGCTTCTCCCCTGTGTGTGTCAACTCATGCTTCTTCAGTGTCACTAAATAGGTAAACCTTTTTCCACACAGGGAGCAGTGGAAAGGCTTCTCTCCTGTGTGCATTCTCTCATGCATTTTCAAGTTCCCTAACCAGGTAAAACTCTTTCCACACAGGGAGCAGTGGAAAGGCTTCTCCCCTGTGTGTGTTCTCAAATGCATATTCAGATTCCCTGACCGGGTAAAACTCTTTCCACACTGAGAGCATTGGAATGGCCTCTCTCCTAAGTGTGTTCTCTCATGTGATTTAAGGACCCCTGATGAGTAAAAGAAAAAATCGCACTGGGAGCATTGATATGGCATCTCTCCAGTGTGTTTTCTTGCATGCACTTTAAGATGGCCTGAGTGTCTAAAACTCTTTCCACACTGGGAGCAGTAGAAAGGGTTCTCTCCTGTGTGTGTTTTCTTATGTTCTTTCAGGTGCCCTAACCTGATAAATCTCTTCCCACACTGGGAGCAGTCATGTGGTCTTACTGGTTTGGATGTCTTTGGGGCTGCTTCTTCTGAAGGACTCTTCCCGCTGTGAGAGTCTGGTCTCTCCTCTGTCAAAGAAAAACATAGTATTTGGTTAAAATGGGACCTGAATGAAACCTCCACATGATAAACCTGTCTTCCTATGAGGTTTAATCTAGACTAGATCCCTCAATAAAAGAGCAGAGCACGTCATCACAGAGTGGCTGTAGTGCTTTGTTGGCAAATAATAACACTATTACATTTAAGGTGGATTAACTCTTAAACTGGGTTAAATCAAGGTTTAATATGTAACCTTGTTGCACCAAACTTAAAACCTAGATTTGAATGAATCCTAGAATCCTATGTAATCCTGCTAGACTAACTTTAATTTGGAATTTTAATCCAAGATCAAATGTAATCTTGTTGCTCCATTGTTAAAAAAAGAAAAGTTTCATTTAAACTGCTACTGATTGAAGAAGTTTAAATGCATCAAATGTCCATGCATGTGCTTTATTTTAGGTGCGATACACAATGTTAGCTCCTGTGGTTTATCCGTGAATGTACAATTCAACTAGCCAGCTAACTCATTAACATTTTTTTTAATCATTAGCCCGAAGTGAAAGCTCACTTTGCTAGCTATCTAGTAAGCTAGCAATGACCAATGCTGGTTTGTTTCCAAAGAAAAATAATTAGAACATGTTGCTATGGTGAATCCATCGACACGTGTCACTAACCATAGTTTAGTTGATTTAACCTTACATGAACTAATCCAGGGTGAAAATTAAGTGGTGCAACACATCTCTGATTAATAATAAATCTAGATGTACAAACATTAGATTAGGTTGCTCTGGATAATAGCATCTGCTAAAAAATGTATGAGGAGATTTTGTACAGTCGGCTAAAAACAGTGGCGAGTAGACAGACCTATGGTACTTTTTTCTCCAACCCACATAGGCCTACCTAGCGAAATGATCTAACATTAGCCCCCTTTCAGCATTGTCTTTAAAACACTCCTGAGTCCATTTCCACAGCCCAGCGGAAAACTAAATTAGCATTAAAAAAATCCTCATAAAAATGTGTTTAAACTAGATACTGTATCTTAATGGTGTTTAATCAGGATGGCTCCTGACAAAACATGGTTTAAATTGATTTAGTGACCACATCAAATTGGCTAGCTAGCTAGCTAATAACAGATCATGTCAATATATAATAAGAGTTTACGTCAATGTGGCTAGTTAACAAGCTAATAACAGATCACGTCAATGTGACTAGTTAACAAGCTAATAACAGATTATGTCATTATGGCTAGTTAACTAGCTAATTTTCAGGGGATAAACTAGATGGCTATATTTGCTTGCCATCTGTAGTGGTGATGACAGTTGGTGTGACTGACAACTTTACCAGAAGGAGGACTTGCCGATGTCAAACTCTTTCCAAAATCCTAATCTCTGATGAAGCAAGCTAAACGACACGTTGTTTGCTTAGCTAATGGTTCTGGCTGCCCCTCGCGTATCTGAAAATACATGATCCATTGATGTTTACTGATCATGAAAAGCATGCAGCTCCTTGTTGTATAACTCTGATATAGATACATGTGGAATAATCAGAAATGTGTAGTTAGGACTATGAGCTTAAAAGAGGATGATGATATTAAAACCAAATAGTTACAAACATTTATTTAACAATCACCTGAAAACGGCGCGTAGTTGTCAAGGGTTTTAGTGGCGCTGAGGTCTCCTTACCCCCCAGCACCGTATTGTCACGTTTTATTGATAACGACCTATTAAATTACCAGAGAGGCTATTTCATAAACCCTCAAAGCTCCAGATTTCTATTGAATCAGTCCGTCTTACCTTATAGGCCTGACTCAAATATTAGGGACCTAATAACACCATAGAGATTTGAGTTTTGAGAGTGAACAAAGAACTACAAAAATAGATATTCAGAGATGTTTTGGTTTAAATGGGGAAATATATATCCAAAATAGGAGCATTGTTAACGTTTTGTGAATGGCCCCTAGCCCTGGATCATGATTCAGTTCCATGACATTACATATAAGAGTCATTTGATCATGACTCAGTTCCATTACATTACACATAAGAGTCATTTGATCATGATTCAGTTCCATTTTTTAATTTTTAATTTTACTAGGCAAGTCAGTTAAGAACAAATTCTTATTTTCAATGACGGCCTAGGAACAGTGGGTTAACTGTTCAGGGGCAGAACGACAGATTTGTACCTTGTCAGCTCAGGGATTCGAACTTGCAACCTTACGGTTACTAGTCCAACGTTCTAACCACTAGGCTCCCCTGCCGCCCCGTGACATTACATATAAGAGTCATTTGATCATGACTCAGTTCCATTACATTACACATGAGTCATTTGATCATGACTCAGTTCCATTACATTACACATAAGAGTCATTTGATCATGACTCAGTTCCATTACATTAACAGAGCATGTCCTTGGACTGTAAGGAGTAACAGACTGTTCATTATTGGGCTAGGTTGCCCCCAGTCTTTCTAGCTTTAACAATTCCTACAGAATATAATTATTAAAGTGTATAACTTCAGTAGAATACCCCTCTAAAACCACACAACTGCAGAATTTATTCCTTTGTTTTTAAGACAATACTCACTGGTGTTAATCAGATCTCCAGTCTCCTTCTCTTCATCCTCCCCCTCCACCCTGAAAGCTTCTTCCTCATCTTTCACATCATCTTCTTTTTTCAATGTGATATCTTTCTCCTCCTCTTCATTCAATGTGATATCTTTCTCCTCTTCATTCAATGTGATATCTTTCTCCTCTTCATTCAATGTGATATCTTTCTCCTCTTCATTCAATGTGATATCTTTCTCTTCTTCTTCATTCAATGTGATATCTTTCTCCTCTTCTTCTTCTTTCAATGTGATATATTTCTCATCTTCTTCTTCTTTCAATGTGATATCTTTCTCTTCTTCTTCATTCAATGTGATATCTTTCTCCTCTTCTTCTTCATTCAATGTGATATCTTTCTCCTCTTCTTCTTCTTTCAATGTGATATATTTCTCATCTTCTTCTTCTTTCAATGTGATAGCTTTCTCCTCCTCTTCTTTCAATGTGATATATTTCTCATCTTCTTCTTCTTTCAATGTGATAGCTTTCTCCTCTTCTTCTTTCAATGTGATATATTTCTCATCTTCTTCTTCTTTCAATGTGATAGCTTTCTCCTCTTCTTCTTTCAATGTGATATATTTCTCATCTTCTTCTTCTTTCAATGTGATAGCTTTCTCCTCTTCTTCTTTCATTCCAAAAGCTTCTTTCTCTTCTTCTTTCAATGTGATATCTTTCTCTTCTTCAGTCAATGTGATATCTTTCTCCTCTTCTTTCAATGTGATAACCTTCTCCTCTTCTTCATTCAATGTGATATCTGTCTCTTCTTTTAACGTGATAGCTTTCTCTTCTTCTTTCAATGTGATATCTTTCTCCTCTTCTTCTGTCACTCCAAAAGCTTCTTTATCTTCTTCTTTGACTGTGACAGTCATCTCCTTCTCTTCCTCTTTCACGAAAATGTTTAGTCCCAGAGCTTCTTTCTCCGACCAGCAGACCTCTTCTTTAGCAGGGGGGAAGTAGCTTATTGAGCTCATGGTCTGGGATGTTAGCTAGCTGATAAGCATTACTAAAAGGGAACGGGGGATACCTAGTCAGCTGTACAATTGAATGACTTCAACTGAAATGTGTCTTCCGCATTTAATCGACATCCACGTCTTCTGCGCCCGGGGAACAGTGGGTTAACTGTCTTGCTCAGGGGCAGAACTGCGATTAGCCTATAGTGCTAGTGCTATCTTAACCAGAGCTGACTAACAACGTCAATATGAAATGAATCAACGTTATACGCAGACAGTGTGTTTAAAACTCTGAGGTTAATACCTATATAATGGTCCAAAGAGCTCCAATGTTTTGGTTTTATGTTTGCTAGTAAGGTACGGAGGTGGTTGAATCAGTAGCCATGTTTAAAAAAGTAAGCACCCGGTCCACTAGATTATACGTCACGCAAGAAGCATCACTTTAATTTTTTTTTTTTTAAACCTTTATTTAACTAGGCAAGTCAGTTAAGAACAAATTCTTATTTTCAATGACGGCCTAGGAACAGTGGGTTAACTGCCTGTTCAGGGGCAGAACGACAAAATGTGTACATTGTCAGCTCGGGGGTTTGAACTTTGAACTTGCAACCTTCCGGTTACTAGTCCAACGCTCTAACCACTAGGCTACCCTGCCGCCCCATCGCCATCTGCTGACTGGACTGAGTAACGCAGTGTAGGAAAAATATTCACTACATTGTTTATTCTGGCAAATAGTGTCATAAGAAGTCATTTCAAAACAACCAGATGACGTGTGTTCTCTTACTTCTTACAGATATGCTTTCCTCTATGCAGATTAGACCTGAAAGGGATTCAACAGAACAATTAGATATTCAGCTAACTTGCCTAATTATTATGGAGGGGGGATGTTTAAATATATTTTTCCTTATTATTATTGAGCCTTGTGAAGCTATCAATTACACTTTGTATGTTGTATCAATACACCCAGTCACCACAAAGATACAGGCGTCCTTCCTAACTCAGTTGTTGTATCAATACACCCAGTCACCACAAAGATACAGGCGTCCTTCCTAACTCAGTTGTTGTATCAATACACCCAGTCACCACAAAGATACAGGCGTCCTTCCTAACTCAGTTGATGTATCAATACACCCAGTCACCACAAAGATACAGGCGTCCTTCCTAACTCAACTGCCAGAGAGAAAGGATGGTGTATCAATACACCCAGTCACCACAAAGATACAGGCGTCCTTCCTAACTCAACTGCCAGAGAGAAAGGATGGTGTATCAATACACCCAGTCACCACAAAGATACAGGCGTCCTTCCTAACTCAACTGCCAGAGAGAAAGGATGGTGTATCAATACACCCAGTCACCACAAAGATACAGGCGTCCTTCCTAACTCAACTGCCAGAGAGAAAGGATGGTGTATCAATACACCCAGTCACCACAAAGATACAGGCGTCCTTCCTAACTCAACTGCCAGAGAGAAAGGATGGTGTATCAATACACCCAGTCACCACAAAGATACAGGCGTCCTTCCTAACTCAGTTGATGTATCAATACACCCAGTCACCACAAAGATACAGGCGTCCTTCCTAACTCAACTGCCAGAGAGAAAGGATGGTGTATCAATACACCCAGTCACCACAAAGATACAGGCGTCCTTCCTAACTCAACTGCCAGAGAGAAAGGATGGTGTATCAATACACCCAGTCACCACAAAGATACAGGCGTCCTTCCTAACTCAACTGCCAGAGAGAAAGGATGGTGTATCAATACACCCAGTCACCACAAAGATACAGGCGTCCTTCCTAACTCAACTGCCAGAGAGAAAGGATGGTGTATCAATACACCCAGTCACCACAAAGATACAGGCGTCCTTCCTAACTCAACTGCCAGAGAGAAAGGATGGTGTATCAATACACCCAGTCACCACAAAGATACAGGCGTCCTTCCTAACTCAACTGCCAGAGAGAAAGGATGGTGTATCAATACACCCAGTCACCACAAAGATACAGGCGTCCTTCCTAACTCAACTGCCAGAGAGAAAGGATGGTGTATCAATACACCCAGTCACCACAAAGATACAGGCGTCCTTCCTAACTCAACTGCCAGAGAGAAAGGATGGTGTATCAATACACCCAGTCACCATAAAGATACAGGCGTCCTTCCTAACTCAACTGCCAGAGAGAAAGGATGGTGTATCAATACACCCAGTCACCACAAAGATACAGGCGTCCTTCCTAACTCAACTGCCAGAGAGAAAGGAAACCACTCATGGATTTCACCATGAGGCCAATGGTGACTTTAAAACAGTTAGAGTTTAATGGTTGTGATGGGAGAAAACAGAGGATGAATCAACAACATTGGAGTTACTCCACAATACTAAGCGAAATGACAGAGTGAAAAGAAGGAAGCCTGTACAGAATAAATAATATTGCAAAACATGCCTCCTGTTTGCAATAAGGCACTAAAGTAATACTGCAAAACAATATGGAAAATAAATTAACATTTTATATTTGGGGCAAATCCAACACAGCACATCACTCAGTAACACTCTTCTTATTTTCAAGCATGGTGCTGGTGTAACGGATGTGAAATGGCTAGCTAGTTAGCGGTGCGTGCTAGTGGCGTTTCAATCGGTGACGTTACTTACTCTGAGACCTTGAAGTAGTGGTTCCCCTTGCTCTGCAAGGGCCGCGGCTTTTGTGGAGCGATGGGTAACGATGCTTCATGGGTGACTGTTGTTGATGTGTGCAGAGGGCCCCTGGTTCGCGCCCGGGTATGGGCGAGGGGACGGTCTAAAGTTACACTGGCAGCATCATGTTATGGGTATGCCTGTCATCGGCAAGGACTAGGGAGTTTTTTAGGATAAAAAGAATAGGAATAGAGCTAAGCACAGGCAAAATCCTAGAGGAAAACATTGTTCAGTCTGCTTTCCAACAGACACTGGGAGACAAATCCACATTTCAGAAGGATAATAACAGCCAAATATACACTGGAGTTACTTACCAAGACACACTGGAGTTACTTACCAAGATACACTGGAGTTACTTACCAAGATACACTGGAGTTACTTACCAAGATACACTGGAGTTACTTACCAATATACACTGGAGTTACTTACCAATATACACTGGAGTTACTTACCAAGATACACTGGAGTTACTTACCAATATACACTGGAGTTACTTACCAATATACACTGGAGTTACTTACCAATATACACTGGAGTTACTTACCAAGATACACTGGAGTTACTTACCAAGATACACTGGAGTTACTTACCAAGACAACATTGAATGTTCCTGAGTGGCCTAGTTACAGTTTTGACTTAAATCGTCCTGAAAATCTACGGCAAGACTTGACAGAGCTTGAAGAATTTAAAAAAATTATAATGTGCAAATATTGTACAATCCAGGTTTGCAAAGCTCTTAAGAGATTTACCCAGAAAACTCACAGCTGTACTCGCTGCCAAAGGTGATTCTATCATTTATTGATTGAGGGGGTTGAATACTCATCTAATCAAGACATGTATTTGTTTCTCTTCCACTTTGACATTAGAGTATTTAGTTGAAAAACTAAAAAGACAATTAAATATATTTTTTATCCCACTTTGTAATACAACAAAATGTGGAAAATGTCCAGGGGTGTGAATCCTTTCTGAAGACACTGTACGTGAGATGCAAAATCTCTTTCCACACTCTTCCCTGGTGATATTTCAGGTAAATATCTTTAGGGAGAAATATATATTTCTCTGCTGTGTGGATTCTTTCAAGGCTTCTCTCCTGTGTGTGTCATCTCATGTGTTTTCAGGCTCCATAACTCCATAATAAAATGATTTCTCTGGGAACATTGGAAAGTCTTCTCTCCTGCGTTTATTCTCTTATGTGATTTCAGGCCCCCCTAATGGTTAAACTCTTTTCACACTGGGAGTAGTGGTTTCGTCTAGCTGGTTTGGATGTCTCTGGCTGGGGTTTCACTGAGTCTGGTCTTTCTCCTGCCAAAGACAAACAGGGTTTGTTTAGGCAGAAAGACCTGAATGGAAACTACATGATCCCTCCCGTAAATGTTTGCATTTGATGTGTTTTCTGAGTGAGAGGGATGCTGTAAATCAAGAGGCCTGCTGTAAATCAAGAGGCTTGCTGTAAATCAAGAGGCTTGCTGTAAATCAAGAGGCTTGCTGTAAATCGAGAGGCTTGCTGTAAATCAAGAGGCTGTAAATCGAGAGGCTTGCTGTAAATCAAGAGGCTGTAAATCAAGAGGCTTGCTGTAAATCAAGAGGCTTGCTGTAAATCAAGAGGCTGTAAATTGAGAGGCTTGCTGTAAATCAAGAGGCTTGCTGTAAATCAAGAGGCATGCTGTAACTCAAAAGGCTTGCTGTAAATCAAGAGGCTTGCTGTAAATCGAGAGGCTTGCTGTAAATCGAGAGGCTTGCTGTAAATCAAGAGGCTTGCTGTAAATCGAGAGGCTTGCTGTAAATCAAGAGGCTTGCTGTAAATCAAGAGGCTTGCTGTAAATCAAGAGGCTTGCTGTAAATCAAGAGGCTTGCTGTAAATCAATAGGCTTGCTGTAAATCAAGAGGCTTGCTGTAAATCAAGAGGCTTGCTGTAAATCAAAAGGCCTGCTGTAAATCAAGAGGCTTGCTGTAAATCAAGAGGCTTGCTGTAAATCAAGAGGCTTGCTGTAAATCAGTGGAAGTGTTGAGTCCTCACCTCTAATGTTTGGATTCAGTCTTGTGTCAGTGGAAGTGTTGAGTCCTCACCTCTAATGTTTGGATTCAGTCTTGTGTCAGTGGAAGTGTTGAGTCCTCACCTCTAATGTTTGGATTCAGTCTTGTGTCAGTGGAAGTGTTGAGTCCTCACCTCTAATGTTTGGATTCAGTCTTGTGTCAGGGGAAGCGTAGAGTCCTCACCTCTAATGTTAGGATTCAGTCTTATGTCAGGGGAAGTGTTGAGTCCTCACCACTAATGTTTGGATTCAGTCTTGTGTCAGGGGAAGTGTTGAGTCCTCACCACTAATGTTTGGATTCAGTCTTGTGTCAGTGGAAGTGTTGAGTCCTCACCTCTAATGTTTGGATTCAGTCTTGTGTCAGTGGAAGTGTTGAGTCCTCACCTCTAATGTTTGGATTCAGTCTTGTGTCAGGGGAAGTGTTGAGTCCTCACCACTAATGTTTTTTTTGTGTTTTTTTACCTTTATTTTACTAGGCAAGTCAGTTAAGAACAAATTCTTATTTTCAATGACGGCCTAGGAACAGTGGGTTAACTGCCTGTTCAGGGGCAGAACGACAGATTTGTACCTTGTCAGCTCAGGGGTTTGAATTTGCAACCTTCCGGTTACTAGTCCAACACTCTAACCACTAGGCTACCCTGCCGCCCTTTGGATTCAGTCTTGTGTCAGGGGAAGTGTTGAGTCCTCACCTCTAATGTTAGGATTCAGTCTTGTGTCAGGGGAAGTGTTGAGTCCTCACCTCTAATGTTTGGATTCAGTCTTGTGTCAGGGGAAGTGTTGAGTCCTCACCTCTAATGTTTGGATTCAGTCTTGTGTCAGGGGAAGTGTTGAGTCCTCACCTCTAATGTTTGGATTCAGTCTTGTGTCAGGGGAAGTGTTGAGTCCTCACCTCTAATGTTTGGATTCAGTCTTGTGTCAGGGGAAGTGTTGAGTCCTCACCACTGTAAGGGAATACCCCCCTGTATTGGACAAAAATGAATGGCATGTCATTGGCATCGGACAAACCATATACACATTGTCCAATACCACCCAATTCGGCGTTGATTCATCCAAAGTGTATTGCAAATGCCATATGGCAATTGCCAGTTGTAACACTTTAAAAATCCAACAGGTGGCGAATCCGTTCCACCTTGGTTTTTCATATTGGATATGTAACCCAAGTCAACGTCCAAAAGCAAAATTTTGAAAAAATGATTTTTTGTGAAAAACTTATCACCCCTTTAAACAAGTGCTTTCTGGACCGTTTTTTGAAATTATTTAGATTTTTTTTGTCAATTACACATGTGTAAGAACTGTATGAATACACTTTTGTCCAATTTTATTATCATATATATTATTTTTTTTACATGCGCATAAGTAATATGTTTTGTCCATTTTCAATATGATTTCATAGGAAGTCAAAAGTCAAAAGTCAAAAATGTCAAAATTTTGTAAAAAACTTCACACCCTTAAAAAAGTGCTTTCTGGACCGTTTTTCGAAATTCTTTCGAATTTTGTGTCAATTACACACGTATAAGAACTGTATCAACATACTTTAGTCGTATTTTATTATCATTATTATTATTATTTTTTTTTTACTTGTGCATAAGGAATATGATTTGTCCCATTTGCAATATGATTTCATAGGAAGTCAAAAGTCAAAGTCAAAAGTCACTTTTTGGGGGGCCAAATGCCATAAGAAATTTGACATGCTCAAAAATCCTGCAGAAATGCAAAATTGACTGGCCTGATGAACTCGGGATGGCCGGGCAGTGATAGTTGTTCCTTTCCATCACTCGTTGTGTTGATTTCATCATGTCCATTTGGTGATGTTTTTTTAACTATAGAATCATATTGCAAATGCACGTGCATTTGCAATATGTTTCAATGGGCATTTACCATCACGAATTTGACATGGCAGAAATGCAAAATTGACTGGCCAGATGAACTCGGGATGGCCGGGCAGTGATAGTTGCTCCTTTCCATCGCTCGTTGTGTTGACTTCATCATGTCCATTTTGTGATGTTTTTTCACTGTTGAATCATATTGCAAGTGCGTGTGCATTTGCAATATGGTTCAATGGGCATTTACCATATGAAATTTGACATGCTCAAAAATCCTGCAGAAATGCAAAATTGACTGGCCTGATGAACACAGGATGGCCTGGCAGTGATAGTTGTTCCTTTCCATCACTCGTTTTGTTGATTTCATCATGTCCATTTGGTGATGTTTTTTCACTATAGAATCATATTGCAAATGCACGTGCATTGTTGTGCAACTGGTAACCCAAAAATAAAAATATGGTTGTAAATGCATTTACCGGGACTCCTATTGTCCATGCCCGCTATGGGAGTACCCTACTACAGCCCTCTATCAATGGGGGTCGTCCTGAGTGCTTTATGGACTGTTTAAAATATTCTGATGGATACGCATTGTTGTGCAACTGGTGATTGAAAATAGGCACCTAGTAACCCAAAAATAAAAATATGGTTGTAAATGCATTTACCGGTCATTCTGATATTAATGCCCGCTATGGGAACACAGGATGGCCGGGCAGTGATAGTTGTTCCTTTCCATCACTCGTTGTGTTGATTTCATCATGTCCATTTGGTGATGTTTTTCACTATGAATCATATTGCAAGTGCACGTGCATTTGCAATATGGTTCAATGGGCATTTACCATATGAAATTTGACATGCTCAAAAATCCTGCAGAAATGCAAAATTGACTGGCCAGATGAACTCGGGATGGCCTGGCAGTGATAGTTGCTCCTTTCCATTGCTCGTTGTGTTGACTTCATCATGTCCATTTGTGATGTTTTTTTCACTGTTGAATCATATTGCAAATGCACGTGCATTTGCAATATGTTCAATGGGCATTTACCATATGAAATTTGACATGCTCAAAAATGCAAAATTGACTGGCCTGATGAACACAGGATGGCCGAGCAGTGATAGTTGTACCTTTCCATCACTCGTTGTGTTGATTTCATCATGTCCATTTGTTTATGTTTTCTCACTTTTGCAAAGTCACTGTGCATTTGCAATATGGTTCAATGGGCAGGTACCATCACGAATTTGTCATGCTATAAAAATCCTGCAGGAATGTGAAATTGACTGGCCCGATGAACTCGGGATGGCTGGGCAGTGATTCTGGTTCATCTCAATGGCTCGTTAGGGTTGATTTCAGAATGTCACTTTGGTGATGGTACCTCACTGTTTAAACATATTGCAAGTGGACAAGAGTCACCAGCAAGTCACCGTCCATCAGTCAATTAGATATCATTCTGACACCAAACTGATACAAACTGACACTAAACCCACTTTTTCCAACTCGTTTAGTAGCCAACTATCACATACTTCAGAGCTGGCCCAAAATTCACAACGCCTTCGGTTCAAACCATAAAAAAACATAAAACACGTAGTTACGTTCTAGCTGCGGGTCCATTTCTTATGTTATGTGTAGGCCTAGCTGAGGCGATCCCGAATCCCAAGTTTCGGCTCGATCGGTCATTTGGTGTCCGAGCAAAACCCTAATTGGTGCTGAAAATCCACTTTTTTCCATGACTTGCTACGGAGTCCTTGAATGAGCTATCGGACAGAAACGTTGGGGTCTGTCTATATGGGCCGAGACGGTCGCAATGCACCTAGTCTTGCGACTCTGGGACATTTCTAAATGTCGCCATTTTCGTGATGCAAAAATGAATTGAAGTCATTGCAAATGTACAAGGCTGTTTCTAGAGCCACGTAACTCACCACGCACTATCGACCTGAGGTCTAGAACAGGATTCTAAAATTTCGGAACTCTAGGTCTGACGGTTCTTTAAAAGTTCCAACAAGGTTAACTAATTTAGGCAGTGTATGTCTCTACGCACCCCAATGGGTCCCTACTTCCAAGCTGTGTGTGTGTGTGATTTAGTTTTCCTTTGAAATTTTATGGGAAAAATGACTGATTTACAGTTCATGGGGGTTGCCTAATCACATATATGAAGTTTTGGAAAGATCTGACTTTTTTAACCCCTCGAAACAGCCCAAGAGACACCAATTATGGCACTTCCGGTTGGCACAGGAAGCTATAAGTCAACACATATCCTCACTGGGGTATGCTTTTACAGAATCCTGAGTTTTAAGTCCTTACGTTAAGAATTGACTGATTTACACAGGGTTGAATGCACTATGTCTATCAAACTGCAGGCAGGGTATGGATAAACACTTTTAGGGTGATTTTAACCACTTCCGGTTGGTCCAGGAAGCTTAGAATCAACACAGGTAGACCTCGTAGTGGCCTGATGGACTGTCATCGAAGACAGGTTCATACGACATTCATAACCCACATAGGCTTCAGGTTGAATTTAGGGGTGCAGGCAATGTATTCCTATGGGGAGAGAAGTCAATGCAAACTCTTTGAAGTAAACACCTTCTTTTAACTATTAAGGGTTAATGCCACACGGTCAAGGTTAGGCTTGCACGGATCGGGAGGACCTTAGGAACGTACCTGAGGTCGAATTGTGCTTCTCACCCTAACGGTTCTCTCACTGTCACCCAAAAGCAAATGACGTTGTGGGGCAGGCTTCATTTTGGGCCTACTTTTCTAATGTCGCTGCGCTTAGACCGAGCGAGCTACGGTCAAGCGGGATATCTCGTTGAACTCGGCACGGCCTAGAGATTATGTTTATGCCATTGCCTGATCTCTGTGTCTTTGAGCACCACACTTTGTCACTCCATCCTTGCTGTGTGTGTGTGTGTGTGTGAGAGAGAGCTATTCTTTGACATCTGTTGGGAGAAGTGACTGACTTACAGTTTATGGGGGTTGCCTAATCACACATATGAAGTTTTGAAAAGATGTGACCTTTTTAACCCTTGGAAACTGCCACTGTGACACCATTTAAGGCACTTCCGGTTGGCACAGGAAGCTATAAATAAACTCATATCCTGATTGGGGTATGCCTTTACAGAATCCTGAGTTTTAAGTCTTTACGTTAAGAACTGAGTTATTTACGGAGGGTTTAGTGAGTGTGTGTTATTAAAGAAAATCATAGAAAATCACAGAAATCTCGCAGAGCTCCGCAGCACACTTTAAAAAGATTCGTAAGAACACCCTGCAACTGGATCTGTAACCGTTGAAAAAAAAAACACCTATCCGTAAACATCACCAATCTGTCATTGTACGATTTCTCTTAAATGACGATAGATAAATGGCTGGTTCTTTTTTTATTGACACCAGAGGCTCCTTGACTTTGACATGAAGTGGAAAAATAATTTCTCTATTTTCATTTTGGACCTTTAATCCCAGATAAATGGCCATAACTCAAAAAACCGTTGAGGCCTAGACGCCATCTTGTTCGGGGCCAACTGCCCATTATGCCAAACCTACGCTCACCGAGTTTCGGCTTCGAAATATTTTCCGTTTTCGAGATAAGGCCCCGTCGTGAATCGTGATGTTTTGTCCAATAGCAATATGATTGCTTATGCCCTCTTGTGGGAATTTCCGGGACAGCGGAAAAATGACCAAAATCTTATTATTTTTGTAAAACGGAAACCGAATGTCCGACAAAGTTCATTTGATGACTTCCCGGTAGGTCCGGCCCTGCCGCTCGGCCCGACGCCGTCCGCGAATTTTACAAACGATTTCGGACGTCTAGTAAGGGACCGTACATTTGCAATATGGACTTTCTCACTAACCATACAGCTACTGCCGAAATGTTCCCTTAAGGTATGTAATGTTAGAATTCAGTCTTGTGTCAGGGGAAGTGTTGAGTCCTTACCTTTTGGTCTGATAATTTCCCAATGTTCTCCAAATTGTTGTCTTTTAATTGCTACCATGGTCATGTGCTTTTTATATTTCTTCTGTTAGAAACATTGACATCTTGGCCCAATCCACACAATACAATTTGCACCCGTCTAAAGGGTTGACCCAACTCTGTATTTTTCCCCAGAACAATCACATGATGCTATTTCATCTTGTTTATTTGTTTTAATCAATTTGATGTAAAAAGGATGATGTCACAAATGCCCATCTCCTCCCTTGGATTGAACTGTAGCCTCGTTGCATTACCTAGAGTACTAACCTGTGGTCCACGGTGGTACTGCAGGTGATGAACACATGTTTTTTTCTTAAGATTTTTTTACCAGTTGGGAGTGTGCAAAACATTAAGGACACCTTCCGAACTACATATTCTCTATCTCTTATATCTCCTCTACCCCTATCTATCTCCATCTCCTCTACCCCCTCCATCTATCTCCTCTACCCCTCCATCTCCCTCTCCTCTACCCCTCCATCTATCTCCATCTCCTCTAACCCTCCATCTCCCTCTCCTCTACCCCTCCATCTATCTCCATCTCTATCTCCTCTACCCCTCCATCTCCCTCTCCTCTACCCCTCCATCTATCTCCATCTCCTCTATCTCCTCTACCCCTCCATCTCCTCTATCTCCTCTACCCCTCCATCTCCATCTCCTCTACCCCTCCATCTATCTCCATCTCTATCTCCTCTACCCCTCCATCTCCTCTCCTCTACTCCTCCATCTCCTCTACCCCTCCATCTCCTCTCCTCTACCCCATCTATCTATCTCCATCTCCTATATCTATCTCCAATCTCCATCTCCTATATCTCCTCCATCTATCTCCAATATCTCCTCCATCTATCTCCATCTCCTCTATTCCACCATCTATCTCCAATATCTCCATCTCCTCCATTCCACCATCTATCTCCATCGCCTCTATTCCACCATCTCCTCTATCTCGTGTCATAGTATACCCCTCTGTAGGACTCCAGAATGACACACACAGATACACACAGAGTGTGAGTTTAAAATGGGCAATTTAATCACAGAACATCTACATTCTTTCTGACATACTCCATATTCAGGTCATGTGTTGAAATAAAAAAACACGTTTATTTTTGAGTCTGATTTTTATAATTTGACTTCATATCTCTTTCCACACTGGGAGCATTGATAATGTTTCTCTCAGGTGTGGACTTACATGCTCTTTCAGTTGCTATAACCATGTAAGTTTAAATCCACAGTGGGAGCAGTGGTAAAGCTTCTCTTCAGAGTGTATTATTCAGGCTCCCTAACCAGATAAAACTCTTGCAACACTGGGAGCGGTGATGAGGCTCATCCTGTGTGTGTCCTCTCATGTCTTTTCAGGTCCCCTAACGGGTATAACTCTTTACACACTGAGAGCATTGGAAAAGCTTCTCTCCTGAGTGTGTCCTCTTGTGTGATTTTAGACACCATGATGAGGAAAATCTCATTTCACACTGGGAGCAGTGGTAAGGCTTCTCCCTGTATGTATTCTCTCGTGTCTTTTCATGCTCCCAAACTCTGTAAAACTCTTTTCACACTGGGAACATTGGAAAGGTTTTTCACCTTTGTGTGTCCTCTCATGCCTTTTTAGGTTCACTAGCTGGGTAAATATCTTTTCACAGTATGAGCAGTGGTAGGGCTTCTCCCTGTGTGTGTTCTCAAATGCCTTTTCAGGTTCCCTAACTGGATAAAGTCTTTCCACACTGGGAACATCGGTAGGGCCTCTCTGCAGTGTGTATTCTTTTATGCTTTAGCAGGTCCCCTGATGAGAAAAAGTATTTTCACAGTGGGAACAGTGGTAAGGTTTTCTCTTGTGTGTGATCTCTCGTGTATTTTCAGGCTCCCTAATTGGGTAAAACTTTTATCACATTGGGAACAATGGAAAGGCTTTTCTCCTGTGTGTATTCTTTCATGTTCTTTTAGGTAACATAACCACTTAAAACTCTTTACACAGTGGGGACACTGGTGTGGTCTCACTGGTTTGGGCGTCTCTAGGTCTTGTTCCCCTGAAGTACTCTTTCTGCTGTCAGAGTGAGAGTGTGGTCTCTGTCCTGCCAAAGACAAACAGTGTATTTAGGTAAATACTAAACAGGGACCTGAATAACACCTGCACATGATAAAACTGTCTTCCTCTGAGGTTTAATCCAGAATAGATCCCTCAATAACCTGAGCTCAGCATTTTAGGTTGTTTAATACAAATCAAAATTGTAATTGGTTGTCTTGATTCATCATTTGAAAAGAAACTGAAAGTCAAGATTTCAACCAAATGTCACGAAATCAGACATTAGTTGTAATAATAAAGGACATAAAATGTGGAGAGATTTTAGAAATTTAGCTCTTCTTTTCACAAGAGCAATTAGATTGACTTGCCTCCCTATACCTTATAGCTGAAATATTAAGGACCTAATTAAGGACTATGTGTCTCCCTTATAGCTGAAATATTAAGGACCTAATTAAGGACTATGTGTCTCCCTATACCTTATAGCTGAAATATTAAGGACCTAATTAAGGACTATGTGTCTCCCTATACCTTATAGCTGAAATATTAAGGACCTAATTAAGGACTATGTGTCTCCCTATACCTTATAGCTGAAATATTAAGGACCTAATTAAGGACTATGTGTCTCCCTATACCTTATAGCTGAAATATTAAGGACCTAATTAAGGACTGTGTCTCCCTATACCTTATAGCTTAAATATTAAGGACCTAATTAAGGACTACGTGTCTCCCTAAACCTTATAGCTGAAATATTAAGGACCTAATTAAGGACTATGTGTCTCCCTATACCTTATAGCTGAAATATTAAGGACCTAATTAAGGACTACGTGTCTCCCTTATAGCTGAAATATTAAGGACCTAATTAAGGACTACGTGTCTCCCTTATAGCTGAAATATTAAGGACCTATTACAGGACCATGTGTCTCCCTATACCTTATAGCTGAAATATTAAGGACCTAATAAATGACTGTGTGTCTCCCTTATAGCTGAAATATTAAGGACCTAATTAAGGACTACGTGTCTCCCTATACCTTATAGCTGAAATATTAAGGACCCATCACAGGACCATGTGTCTCCCTATACCTTATAGCTGAAATATTAAGGACCTAATAAAGGACTGTGTGTCTCCCTTATAGCTGAAATATTAAGGACCTAATTAAGGACTACGTGTCTCCCTATACCTTATAGCTGAAATATTAAGGACCTAATAAAGGACTGTGTGTCTCCCTTATAGCTGAAATATTAAGGACCTAATTAAGGACTATGTGTCTCCCTATACCTTATAGCTGAAATATTAAGGACCTAATTAAGGACTATGTGTCTCCTTATAGCTGAAATATTAAGGACCTAATTAAGGACTATGTGTCTCCTTATAGCTGAAATATTAAGGACCTAATTAAGGACTATGTGTCTCCCTATACCTTATAGCTGAAATATTAAGGACCTAATTAAGGACTGTGTCTCCCTATACCTTATAGCTGAAATATTAAGGACCTAACACAGGACTATGTGTCTCCCTTATAGCTGAAATATTAAGGACCTAATTAAGGACTATGTGTCTCCCTTATAGCTGAAATATTAAGGACCTAATTAAGGACTATGTGTCTCCTATACCTTATAGCTGAAATATTAAGGACCTAATTAAGGACTACGTGTCTCCCTATACCTTATAGCTGAAATATTAAGGACCTAATTAAGGACTATGTGTCTCCCTATACCTTATAGCTGAAATATTAAGGACCTAATTAAGGACTGTGTCTCCTATACCTTATAGCTGAAATATTAAGGACCTAACACAGGACTATGTGTCTCCCTTATAACTGAAATATTAAGGACCTAATTAAGGACTATGTGTCTCCCTTATAGCTGAAATATTAAGGACCTAATTAAGGACTATGTGTCTCCCTATACCTTATAGCTGAAATATTAAGGACCTAATTAAGGACTACGTGTCTCCCTATACCTTATAGCTGAAATATTAAGGACCTAATTAAGGACTATGTGTCTCCCTATACCTTATAGCTGAAATATTAAGGACCTAATTAAGGACTATGTGTCTCCCTTATAGCTGAAATATTAAGGACCTAATTAAGGACTACGTGTCTCCCTATACCTTATAGCTGAAATATTAAGGACCTAATTAAGGACTATGTGTCTCCTTATAGCTGAAATATTAAGGACCTAATTAAGGACTATGTGTCTCCCTATACCTTATAGCTGAAATATTATGGACCTAATTAAGGACTACGTGTCTCCCTATACCTTATAGCTGAAATATTAAGGACCTAATTAAGGACTATGTGTCTCCCTATACCTTATAGCTGAAATATTAAGGACCTAATTAAGGACTGTGTCTCCTATACCTTATAGCTGAAATATTAAGGACCTAACACAGGACTATGTGTCTCCCTTATAACTGAAATATTAAGGACCTAATTAAGGACTATGTGTCTCCCTTATAGCTGAAATATTAAGGACCTAATTAAGGACTATGTGTCTCCCTATACCTTATAGCTGAAATATTAAGGACCTAATTAAGGACTACGTGTCTCCCTATACCTTATAGCTGAAATATTAAGGACCTAATTAAGGACTATGTGTCTCCCTATACCTTATAGCTGAAATATTAAGGACCTAATTAAGGACTATGTGTCTCCCTTATAGCTGAAATATTAAGGACCTAATTAAGGACTACGTGTCTCCCTATACCTTATAGCTGAAATATTAAGGACCTAATTAAGGACTATGTGTCTCCCTTATAGCTGAAATATTAAGGACCTAATTAAGGACTATGTGTCTCCCTATACCTTATAGCTGAAATATTAAGGACCTAATTAAGGACTATGTGTCTCCCTATACCTTATAGCTTAAATATTAAGGACCAAATTAAGGACTACGTGTCCCCCTATACCTTATAGCTGAAATATTAAGGACCTATCACAGGACTACGTGTCTCCCTATACCTTATAGCTGAAATATTAAGGACCTAATTAAGGACTACGTGTCTCCCTTATAGGTGAAATATTAATGACCTAATTAAGGACTATGTGTCTCCCTTATAGCTGAAATATTAAGGACCTAATGAAGGACTACGTGTCTCCCTTATAGGTGAAATATTAAGGACCTAATTAAGGACTATGTGTCTCCCTTATAGCTGAAATATTAAGGACCTAATGAAGGACTACGTGTCTCCCTTATAGGTGAAATATTAAGGACCTAATTAAGGACTACGTGTCTCCCTTATAGGTGAAATATTAAGGACCTAATTAAGGACTATGTGTCTCCCTTATAGGTGAAATATTAAGGACCTAATTAAGGACTATGTGTCTCCCTATACCTTATAGCTTAAATATTAAGGACCAAATTAAGGACTACGTGTCCCCCTATACCTTATAGCTGAAATATTAAGGACCTATCACAGGACTACGTGTCTCCCTATACCTTATAGCTGAAATATTAAGGACCTAATTAAGGACTACGTGTCTCCCTATACCTTATAGCTGAAATATTAAGGACCTAATTAAGGACTACGTGTCTCCCTTATAGGTGAAATATTAAGGACCTAATGAAGGACTATGTGTCTCCCTATACCTTATAGCTGAAATATTAAGGACCTAATTAAGGACTGTGTCTCCTATACCTTATAGCTTAAATATTAAGGACCTAATTAAGGACTATGTGTCTCCTATACCTTATAGCTGAAATATTAAGGACCTAATTAAGGACTGTGTCTCCCTATACCTTATAGCTGAAATATTAAGGACCTAACACAGGACTATGTGTCTCCCTTATAGCTGAAATATTAAGGACCTAATTAAGGACTATGTGTCTCCCTTATAGCTGAAATATTAAGGACCTAATTAAGGACTATGTGTCTCCCTATACCTTATAGCTGAAATATTAAGGACCTAATTAAGGACTGTGTCTCCCTATACCTTATAGCTGAAATATTAAGGACCTAATGAAGGACTACGTGTCTCCCTATACCTTATAGCTGAAATATTAAGGACCTAATTAAGGACTATGTGTCTCCCTTATAGCTGAAATATTAAGGACCTAATTAAGGACTACGTGTCTCCCTTATAGGTGAAATATTAAGGACCTAATTAAGGACTATGTGTCTCCCTATACCTTATAGCTTAAATATTAAGGACCTAATTAAGGACTACGTGTCTCCCTTATAGGTGAAATATTAAGGACCTAATGAAGGACTATGTGTCTCCCTATACCTTATAGCTGAAATATTAAGGACCTAATTAAGGACTATGTGTCTCCCTTATAGCTGAAATATTAAGGAACTAATGAAGGACTACGTGTCTCCCTATACCTTATAGCTGAAATATTAAGGACCTAATTAAGGACTATGTGTCTCCTTATAGCTGAAATATTAAGGACCTAATTAAGGACTATGTGTCTCCCTTATAGCTGAAATATTAAGGACCTAATTAAGGACTACGTGTCTCCCTATACCTTATAGCTGAAATATTAAGGACCTAATTAAGGACTATGTGTCTCCCTATACCTTATAGCTTAAATATTAAGGACCTAACACAGGACTATGTGTCTCCCTTATAGCTGAAATATTAAGGACCTAATGAAGGACGACGTGTCCCTCTATACCTTATAGCTGAAATATTAAGGACCTAATTAAGGAGTATGTGTCTCCCTATACCTTATAGCTGAAATATTAAGGACCTAATTAAGGACTACGTGTCTCCCTATACCTTATAGCTGAAATATTAAGGACCTAATTAAGGACTATGTGTCTCCCTATACCTTATAGCTGAAATATTAAGGACCTAATTAAGGACTGTGTCTCCCTATACCTTATAGCTGAAATATTAAGGACCTAACACAGGACTATGTGTCTCCCTTATAGCTGAAATATTAAGGACCTAATTAAGGACTATGTGTCTCCCTATACCTTATAGCTGAAATATTAAGGACCTAATTAAGGACTGTGTTTCCCTATACCTTATAGCTTAAATATTAAGGACCTAACACAGGACTATGTGTCTCCCTTATAGCTGAAATATTAAGGACCTAATGAAGGACGACGTGTCCCCCTATACCTTATAGCTGAAATATTAAGGACCTAATTAAGGACTATGTGTCTCCCTTATAGGTGAAATATTAAGGACCTAATTAAGGACTATGTGTCTCCCTTATAGGTGAAATATTAAGGAACTAATGAAGGACGACGTGTCTCCCTTATAGCTGAAATATTAAGGACCTAATTAAGGACTATGTGTCTCCCTATACCTTATAGTTGAAATATTAAGGACCTAATTAAGGACTATGTGTCTCCCTATACCTTATAGCTGAAATATTAAGGACCTAATTAAGGACTATGTGTCTCCCTATACCTTATAGCTGATATATTAAGGACCTAATTAAGGACTATGTGTCTCCCTATACCTTATAGCTGAAATATTAAGGACCTAATTAAGGACTATGTGTCTCCCTATACATTATAGCTTAAATATTAAGGACCAAATTAAGGACTACGTGTCCCCCTATACCTTATAGCTGAAATATTAAGGACCTAATTAAGGACTATGTGTCTCCCTTATAGCTGAAATATTAAGGACCTAATTAAGGACTATGTGTCTCCCTTATAGCTGAAATATTAAGGACCTAATGAAGGACGACGTGTCTCCCTATACCTTATAGCTGAAATATTAAGGACCTAATTAAGGACTATGTGTCTCCCTATACCTTATAGCTGATAATATTAAGGACCTAATTAAGGACTATGTATCTCCCTATACCTTATAGCTGAAATATTAAGGACCTAATTAAGGACTATGTGTCTCCCTATACCTTATAGCTGAAATATTAAGGACCTAATTAAGGACTATGTGTCTCCCTATACCTTATAGCTGATATATTAAGGACCTAATTAAGGACTACGTGTAACCCTATACCTTATAGCTGAAATATTAAGGACCTAATTAAGGACTATGTGTCTCCCTTATAGGTGAAATATTAAGGACCTAATTAAGGACTATGTGTCTCCCTTATAGGTGAAATATTAAGGAACTAATGAAGGACGACGTGTCTCCCTATACCTTATAGCTGATATATTAAGGACCTAATTAAGGACTATGTGTCTCCCTATACCTTATAGTTGAAATATTAAGGACCTAATTAAGGACTATGTGTCTCCCTTATAGCTGAAATATTAAGGACCTAATTAAGGACTATGTGTCTCCCTATACCTTATAGCTGAAATATTAAGGACCTAATGAAGGACTATGTGTCTCCCTTATAGCTGAAATATTAAGGACCTAATGAAGGACTATGTGTCTCCCTATACCTTATAGCTGAAATATTAAGGACCTAATTAAGGACTATGTGTCTCCCTTATAGCTGAAATATTAAGGACCTAATGAAGGACTATGTGTCTCCCTATACCTTATAGCTTAAATATTAAGGACCTAATGAAGGACTATGTGTCTCCCTATACCTTATAGCTTAAATATTAAGGACCTAATTAAGGACTACGTGTCTCCCTTATAGCTGAAATATTAAGGACCTAATGAAGGACTATGTGTCTCCCTTATAGCTGAAATATTAAGGACCAAATTAAGGACTACGTGTCCCCCTATACCTTATAGCTGAAATATTAAGGACCTATCACAGGACTACGTGTCTCCCTATACCTTATAGCTGAAATATTAAGGACCTAATTAAGGACTACGTGTCTCCCTATACCTTATAGCTGAAATATTAAGGACCTAATTAAGGACTACGTGTCTCCCTTATAGGTGAAATATTAAGGACCTAATGAAGGACTATGTGTCTCCCTATACCTTATAGCTGAAATATTAAGGACCTAATTAAGGACTATGTGTCTCCCTTATAGCTGAAATATTAAGGAACTAATTAAGGACTATGTGTCTCCCTTATAGCTGAAATATTAAGGACCTAATTAAGGACTACGTGTCTCCCTATACCTTATAGCTTAAATATTAAGGACCTAACACAGGACTATGTGTCTCCCTTATAGCTGAAATATTAAGGACCTAATGAAGGACGACGTGTCCCAATATACCTTATAGCTGAAATATTAAGGACCTAATTAAGGACTATGTGTCTCCCTATACCTTATAGCTGATATATTAAGGACCTAATTAAGGACTATGTATCTCCCTATACCTTATAGCTGAAATATTAAGGACCTAATTAAGGACTACGTGTCTCCCTATACCTTATAGCTGAAATATTAAGGACCTAATGAAGGACTATGTGTCTCCCTTATAGCTGAAATATTAAGGACCTAATGAAGGACTATGTGTCTCCCTATACCTTATAGCTGAAATATTAAGGACCTAATTAAGGACTACGTGTCTCCCTATACCTTATAGCTGAAATATTAAGGACCTAATTAAGGACTACGTGTCTCCCTTATAGGTGAAATATTAAGGACCTAATGAAGGACTATGTGTCTCCCTATACCTTATAGCTGAAATATTAAGGACCTAATTAAGGACTATGTGTCTCCCTTATAGCTGAAATATTAAGGACCTAATTAATGACTACGTGTCTCCCTATACCTTATAGCTGAAATATTAAGGACCTAATTAATGACTACGTGTCTCCCTATACCTTATAGCTGAAATATTAAGGACCTAATTAAGGACTATGTGTCTCCCTATACCTTATAGCTGAAATATTAAGGACCTAATGAAGGACTATGTGTCTCCCTTATAGCTGAAATATTAAGGACCTAATGAAGGACTATGTGTCTCCCTAGACCTTATAGCTTAAATATTAAGGACCAAATTAAGGACTACGTGTCTCCCTATACCTTATAGCTGAAATATTAAGGACCTATCACAGGACTACGTGTCTCCCTATACCTTATAGCTGAAATATTAAGGACCTATCACAGGACTACGTGTCTCCCTATACCTTATAGCTGAAATATTAAGGACCTAATTAAGGACTACGTGTCTCCCTTATAGGTGAAATATTAAGGACCTAATGAAGGACTATGTGTCTCCCTATACCTTATAGCTGAAATATTAAGGACCTAATTAAGGACTGTGTCTCCCTTATAGCTGAAATATTAAGGAACTAATGAAGGACTACGTGTCTCCCTATACCTTATAGCTGAAATATTAAGGACCTAATTAAGGACTATGTGTCTCCCTATACCTTATAGCTGAAATATTAAGGACCTAATTAAGGACTATGTGTCTCCCTTATAGCTGAAATATTAAGGACCTAATTAAGGACTGTGTCTCCCTATACCTTATAGCTTAAATATTAAGGACCTAACACAGGACTATGTGTCTCCCTTATAGCTGAAATATTAAGGACCTAATGAAGGACGACGTGTCCCCCTATACCTTATAGCTGAAATATTAAGGACCTAATTAAGGACTGTGTCTCCCTATACCTTATAGCTGAAATATTAAGGACCTAATTAAGGACTACGTGTCTCCCTTATAGCTGAAATATTAAGGAACTAATGAAGGACTACGTGTCTCCCTATACCTTATAGCTGAACTATTAAGGACCTAATTAAGGACTATGTGTCTCCCTTATAGCTGAAATATTAAGGACCTAATTAAGGACTATGTGTCTCCTATACCTTATAGCTGAAATATTAAGGACCTAATTAAGGACTACGTGTCTCCCTTATAGGTGAAATATTAAGGACCTAATTAAGGACTATGTGTCTCCCTATACCTTATAGCTGAAATATTAAGGACCTAATTAAGGACTATGTGTCTCCCTTATAGCTGAAATATTAAGGAACTAATGAAGGACTACGTGTCTCCCTATACCTTATAGCTGAACTATTAAGGACCTAATTAAGGACTATGTGTCTCCCTTATAGCTGAAATATTAAGGACCTAATTAAGGACTATGTGTCTCCCTATACCTTATAGCTGAAATAGACGCACCTCCTCTCTGCTTACCTCGTGTTTCTGAGACGCACTTCCTCTCTGCTTACCTCGTGTTTCTGAGACACACTTCCTCTCTGCTTTTACCTTGTGTCAAAATAAAAGTCCCCCACAAGTTATTCATTTTTTTGTGCGCATCTGCAGGACAAAAGAAGCTATACTTACTGGTGTTAATCAGATCAGAATCAGTCTCCTCCTCCTCTTTCACTCCCAAAACGTCTTCCTCCTCTTTTATTGAGATAGCCTCCTCTTCCACGCTAGAAGGTTCTTCCTCTTCTTTCACTATAACATCCTCCTCCTCTTCCTTTTTTATTCTGAAATCTTCTACCCACTCCTCTTCCACTGTGACAGCCTCTATCCCCTCTTCCTCTTCCACTGTGACAGCCTCTATCCCCTCTTCCACTGTGACAGCCTCTTTCCCCTCTTCCTCTTCCACTGTGACAGCCTCTATCCCCTCTTCCACTCCAAATGTAACATGATCTTCCTCCTTTATCGTTCTGGAAGCTTCTTCCTCTCCTTTTACTGTAATATCCTCCTCTTTCACGACAATGTTCAGCCCCAGAGCTTCTCTCTCCGCCCAGCAGACATCATCTTCTTTAGCAGGGGAGGAGTAGTTTAGTGAGGTCATGGTTGGGGTTGTTAGCTAGTTTGCATTAGCGACTAGCTTAGTGCTGGGCTGAGTAAAAATGTCAACAAATTGAACAAGCAAATTACTTTTAAGTTAACTGGTATATACGTTAACAGGATTGTGTTTAAAAAGAACTTCAATGTTTCGGTTATATGTTGGCTAGCAAGCTGCCGAAGGGGTTTTGAATCGGTAGCTTTGTTGTTGTTGTTGTTGAAGATGTGTCCCGTCCACTAGATTATACGTCACCCAAGAAGCGCCACCTGAAAGACTCACATCGCCTGCTGCTGACTAGTGGGTAACGGAGTTTAGAAACAAACGAAAACAATGTCATAAAAATGTACAGGCAATATTTCTAGACTTAGACCTGAAAATGAGTATGTACATTATAAACTAGAATAGTAATTGTTAAAAAAAAAAACCTAGCTAAACCAATGTTAACAATATAATCTCAATTGGCTTCCATGAGAGTGCAGCACTAATTACATAGGTCCATTATCTTCAACACTTACTGTTGTGAAGGGTTATGGCACCCCTACATACATGACTCTAATTGCCTCCAATTACCAAAGGCCACACCCCTTCCCTCCACACCTGTTCCCATCACCTTTCCTCTACATTTTTCACTCGTGTTTCCCCATATAAGCATTATGATTATTCCTGAGCCTGTCATGCTTGGTGTTGCCATAGTAATCGGTCATGCTTGGTGTTGCCATAGTAATCCGTCATGCTTGGTGTTGCCATAGTAATCTGCCACGCTTGGTGTTGCCATAGTAATCCGTCATGCTTGGTGACGTCATAGTAATGGTTAATGCTTAGTGTTGCCATAGTATTGGGTCATGTTTGATTATGCCATAGTAATGGTTAATGCTTAGTGTTGCCATAGTAATGTGTCATACCCCATAATGAGGACCTAAAAAACAGGTTTTTAGGCATATTTTAAAACAACATAAATACCTTATTTACATAAGTATTCAGAACCTTTGCTATGAGACTCACAACTGAGCTCAGGTGCATCCTGTTTCCATTGATCATCCTTGAGATGTTTCTACAACTTGATTGGATTAAACCTGTGGTAAATTGAATTGATTGGACATGATTTGGAAAGACACACCCCTGTCTATATAAGGTCCCACAGTTGACAGTTCAGCAAAAAAAAAAAAAACAAGCCATGAGGTCGAGGGGATTGTGTTGAAGCACAGATGTGGGGAAGGGTAACAACAACAACACCAAGCCATGAGGTCGAGGGGAAGTGTTGAAGCACAGATGTGGGGAAGGGTAACAACAACAAAACCAAGCCATGAGGTCGAGGGGAAGTGTTGAAGCACAGATGTGGGGAAGGGTAACAACAACAACACCAAGCCATGAGGTCGAGGGGAAGTGTTGAAGCACAGATGTGGGGAAGGGTAACAACAACAACACCAAGCCATGAGGTCGAGGGGATTGTGTTGAAGCACAGATGTGGGGAAGGGTAACAACAACAAAACCAAGCCATGAGGTGGAGGGGAAGTGTTGAAGCACAGATGTGGGGAAGGGTAACAACAACAACACCAAGCCATGAGGTGGAGGGGAAGTGTTGAAGCACAGATGTGGGGAAGGGTAACAACAACAAAACCAAGCCATGAGGTGGAGGGGAAGTGTTGAAGCACAGATGTGGGGAAGGGTAACAACAACAAAACCAAGCCATGAGGTCGAGGGGAAGTGTTGAAGCACAGATGTGGGGAAGGGTAACAACAACAAAACCAAGCCATGAGGTCGAGGGGAAGTGTTGAAGCACAGATGTGGGGAAGGGTAACAACAACAACACCAAGCCATGAGGTCGAGGGGAAGTGTTGAAGCACAGATGTGGGGAAGGGTAACAACAACAACACCAAGCCATGAGGTCGAGGGGAAGTGTTGAAGCAAGATGTGGGGAAGGGTAACAACAACAAAATATGTCTGCAGCATTGAAGGTCCTTAAGAACAAAGTGGCCTCCATCATTCTTAAATGGAAGACGTTTGGAACCAACAAGACTTCCTAGAGCCGAGAACATCGTCAGATCTGTATACTTGGACTTTGATTGAGCTTTTCTAGTATTAGTAGCCATTTTATAAGTTCAACATTTGCAAAACAACCAGTTTTCAAAGTTTCTGAAAAGCTGTCCTTGAAATAGTCTTGATATGTTTGTCAAAACAGAGATCAGGGTGTGTATCTTTGTCAAATAAGCACCAATCGGGGTCAAACAAAGCTAGCTAGATAGCCAATATTCTTATAATTTTTGTCCAAAAGGAAAAGGCATCCTGTCGCACAAGGTTAATCATTGGCTATCTAGCTAACAGATATGCTTGTTCTAGGTCCCAAGAAACAAAGATATCTTCTGTTGAATCTGACAATTAATCTTGATGGTTGTACAGTCGTCTCAAATAAAACTGTGAAGGACCTCGGCGTTACTCTGGACCCTGATCTCTCTTTTGACGAACATATCAAGACTGTTTCAAGGACAGCTTTTTTCCATCTACGTAACATTGCAAAAAATCAGGCACTTTCTGTCTAAATATGATGCAGAAAAATTCATCCAGGTTAGACTACTGCACTACTTTCCGGCTACCCGGATAAAGCACTAAAGGGTGAAAGAGGAGCGATTACAATAGATGAAACCAAGTCTAGATTTAACCTTAGCCTGCAGCTTTGATATGTGCTGCGAGAAGGAAAGTGTACCGTCTAGCCATATTCCCAAGTACTTGTATGAGGTGACTACCTCAAGCTCTAAACCCTCAGAGTTTGTAATCACACCGGTGGGGAGGGGAATTCTTCCTACCAAACCACATGACCTTTGTTTTGGAGGTGTACAGAACAAGGTTAAGGGCAGAGAAAGCTTGTTGGACATTAAGCTTTGTTGTAGAGTGTTTAACACAAAATCCGGGGAGGGGCCAGCTGAGTATAAGACTATCATCTGCATATAAATGGGTGAGAGAGCATTCTACTGCCTGAGCTTTGTTGTTGATGTAAATTGAGAAGAGTGTGGGGCCTAGGATTGAGCCTTGGGGTACTCCATTGGTGACAGGCAGTGACAGAGACAGCAGATGTTCTGACTTTATACACTGCACTCTTTGGGAGCAGTAGTTAGCAAACCAGGCCAAAGACCCCTCAGAGACACCAATACTCCTTAGCCGGCCCACAAGAATGGACTACCGTATCAAAAGCTTTGGCCAAGTCAATAGAAATAGCAGCACAACTTTGCTTAGAATCAAGGGCAATGGTGACATCATTTAGAACCTTTAAAGTTGCAGTAACATATTCATAACCTGAGAGGAAAACAGATTGCATGGTGTAACAATACATCATGTAGATGTATATAATGAACAGACTAGGTCTATACTGCTCCTACATGGTGTAACAATACATCATGTAGATGTATATAATGAACAGACTAGGTCTATACTGCTCCTACATGGTGTAACAATACATCATGTAGATGTATATAATGAACAGACTAGGTCTATACTGCTCCTACATGGTGTAACAATACATCATGTAGATGTATATAATGAACAGACTAGGTCTATACTGCTCCTGCATGGTGTAACAATACATCATGTAGATGTATATAATGAACAGACTAGGTCTATACTGCTCCTACATGGTGTAACAATACATCATGTAGATGTATTTAATGAACAGACTAGGTCTATACTGCTCCTGTATGGTGTAACAATACATCATGTAGATGTATATAATGAACAGACTAGGTCTATACTGCTCCTACATGGTGTAACAATACATCATGTAGATGTATATAATGAACAGACTAGGTCTATACTGCTCCTACATGGTGTAACAATACATCATGTAGATGTATATAATGAACAGACTAGGTCTATACTGCTCCTACATGGTGTAACAATACATCATGTAGATGTATATAATGAACAGACTAGGTCTATACTGCTCCTACATGGTGTAACAATACATCATGTAGATGTATATAATGAACAGACTAGGTCTATACTGCTCCTACATGGTGTAACAATACATCATGTAGATGTATATAATGAACAGACTAGGTCTATACTGCTCCTACATGGTGTAACAATACATCATGTAGATGTATATAATGAACAGACTAGGTCTATACTGCTCCTGTATGGTGTAACAATACATCATGTAGATGTATATAATGAACAGACTAGGTCTATACTGCTCCTGTATGGTGTAACAATACATCATGTAGATGTATATAATGAACAGACTAGGTCTATACTGCTCCTACATAGTGTAACAATACATCATGTAGATGTATATAATGAACAGACTAGGTCTATACTGCTCCTGTATGGTGTAACAATACATCATGTAGATGTATATAATGAACAGACTAGGTCTATACTGCTCCTACATAGTGTAACAATACATCATGTAGATGTATATAATGAACAGACTAGGTCTATACTGCTCCTGTATGGTGTAACAATACATCATGTAGATGTATATAATGATCTATTGGTGTTCCACGTTAAAACATTTTCAAACACAATATTTTGCATCAATCAAATCCTTTTTACAATCAACACCTGAGTTTTCTCTGACATGGTGGAATAGTACTAATGGGAATATTCACGAGGTCGTGAATGTTTTTCATGTCAACAACTTAATGTCATCAGAACTACGTCATCACATTTTAGCTTGATGAATCGTACACAAATGAATGACATGAAACAACTACATTCAAGAGATTAAGGTTAAAACAAAGAAATGCAACTTCCAATAAATCTACTTCATTGTTTACGTTTTGAAATATCATCAAATGAACATCTAAGGATTGATACCATCCAATCAATCAAAGTTCCTAATCAAAACAAAATGTTAATATCAGATTTTCTATATATGATCGTGGTCTCGATAAAAAAATAAAAAGTAGACCTATTATTTTTTTCCAAAAGCTTTCATACATACAATTTTGGTTTTGTGTGGCATAAACAAAAACACATTCTCAATCAAAAACATAAGTCAGAACACAGCCTCTCTATTCTCTCATGTGATTTCAGGTCCTCTGACTGGGAAAATGTCTGTCCACACTGAGAGCAGTGGTATGTCTTCTCCTCCTGTGTATGTATTCTTTCGTGCTTATTCAGATGCCTTAACCGGGTAAAACTATTTTCACACTGGGAGCAGTGGTAGGCCTTATCCCCTCCTGTGTGTGTCCTCTCATGCTGGTTCAGGTTTCCTAACTGGGTAAAACTCTTTCCACACAAGGAGCACTGGTAGGGCTTTTCACGTGTGTGTATCCACTCATGTGTTCTCAGGTTCCCTAACTGGGTAAAACTCTTTTCACAGTGAGAACAGTGATATGGCTTCTCTCCTGTGTGCGCCCTCTCATGCGATCTCAGGTGCCATAAACTGATAAATATTTTTCTACACTGGGAGCAGTGATAGGGCTTCTCTGCTGAGTGTGTTTTCTCGTGTTTTTTCAGGCTCCCTGAATGGGTAAAACTCTTTCCACATTGGGAACAGTGATGAGGCTTCACTCCAGAGTGTATTCGCTCATGTATTTTCAGGTAACATAAATGGGTAAAACCCTTGCCACACTGGAAGCAGTGGTGAGGATTTTCTCCTGTGTGTATTCTCTTATGTCGTTTCAGGCTGTCTATCTGGCAAAACCTCTTCCCAAAGTCTGAGCGGTGGTTAGGCTTTTCTCCTGTGTGTGTTCTCCCATGCTCTTTTAGTGTCCATAACCTCTTAAAACTCTTTCCACAATGGGAGGTGGGGTGTTGTCGTCCCGCTGGTTTGGGCGTCTCTGGGTCTGGTTCCCCTGAAGGACTCTTCCCGCTGTCAGAGCGAGAGTCTGGCCTCTCTCCTGCCAAATACAAACAGAGTATTTGGTTAAACAGCCCTAACTGAAACCACCACATGATTAAACTATGAGGTTTAATCCAGACTAGATCCCTCATAAAATGGTACATTTGGATCTTGAATGCTGAATGGTTGATAGCTGTTAGTTAATCACGATGATCCACAGGTAATGCCTGTTGACAGTTCCATTCTACACATCCACTGTCCCATCAGCCGGGCCAGGCAATTTATAAACTAAGCTCCACTCTGAAAAAATATTTTGACATTATTACCCCTTAGCTTCTAGTCTCCAACTCAATCATCAAGTTTACTGACAACACAACAGTGGTAGACCTGATTACCAGCAACAATGAGACAGCTTAAAGGGAGGTGGTGAGGGGCCCTGGCGGAGTGGTGCCAGGAATATAACCTCTCCCTCAACCTCAACAAGGAGCTCACAGCTTAAAGGGAGGTGGTGAGGGCCCTGGCGGAGTGGTGCCAGGAATATAACCTCTCCCTCAAAGTCAACAAAACCAAGGAGCTGACAGCTATAGGGAGGTGGTGAGGGGCCCTGGTGGAGTGGTGCCAGGAATATAACCTCTCCCTCAACGTCAACAAAACCAAGGAGCTGATCGTGGACTTGAGGTGTCAGCAGAGAGAACATGCCCCTATCATATCGACGGGCCACAGTCAAAAGTTAAGTTCCTCTGCTTGCACATCACCGACAACTTAAAATGGTTCATTCACAAAGACAGTGTGGTGAAGAAGGCGCAAAAGCACCTCTTCAACCTCAAGAGGCTAAAGACCCTAAAACCCTGACAAACTTCTACAGATGCACCATCGAGAGCCTCCTGCTGGGCTGTATCACCGCCTGGTACGGCAATTGCACCATTTGCAATCGTAGTGCTCTCCAGAGGGTGGTGCGGTCAGCCCAACACATTACCAGGGGGCACACTACCCTCCAGGACATCTACAGCACCTGGTGTCACAAGAAGGCCAAGAAGATCATCAAGGATCCCGAGCCACAGCATGTTCACCCTTCTACCATCTAGAAGGCCGGCGGCAGTACAGCTGCATCAAAGCTGGGACAGACACACTGAAAAACAGCTTCTATCTCCATGCCATCAGAGAGTTAAATATTCACCTCTAGCCGGCCTCCGCCCAGTACCCTGCACTGAACTTAGTCACTGTTACCACCCGGCTACCACCCGATCCTCTACCCTGCACCATAGAGACTGCTGCCCTGTGTACATAGTCATTGAACACTGGTCACTTTAATAATGTTTACATAGTGTTTTACCCACTTCATATGTATATACTGTATTCTAGTTATGGCTCATCCTATATAACTAACGCTGTACCCACCATACAACCACCCAGTACTCCACCCTGTATTCTAGTTATGGCTCATCCTATATAACTAACGCTGTACCCACCATACAACCACCCAGTACTCCACCCTGTATTCTAGTTATGGCTCATCCTATATAACTAATGCTGTACCCACCGTACAACCACCCAGTACTCTAGTTATGGCTCATCCTATATAACTACTGCTGTACCCACCGTACAACCACCCAGTACTCCACCCTGTATTCTAGTTATGGCTCATCCTATATAACTAATGCTGTACCCACCGTACAACCACCCAGTACTCTAGTTATGGCTCATCCTATATAACTACTGCTGTACCCACCGTACAACCACCCAGTACTCCACCCTGTATTCTAGTTATGGGTCATCCTATATAACTAATGCTGTACCCACCGTACAACCACCCAGTACTCCACCCTGTATTCTAGTTATGGCTTATCCTATATAACTAACGCTGTACCCACTGTACAACCACCCAGTACTCCACCCTGTATTCTAGTTATGGCTTATCCTATATAACTAATGCTGTACCCACTGTACAACCACCCAGTACTCCACCCTGTATTCTAGTTATGGCTCATCCTATATAACTAACGCTGTACCCACTGTACAACCACCCAGTACTCCACCCTGTATTCTAGTTATGGCTCATCCTATATAACTAACGCTGTACCCACTGTACAACCACCCAGTACTCCACCCTGTATTCTAGTTATGGCTTATCCTATATAACTAACGCTGTACCCACTGTACAACCACCCAGTACTCCACCCTGTATTCTAGTTATGGCTTATCCTATATAACTAATGCTGTACCCACCATACAACCACCCAGTACTCCACCCTGTATTCTAGTTATGGCTCATCCTATATAACTAACGCTGTACCCACTGTACAACCACCCAGTACTCCACCCTGTATTCTAGTTATGGCTCATCCTATATAACTAACGCTGTACCCACCTTTTTTTTATTCAGATACTGTCCATAAACACCATTATATATATATATTTATATTCTGGACTCTGGCAATTGCTCGTTCTGATACTTCTTAATTTCTTTCTTCAAATGTTTTGGATTTGTGTGTATTGTTTGGTATTAAGTTTTGCTAGTTATTACTGCACTCTCTCCTCTCTCTCGGTCTCTCGCTCTTCAAATTTTTTGGATTTGTGTGTATTGTTTGGTATTAGGTTTTGCTAGGTATTAGTGCACTGTTGGAGCTGGAAACATAAGCATTTCTACACCTGGGATAACATCTACAAATATGTATATGTGATCAAATAAAATGTGTGTAGAATATGCCCTTTGAAAGCCACACAGTTCAACAACAGTAGCGTTTGTGCCCATGTTTTTAAGACAGTACTCACTGGTGTTCATTAAATCTCCAGCCTCCTCTAATGTGACAATCTCCCCCTCCTTCAATTCCAAAACTTCTTTGTCAGTCATCCTCCCCCTCCTCCTTTCACTACAAAAACCGCATCCTCCTCCTCTTCTTTCACATTAATATCCTCCTCTTTCACTCTGAAAGCTTCTTTCACTGAAATGTCTACTGAAACAGCCTCATCCTCTACTTCTTGTTTAACAGCCTCCTCTCCACTTTCACGAGAGCTTCTTCCTCCGCCCAGCATGCCTCCTCTTCTTCTTGTTTAACAGCCTCCTCTCCGCTTTCACGAGAGCTTCTTCCTCCGCCCAGCATGCCTCCTCTTCTTTAGCGGGGTGCAAGTAACTCAGTGAACTCGTGGTCGAGGATGTCACTTAGCTAGCTAGTTAGAATTAGCGACTAGCCTAGTGCTATTGCCAATTTAACAAGTGTAACGGATGTGAAACGGCTTAGTTAGCGGTGTGCGCTAAATAGCGTTTCAATTGGTGACGTCACTTGCTCTGAGACCTTGAAGTAGTAGTGCCCCTTGCTCGGCAAGGGCCGCGGCTTTTGTGGAGCGATGCTTCGAGGGTGACTGTTGTTGATGTGTGCAGAGGGTCCCTGGTTCGCGCTCGGGTATGGGCGAGGGGACGGTTTAAAAATATACTGTTACACAAGCCAGCTAGCTAACTAACAGCAACAGCGTACATATGACAGTAAATTGGGTAACTAGTAGATACGACAGAAGTGGGTTTAAAACACAGTGGCTAACCGTCACTGAACGTGTCTAATGGGCTCAAATGTTTCGGCTATGTTGGCTAGCAAGCTAACGAGATGGCTGACAAGAGCAGCGTCTGCTTCTTCTTTGGTATTATGGCGGTCTGCAAACAACTGTTATAGGTGTTATGCCGCCACCTACTGTATGGCTGTGTATCAGCCTACTCTGTAGTATGAATTCTTTAAACTGGACAAAAAAAATGACCTAGCAACTAACCTTACATCCATTAAAAACTCATCACTATTCCACTACTTTGGCCATATCTGATCCTACACCAGGACAGTAGCCTGGGAGGACGGGACACTATCGCTCAAAACACCTTGTAACTCTTCTGCAGTAAAATCGCATACACCCAAGTACTTCTCTGCAGTCGCCACCACAGCATCTGTCCTCTGGGATTCCTGCGGTACAATTCTATGCCGCGTACAAAACAAATGGGAATTCGGAAATCTCCGACTTCCGATTCAGTGCGTTCAACACAACTGGGAAATAAAGGGGGAAACTAGCTCCGACTGGGAAAAGCCGATTTGAACGGTCGTTCAACTCGGAATTCCAACTTGGGATCTCGGGCCTCTTTCTAGAGCTCCGACTTTCCGACCTGAAGATCATGATATGACCACGTATTTTTCCGAATTCCCAAATGTTTTGAATGCGGCACTAGCTCTGCGTCTCGTCAGCAACACAAAAAACTTCCCTGAGTTATGGAATGTCTACATTTGGGTTTTAAAACATGTTCCAAGGTCAAATAAATGCCCCCAACAATTACCTTTAAAAGTATTGTAGGGAATAAAAGTATTGTAGGGAATAGTCAGAAGGGTTTAGTTCGATTCCAGGCTGTATCACAACCGGCCGTGATTGGGAGTCCCATAGGGCGGGGCACGATTGCCCCAGGGTGGTCCAGGTTTGGCTGGTGTAGGCCGTCATTGTAAATAAGCTTATATGTCACACTAGCAGCATCACCGGAAAGATGCAAATCGCCATCTGCTGACTGGAGTGGGTAACGAAATTGAGGAAAAGTAAAAGAAATTCAGAAAAAACGTATATTTTTCATGTATTTTATTAAAGAAAAACATTATATTGAGACGTAAAAAGGAAACCAAGCGTTGATTAGTTCAGAATGTTTATGAGTAAGAATTTAAAACATACCTAACATCTACTACAGATCAGTGGAGGCTGCTGAGGGGAGGACGGCTCATAATGATGGCCGGAATGGAGTGAATGGAATGGTATCAAACATTCCATTCATGTGTTTGATAACATTCCATTCATGTGTTTGATAACATTCCATTCATGTGTTTGATAACATTCCATTCATGTGTTTGATAACATTCCATTCATGTGTTTGATAACATTCCATTCATGTGTTTGATAACATTCCATTCATGTGTTTGATAACATTCCATTCATGTGTTTGATAACATTCCATTCATGTGTTTGATAACATTCATGTGTTTGATAACATTCATGTGTTTGATAACATTCCATTCATGTGTTTGATAACATTCATGTGTTTGATAACATTCATGTGTTTGATAACATTCATGTGTTTGATAACATTCCATTCATGTGTTTGATAACATTCCATTCATGTGTTTGATAACATTCCATTCATGTGTTTGATAACATTCCATTCATGTGTTTGATAACATTCCATTCATGTGTTTGATAACATTCCATTAATGTGTTTGATAACATTCCATTCATGTGTTTGATAACATTCATGTGTTTGATAACATTCCATTCATGTGTTTGATAACATTCCATTCATGTGTTTGATAACATTCCATTCATGTGTTTGATAACATTCCATTCATGTGTTTGATAACATTCCATTCATGTGTTTGATACAATACATCATGTCGATATATATAATAAACATCCACTATTGGACACATTACTAATATTGAGTTACACCCCCTTTTGACCTCAGAACAGCCTCAATTTGTCGAGGAATGGACTCTACAAGGTGTCAAAAACATTCCACAGGGATAATGGCTCATGTTGACCGCAATGCTTCCCACACTTGTGTCAAGTTGGCTGGTAGTGAATCTCCACCCCGAATAGCTCCTTACGTCTCATCCCACAGACGTTCAATTGGATTGAGATGGCTTGTGATCGATCTGTTGAAGACCCCTGACTCAGTGTAGACAATTTGATTTCATGTTGCATAAACAAACACACACATTTTCAGTCAAAAAACATGTGTCGGTAAAACAGCTGGCTATACTTGAACATGAGCATTTAAAGTTATACTGAACAAAAATGCAACATGTAAAGTGTTGGTCCAATGTTTCATGAGCTGAAATAAAAGATCACAGAAATGTTCCATTTGCACAAAAAGCTTATTTCTCTCAAATGTTGTGCACAATTTTATTTACAATCCTATTAGTGAGCATTACTCCTTGCCAAGATCATCCATCCACTTGACAACAGGTGTGGCATTTCAAGAAGCTGATTAAACAACATGAACCCGAGTAGTGCAGGTTTCTTAGGCACTGCATCTCAGTGCAAGAGGCATCACTACAGTCCCTGGTTCGAATCCAGGCTGTATTACATCTGGCTGTGAATGGGAATCCCATAGGGCGGCACACAATTGGCCCACAATTTCCTAGTTAAATAAAGGTTACATCATTACACAGGTGAATCTTGTGCTGGGGACAATAAAAGGCCACTCTAAAATGTGCAGTTTTGTCACACAACGCCACAGATGTCTCAAGTTTTGAGGGAGCGTGCAATTGGAATGCTGACTGCAGGAATGTCCAACATAGCTGTTGCCAGAGAATTTATGTTAATTTCTCTACTTTGAGCCGCCTCCAACGTTGTTTTAGAGAATTTGGCAGTACTTCAAACAGCCTCACAACCGCAGACCATGTGTAACCACGCCAGCCCAGGGCATCCACATCCGGCTTCTTCACCTGCGGGATCTTCTGAGGCATAGGCCCACCCACTGAGTATTTCTGTCTGTAATAAATCCCTTTTGTGGGGAAAAACTAATTATGTTTGGCTGGTCCTGGCTCCCCAGTGGGTGGGCCTATGCCCTCCTAAACCCACCCATGGCTGCGCCCCTACCCAGTCATGTGAAATCTGTAGATTAGGGCCTAATCAATTTATTAATTGACTGATTTCCTTCTATGAACTGTAACTCAGTAAAAATCTTTTAAATTGTTGCATGTTGCATTTTATATTTTTTGTTTCAGTACAAATGGGTTATCGTGCACAAAATGCTTATCAGCAAATGAAATGCGTTGATGGCCAAAACGCTAAATTGTAGTCACATCAGCCCTATGCTAACTTCAACAGCTAGTACTGCTTATATCCTGGCACAAGTGCATCAGCCAATTAAAATCGTTAGAAGTAGTTAGACCTGTTTCAACACTTGCATCCTGGATTGAAGTGTCTAACATACTTCAGTCCAAAAGCATGTTCTGGTCATTAAAGCAACGATCACGTATTGTGTTGAAAAGGGACAGCTTGAAAATGAAGATTTTTATTTATTTTACTAGGCAAGTCAGTTAAGAACAAATTCTTATTTTCAATGACAGCCTAGGAACAGTGGGTTAACTGCCTGTTCAGGGGCAGAACGAAAGATTTGTGCCTTGTCAGCTCGGGGGTTTGAACTTGCAACCTTCCAGTTACTAGTCCAATTCTCTAACCACTAGGCTACCCTGCCGCCCCCAAAAGAATGAATTTAATAAGGAGCTACCTCTTTCTTCAGCAACACACTGCTATTGCATAATAATCATATTGCATAGGCTATATTACACGGACGCGTACACCTAAATGTAGGCTGACGTTCTCTATACATTTTATAATAACATTTGGCTGTCATTTGTATTGTGGCGTACTGCAGGTCAGCCACCAGGGGGAGACTCATCGAGGGCCTGCTGACAGACGGAGTAAACATCACGAGGCGCTGGCTCCATCTGCTGGACGTGCCAGGTCTCGACGGGCTCTCCGGCCAGGACTAATTGGGGCTGATTGGGAGTTGGTGAGTAATCAGGGGCTGATTGGGAGTTGGTGAGTAATCAGGGGCTGATTGGGAGTTGGTGAGTAATCAGGGGCTGATTGGGAGTTGGTGAGTAATCAGGGGCTGATTGGGAGTTGGTGAGTAATCAAGGGCTGATTGCTCACCAGATGTACAAGTCCCATAATGCTGCCAGAAGGGCAGCACACAGGGGAGAGAGTGGGGGAAGAAAGGACTCCTGTATAGTTAGGGACAGTTACAGAGGTAACAGGAGTGTGTTCAGTTTTTGATCCCCACAGGATACAGCAAGCCCCCGGAGCCCAGAAGATGGAATCTCGGAGAGGGTCTCATGGGGGAGAACTATTCTTTTGAACTATTCTTTTAATAAACACCTTTGAAACTGAGCTAATCCTACTCTGCCCGTGTCTGATCTGTGTAACTGTTTTGACCCAACCCCCCTGGTCTGCCACAGTATATTCTTATGTTGGCTACACTTAGACACAGGCCTACACTATTTGATAGTTTATGCATTACTAGAATAATCCACTTCGTCACACGCGTTTTGGGTCGAGCATCAAGGACCGACATTGAACAGTTTTTTCCTCAATAACCCACGGTGGTTAAAAAGTTTGATGCGAGGTGGACTCGAACCCACGGTTAAAAAGCTTGATGCGAGGTGGACTCGAGCCCACGGTGGTTAAAAAGCTTGATGCGAGGTGGACTCGAGCCCACGGTGGTTAAAAAGCTTGATGCGAGGTGGACTCGAACCCACGGTTAAAAAGCTTGATGCGAGGTGGACTCGAACCCATGGTTATAAAGCTTGATGTGAGGTGGACTCGAACCCACGGTGGTTAAAAAGCTTGATGTGAGGTGGACTCCAGCCCCACGGTTAAAAAGCTTGATGTGAGGTGGACTCGAACCCACGGTGGTTAAAAAGCTTGATGTGAGGTGGACTCGAACCCACGGTTAAAAAGCTTGATGCGAGGTGGACTCGAACCCACTGTTATAAAGTTTGATGCGAGGTGGACTCGAACCCACAGTTAAAAAGCTTGATGCGAGGTGGACTCGAAACCCACGGTGGTTAAAAAGCTTGATGCGAGGTGGACTCGAACCCACGGTGGTTAAAAAGCTTGATGTGAGGTGGACTCCAGCCCACGATGGTTAAAAAGCTTGATGTGAGGTGGACTCGAAACCCACGGTGGTTAAAAAGCTTGATGCGAGGTGGACTCGAAACCCACGGTGGTTAAAAAGCTTGATGCGAGGTGGACTCGAAACCCACGGTGGTTAAAAAGCTTTAGCAGTGTGTGCCACCTAGAAGTGATGATGATAGTGATAGCCAGTGGTGTAAAGTACTTAAGTGAAAAATACTTTAAAGTACTACTTAAGCCGTTTTTTGGGGGGGGTATCTGTATGTTATTTTACTGTTTTGACAACTTTTACTACATTCCTAAAGAAAATAATGCATTTCCCTGACACCCTAAAGTACACTGAACATGTTGAATGCTTAGCAGGACAGGAGAATTGTCAAATTCACGCACTAATGAAGAGAACATCCATGGTCATCCTAACTGCCTCTGATCTGTCTCTCTAAACACAAATGTGTCATTTGTAAATATGAGTGTTGGAGTGTGCCCCTGGCTATCCATACATTTAAAAAACAAGAAAATGGTGTCTTCTGGTTTGCTTAAATATAAGGAATTTGAAATTATTTATACATAAGTACATTTAAAACCAAACAGTTTAGACTTTTACTCAAGTAGTATTTTACTGAGTGACTTTCACTTGAGTCATTTTCTATTATGCTGATGGATTCTGGGTACTAACTCCTAAACTTGGGACTCCTAAACTACACCAGAAGTGAATGGTTATCTGTAGGAGGAAAGTATATAGTGGATGCAATTAAGCTTGGAACGTGCTGAGTGCAGGGAAAGCGATCTCACGTGGCAAGCATTGATAAGGGGAGAGAGCCATGGATGAGTGATGACGGGGGTCGAGGTCAGGTCCCGTTAAGGGAGAAAGACAAGTTTACGTCCCGTATCACTAAGTTTCCTGCCTAGCAGTAAAGATACAATGTAGGTTCAGATGAACAAGAGGAGACTCAGCCTGGGAGGAAGGGTTAAATATCAGTGCTTGATAAGGGGAGAGAGCCATGGATGAGTGATGGATGAGTTAAATATCAGTGCGTGATAAGGGGAGAGAGCCATGGATGAGTTAAATATCAGTGCTTGATAAGGGGAGAGAGCCATGGATGAGTGATGACGGGGGGGTTAAATATCAGTGCTTGATAAGGGGAGAGAGCCATGGATGAGTGATGACGGGGGTTAAATATCAGTGCTTGATAAGGGAGAGAGCCATGGATGAGTGATGACGGGGGGTTAAATATCAGTGCTTGATAAGGGGAGAGAGCCATGGATGAGTGATGACGGGGGGTTAAATATAAAGCAATGATAAGGGGAGAGAGCCATGGATGAGTGATGACGGGGGTTAAATATCAAGCAATGATAAGGGGAGAGAGCCATGGATGAGTGATGACGGGGGGTTAAATATCAAGCAATGATAAGGGGAGAGAGCCATGGATGAGTGATGACGGGGGGTTAAATATCAAGCAATGATAAGGGGAGAGAGCCATGGATGAGTGATGACGGGGGGTTAAATATCAAGCAATGATAAGGGGAGAGAGCCATGGATGAGTGATGACGGGGGTTAAATATCAAGCAATGATAAGGGGAGAGAGCCATGGATGAGTGATGACGGGGGGTTAAATATCAGTGCTTGATAAGGGGAGAGAGCCATGGATGAGTGATGACGGGGGGTTAAATATCAAGCAATGATAAAGGGAGAGAGCCATGGATGAGTGATGACGGGGGGGTTAAATATCAAGCAATGATAAGGGGAGAGAGCCATGGATGAGTGATGACGGGGGGGTTAAATATCAGTGCTTGATAAGGGGAGAGAGCCATGGATGAGTGATGACGGGGGGGGGGGGGGGGGGGTAAATATCAGTGCTTGTGTGAACAACGTCTTTGTCCGATGCAGCTGTATTGACCCTCTGGGAAGAATGAACTTGGTTTTAAAGCTTTCAGAGTCTCCTTTGAGTTTTAACTCTGAATATTAGAACCTAAGAAAGGTCATCGTTGCTTTTACCCAAGTATGACAGTTGGGTTGATCCACCACTGACGATAGACTACATGACTGCTACACTGGATGATAAATCCATAAGGCTCTTTGTTTTTTAACAACGCTAAACTTTTTTTTGTAAGGACCCGATTTATCTTTTTTTCCCCCCATAAAAACACAAGGCCAGGGTTTACCTATTTTTTAAAAGAAATACCATTGGTTGGTGTATAGAGTATCTAAGATATTTGATTGGCTGAGGCAGACGTTGTGCCAGGATGTAATCACTGCCACCTGGGGAGGTTAGCATAAGGCTAATGTTATCTGATGGGAGCAGCTACAAATTAGCGGTCAGTCACATGTAGGTGAATCAACACTGTTCATTGGCTGATATGCATCTTGTGCATGAAACCCATTTACCTTCATATGCTTGCTTATGTTCGCAAATATGGCCCCAGACTCTATATTCAATCATGCGATTTCATGTTCTCTTTCCACAATGAGAGCAGTGGTATGGCTTTTATCATGTGTCCTCTGGTGTGATTTCAGGCTCCCTAACAAGGTAAAAGTAATTCCACATTGAGAGCAGTTGAAATATTTCTCTCCTGTGTGTATTCTTTCATGTGTTTTAAGGCTTACTAACCCCCTAAAACTCTGTCCACAATGAGAACAGTGGTAAGGCTTCGCTCCCGTGTGTATTTCTTTATGCTTACTCAGGTACCTTAACCGGGTAAAACTCTTTCCACACTGGAAGCATTGGAAAGGCTTCTCTCCTGTGTGTATCCTCTCATGCTCTTTGAGATTCCATGACTGGATAAATCTCTTTTCACACTGCAAGCATTGGAAAGGCTTTTCACCAGTGTGAATTCTCTCATGTTCTTTCAGCTTCTCTAACCGTGTAAAAGCATTCCCACACTGGGAGCATTGGAAAGGCTTCTCTCCCGTATGTGTCCTCTCATGTGTTTTCAGGGTCACTAACCACCTAAAACTCTGTCCACAATGACAACAGTGGTAAGGCTTCTCTCCTGTGTGTATTCCTTTATGCCTATTCAGGCACCTTAACCGGGTAAAACTATTTCCACACTGGGAGCATTGGAAAGGCTTCTCTCCTGTGTGTATTCTCTTATGCTCTTTCAAATGTGATGACTGGATAAATCGCTTTCCACACTGAGAGCATTGGAAAGGCCTCTCTACGGAGTGTGTTCTCTTATGCTTTTTCAGGTCCCCTGATGAGAAAAATGTATTTCCACATTGGGAGCAGTGGTGTGGTTTCACTGGTTTGGGCATCTCTGGGTCTGGTTCCGCTGAAGTACTCCCGCTGTCAGAGTAAGAGTCTGGTCTCTCTCCTGCCAAAGACAGAGTATTTGGTTAAACAGAGAGACCAAAATGAAACCTCCATATGATTCAACTATCTTCTTATGAGGTTAAATTCAGACTAGATACCTCATTATTTACATTTGACTCATTTAGCACAACGCTCTTATCCAGAGAGACTTACAGGAGCAATTAGGGTTAAGTGATTTTTCCCCTAGTTGGCTTTGGGATTCAAACCAGGGACTTATCATAAACTCCTAGTTCCCAGTGGGAAATTTCACTTGACTGACCCTCTAAATCGGAATTACAAGTGGGAAATTCTGAGAAAATGTTACTCGAGTTGTGACGTTTTACCACCGACCTTTGACCTTTTCAACCAAAATCAATTTTTGACAATGACAACCTTATCAATTTTTATAATGTGGCTAAGTTTGACTAACGTCAATGCTAAGCAAGCTAGCTAACTTTATTATTAGCTAAATGTTAAATCTTATTGGGTTGAAGAATTGTTTCGACATCAAAAGCACTTGAACACGTCAGACTTCCCACTTCCTAGTTTCCCACTTCCCAGGAGCACATGAATGCCCAATAGTTCCATGTCAGACTTCCCACTTCCTAGTTTCCCACTTCCCAGGAGCACATGAACGCCCAATAGTTCCACCATGTCAGAGAAAATTAAGGTGCTGAATGTCAAAAGGATTGAATGAATTTTGTACGAATATAAATCAAATGTGGAACGCCACGAGTGGACGTTCATTATATTTGGTATTTTATTAGGATCCCCATTAGCTGTTGCAAAAGCAGCATCTACTTCCTGGGGTCCACACAAAACATAATACAGAATGACATAACACAGAACATCAATAGACAAGAACAGCTCAAGGACAGAACTACATACATTTTGTAAAAGGCACACGTAGCCTACATATCAATGCATACACACAAACTACCTAGGTCAAATAGGGGAGAGGGGTTGTGCCATGAGGTGTTGCTTTATCAGATTTTTTAAACCAGGTTTGCTGTTTATTTGAGCAATATGAGATGGAAGGAAGTTCCATGCAATAAGGGCTATTTACATTTTCTTGAATTTGGGGACTATGAAAAGACCCCTGGTGGGATAAGTGTGTGTGTCAGAGCTGTGTGTAAGTTGACTATGCAAACAATTTGGGATTTTCAACACATTCATGTAAAAGAGGAAGTGATGCAGTCAGTCTCTCCTCAACTCTTAGCCAAGAGAGACTGACATGCATAGTATTTATATCAGCCCTCTAATTACAATTAAGAGCAAAAATGTGCCGCTCTGTTCTGGGCCGGCTGCAGCTTAACTAGGTCTTTCCTTGCAGCACTGGACCACACGACTGGACAATAATCAAGATTAGACAAATCTAGAGCCTGCAGAACTTGCTTTTTGGAATGTGGTGTCAAAAAAACAGAGCATCTCTTTATTATGGCTAGACCTCTCCCCATCTTTACAACCATTAAATCTATATGTTTTGACCATGACAGTTTACAATCTAAGGTAATGCCAAGTAATTTAGTCTCCTCAACTTGTTCAACAGCCACACAATTCATTACCAGATTCAGCTGAGGTCTAGCACTTCTGGAATGATTTGTACCAAATAGAATACTCATAGTTTTAGAAATGTTCAGGACCAGTTTATTACTGGCCACCCATTCCAAAACAGACTGCAACTCTTTGTTAAGGGTTTCAGTGACTTCATTAGCTGTGGTTGCTGGTGCTTATATAGTTGAATCATCAGCATACATGGACACGCATGCTTTGTTTAATTCCAGTGGCAGGTCATTGGTAAAAATAGAAAAGAGTAGAGGGCCTAGAGAGCTGCCCTGTGGTACACCACACGTTACATGTTAGACATTAGAGACGCTTCCATTAAAGAAAACCCTTTGGGTTTAATTAGATAGATAGCTCTGAATCCACGATATTGCAGAGGTTGACAAGCCATAGCACATACGTTTTTTCAACAACAGGTTATGGTCAACAATATCAAAGGCTGCACTGAAATCTAACAATAGAGCTCCCACAATCTAATTATTATCAATTTCTTTCAACCAATCATCAGTCATTTGTGTCAGTGCAGTACATGTTGAGTGCCCTTCTCTATAAGCATGCTGAAAGTCTGTTGTTAATTTGTTTACAGAGAAATATCATTGTAATTGGTCAAACACCATATTTTTCCAACAGTTTGCTAAGAGCTGGCAGCAAGCTTATAGGTCTGCTGTTAGAACCAGTAAAGGCCGCTTTACCACTCTTGGGTAGCAGAATTACTTTGGTTCCCCTCCAGGCCTGAGGAGGACAAAGACTTTCCTCTAGGCTCAGATTAAAAATATGACAGCTAGGAGTGGCTATAGAGTCAGCTTCCGTCCTCAGTAGCTTTCCATCTTAGTTGTCAATGACAGGAGATTTTTCATTACATTATTGATCGATAACAAACATTTTTCCACCTCTCCCACTAACTTTACAAAATTCAAACTTGGACTGCTTTTCTTTCATTATTTTTTTATTTTTATGCATGAATATAATTGCTCCCTGTTTGTCGTGGGAATTTCCTGCCTAAGTTTGCCCACTTAGCCAATGAAATAATAATTAAAATAATTGGCAAAATCAAATGGTTTTGTGATGAATCTGATTCGATAAAAGACGGAGTTGAATGTCTTTCTGCCCATCATTTCATTTAAATTACTCCAAAGTTTTTTTTCCATCATTCTTCATATCATTGATCTTGGCTTCATAATAAAGTTTATATTGCTTGTTGAGTTTGGTCACATCATTTCTCAATCTCCAGTAAGTCAGCCAGTCAGATGTGCAGCCAGACTTATTAGCAACTCCTTTTGCCCCATCTCTTTCAACCATACAGTTTTTCAATTGCTCATCAATCCATATACATCTACATGATGTATTGTTACACCATGTAGGAGCAGTATAGACCTAGTCTGTTCATTATATACATCTACATGATGTATTGTTACACCATGTAGGAGCAGTATAGACCTAGTCTGTTCATTATATACATCTACATGATGTATTGTTACACCATGTAGGAGCAGTATAGACCTAGTCTGTTCATTATATACATCTACATGATGTATTGTTACACCATGTAGGAGCAGTATAGACCTAGTCTGTTCATTATATACATCTACATGATGTATTGTTACACCATGTAGGAGCAGTATAGACCTAGTCTGTTCATTATATACATCTACATGATGTATTGTTACACCATGTAGGAGCAGTATAGACCTAGTCTGTTCATTATATACATCTACATGATGTATTGTTACACCATGTAGGAGCAGTATAGACCTAGTCTGTTCATTATATACATCTACATGATGTATTGTTACACCATGTAGGAGCAGTATAGACCTAGTCTGTTCATTATATACATCTACATGATGTATTGTTACACCATGTAGGAGCAGTATAGACCTAGTCTGTTCATTATATACATTGTTACACCTAGGAGCAGTATGATGTTATTATTACATCTACATGATGTATTGTTACACCAGGAGCAGTATAGACCTAGTCTGTTCATTATATACATCTACATGATGTATTGTTACACCATGTAGGAGCAGTATAGACCTAGTCTGTTCATTATATACATCTACATGATGTATTGTTACACCATGTAGGAGCAGTATAGACCTAGTCTGTTCATTATATACATCTACATGATGTATTGTTACACCATGTAGGAGCAGTATAGACCTAGTCTGTTCATTATCTATACATCTACATGATGTATTGTTACACCATGTAGGAGCAGTATAGACCTAGTCTGTTCATGATTATATACATCTACATGATGTATTCATTATATACATCTACATGATGTATTGTTACACCATGACCTAGGAGCAGTATAGACCTAGTCTGTTCATTATATACATCTACATGATGTATTGTTACACCATGTAGGAGCAGTATAGACCTAGTCTGTTCATTATATACATCTACATGATGTATTGTTACACCATGTAGGAGCAGTATAGACCTAGTCTGTTCATTATATACATCTACATGATGTATTGTTACACCATGTAGGAGCAGTATAGACCTAGTCTGTTCATTATATACATCTACATGATGTATTGTTACACCATGTAGGAGCAGTATAGACCTAGTCTGTTCATTATATACATCTACATGATGTATTGTTACACCATGTAGGAGCAGTATAGACCTAGTCTGTTCATTATATACATCTACATGATGTATTGTTACACCATGTAGGAGCAGTATAGACCTAGTCTGTTCATTATATACATCTACATGATGTATTGTTACACCATGTAGGAGCAGTATAGACCTACATCTACATGATGTATTGTTACACCATGTAGGAGCAGTATAGACCTAGTCTGTTCATTATATACATCTACATGATGTATTGTTACACCATGTAGGAGCAGTATAGACCTAGTCTGTTCATTATATACATCTACATGATGTATTGTTACACCATGTAGGAGCAGTATAGACCTAGTCTGTTCATTATATACATCTACATGATGTATTGTTACACCATGTAGGAGCAGTATAGACCTAGTCTGTTCATTATATTCATCTACATGATGTATTGTTACACCATGTAGGAGCAGTATAGACCTAGTCTGTGCATTATCTACATGATGTATTGTTACACCATGTAGGAGCAGTATAGACCTAGTCTGTTCATTATATACATCTACATGATGTATTGTTACACCATGTAGGAGCAGTATAGACCTAGTCTGTTCATTATATACATCTACATGATGTATTGTTACACCATGCAGGAGGTATAGCAGTTCATTATCTACATGATGTATTGTTACACCTAGTATAGACCTAGTCTGTTCATTATATACATCTACATGATGTATTGTTACACCATGTAGGAGCAGTATAGACCTAGTCTGTTCATTATGTTCATTATATACATCTACATGATGTATTGTTACACCATGTAGGAGCAGTATAGACCTAGTCTGTTCATTATATACATCTACATGATGTATTGTTACACCATGTTAGTCTGTTCACCATGTTATGGAGCAGTATAGACCTAGTCTGTTCATTATATACATCTACATGATGTATTGTTACACCATGTAGGAGCAGTATACCTAGTCTGTTCATTATATACATCTACATGATGTATTGTTACACCATTATAGACCTAGTCTGTTCATCTACATGATGTATTGTTACACCATGTAGGAGCAGTATAGACCTAGTCTGTTCATTATATACATCTACATGATGTATTGTTACACCATGTAGGAGCAGTATCGACCTAGTCTGTTCATTATATACATCTACATGATGTATTGTTACACCATGTAGGAGCAGTATAGACCTAGTCTGTTCATTATATACATACATGATGTATTGTTACACCATGTAGGAGCAGTATAGACCTAGTCTGTTCATTATATACATCTACATGATGTATTGTTACACCATGTAGGAGCAGTATAGACCTAGTCTGTTCATTATATACATCTACATGATGTATTGTTACACCATGTAGGAGCAGTATAGACCTAGTCTGTTCATTATATACATCTACATGATGTATTGTTACACCATGTAGGAGCAGTATAGACCTAGTCTGTTCATTATATACATCTACATGATGTATTGTTACACCATGCAGGAGCAGTATAGACCTAGTCTGTTCATTATATACATCTACATGATGTATTGTTACACCATGTAGGAGCAGTATAGACCTAGTCTGTTCATTATATACATCTACATGATGTATTGTTACACCATGCAGGAGCAGTATAGACCTAGTCTGTTCATTATATACATCTACATGATGTATTGTTACACCATGTAGGAGCAGTATAGACCTAGTCTGTTCATTATATACATCTACATGATGTATTGTTACACCATGCAGGAGCAGTATAGACCTAGTCTGTTCATTATATACATACATGATGTATTGTTACACCATGTAGGAGCAGTATAGACCTAGTCTGTTCATTATATACATCTACATGATGTATTGTTACACCATGTAGGAGCAGTATAGACCTAGTCTGTTCATTATATACATCTACATGATGTATTGTTACACCATGTAGGAGCAGTATAGACCTAGTCTGTTCATTTATACATACATGATGTATTGTTACACCATGTAGGAGCAGTATAGACCTAGTCTGTTCATTATATACATCTACATGATGTATTGTTACACCATGTAGGAGCAGTATAGACCTAGTCTGTTCATTATATACATCTACATGATGTATTGTTACACCATGTAGGAGCAGTATAGACCTAGTCTGTTCATTATATACATCTACATGATGTATTGTTACACCATGTAGGAGCAGTATAGACCTAGTCTGTTCATTATATACATCTCATGATGTATTGTTACACCATGTAGGAGCAGTATAGACCTAGTCTGTTCATTATATACATCTACATGATGTATTGTTACACCATGTAGGAGCAGTATAGACCTAGTCTGTTCATTATATACATCTACATGATGTATTGTTACACCATGTAGGAGCAGTATAGACCTAGTCTGTTCATTATATACATCTACATGATGTATTGTTACACCATGTAGGAGCAGTATAGACCTAGTCTGTTCATTATATACATCTCATGATGTTACACCATGCAGGAGCAGTATAGACCTAGTCTGTTCATTATCTACATGATGTATTGTTACACCATGTAGGAGCAGTATAGACCTAGTCTGTTCATTATATACATCTACATGATGTATTGTTACACCATGTAGGAGCAGTATAGACCTAGTCTGTTCATTATATACATCTACATGATGTATTGTTACACCATGTAGGAGCAGTATAGACCTAGTCTGTTCATTATATCATTATGATGTACATCAGTATAGACCTAGTCTGTTCATTATATACATCATGTATTGTTACACCATGTAGGAGCAGTATAGACCTAGTCTGTTCATTATATACATCTACATGATGTATTGTTACACCATGTAGGAGCAGTATAGACCTAGTCTGTTCATTATATACATCTACATGATGTATTGTTACACCATGCAGGAGCAGTATAGACCTGGTCTGTTCATTATATACATGATGTATCGTTACACCATGTAGGAGCAGTATAGACCTAGTCTGTTCATTATATACATCTACATGATGTATTGTTATACCATGTAGGAGCAGTATAGACCTAGTCTGTTCATTATATACATCTACATGATGTATTGTTACACCATGTAGGAGCAG
>NC_088410.1:8104990-8133494 GCF_034236695.1 Oncorhynchus nerka
AAGTGTTGAGTCCTCACCACTGTAATGTTTGGATTCAGTCTTGTGTCCTCACCTTTAATGTTTGGATTCAGTCTTGTGTCAGGGGAAGTGTTGAGTCCTCACCACTGTAATGTTAGGATTCAGTCTTGTGTCAGGGGAAGTGTTGAGTCCTCACCACTGTAATGTTAGGATTCAGTCTGGTGTCAGGGGAAGTGTTGAGTCCTCACCTCTAATGTTAGGATTCAGTCTGGTGTCAGGGGAAGTGTTGAGTCCTCACCTCTAATGTTTGGATTCAGTCTTGTGTCAGGGGAAGTGTTGAGTCTTCTCCTCTAATGTTTGGATTCAGTCTTGTGTCAGGGGAAGCGTAGAGTCCTTACCTTTGGTCTGATAATTTCCCAATGTTCTCCAAATTGTTGTCTTTTAATTGCTACCATGGTCATGTGCTTTTTATATTTCTTCTGTTAGAAACATTGACATCTTGGCCCAATCCACACAGGACAATTTGCACCCGTCTAAAGGGTTGACCCAACTTTGTATTTTTCCCCAGAACAATCACATGATGTTATTTGATCGTGTTTATTTGTTTTAATCAATTTGATGTAAAAATATGTCATAAATGCCTAATCTTCTCCCTTGGATTGAACTGTAGCCTCGTTGCATTACCTAGAGTACTAACCTGTGGTCCTCGGTGGTACTGCAGGTGATCAACTCATGTTTTTTTCTTAAGATATGTTTTTACCAGTTGGGAGTGTACATAACATTAAGGACACCTTCCGAACTACATATTCTCTATCTCTTATACCTTCTCTACCCCTCCATCTCCTCTACCCCTCCATCTATCTCCATCTCCCTCTCCTCTACCCCATCTATCTATCTCCATCTCCTATATCTCCTCTATCTATCTCCAATCTCCTATATCTATCTACATCTCCTATATCTCCATCTATCTCAAATCTCCTATATCTATCTCCATCTCCTATATTTCCTCCATCGATCTCCAATATCTCCTCCATTCCACCATCTATCTCCATCTTCTCTATTCCACCATCTATCTCCAGCGCCTCTATTCCACCATCTCGTGTCGTAGTATACCCCTCTGTAGGGCTCCAGGAATGACACACACAGATACACACAGAGTGTGAGTTTAAAATGGGCAATTTAATCACAGAGCATCTACATTCTTTCTGACATACTCCATATTCAGGTCATGTGTTGAAATAAAAAAAAAACATTTATTTTTGAGTCTGATTTTTATAATTTGACTTCATATCTCTTTCCACACTGGGAGCATTGATAAGGTTTCTCTCAGGTGTGGACTTACATGCTCTTTCAGTTGCTTTAACCATGTAAGTTTAAATCCACAGTGGGAGCAGTGGTAAAGCTTCTCTTCAGAGTGTATTATTCAGGCTCCCTAACCAGATAAAACTCTTGCAACACTGGGAGCGGTGATGAGGTGAGGCTCATCCTGTGTGTGTCCTCTCATGTCTTTTCAGGTCCCCTAACCGGGTATAACTCTTTACACACTGAGAGCATTGGAAAAGCTTCTCACCTGAATGTGTCCTCTTGTGTGATTTTAGGCACCATGATGAGGAAAATCTCATTTCACACTGGGAGCAGTGGTAAGGCTTCTCCCCTGTATGTATTCTCTCGTGTCTTTTCATGCTCCCAAACTCTGTAAAACTCTTTTCACACTGGGAACATTGGAAAGGTTTTTCACCTTTGTGTGTCCTCTCATGCCTTTTTAGGTTCACTAGCTGGGTAAATATCTTTTCACAGTATGAGCAGTGGTAGGGCTTCTCCCCTGTGTGTGTTCTCAAATGCCTTTTCAGGTTCCCTAACTGGATAAAAGTCTTTCCACACTGGGAACATCGGTAGGGCCTCTCTGCAGTGTGTATTCTTTTATGCTTTAGCAGGTCCCCTGATGAGAAAAAAGTATTTTCGCAGTGGGAACAGTGGTAAGGTTTCTCTCTGGTGTGTGATCTCTCGTGTATTTTCAGGCTCCCTAATTGGGTAAAACTTTTATCACACTGGGAACATTGGAAAGGCTTTTCTCCTGTGTGTATTCTTTCATGTTCTTTTAGGTAACATAACCACTTAAAACTCTTTACACAGTGGGGACACTGGTGTGGTCTCACTGGTTTGGGCGTCTCTAGGTCTTGTTCCCCTGAAGTACTCTTCCTGCTGTCAGAGTGAGAGTGTGGTCTCTCTCCTGCCAAAGACAAACAGTGTATTTAGGTAAATACTAAACAGGGACCTGAATAACACCTGCACATGATAAAACTGTCTTCCTCTGAGGTTTAATCCAGAATAGATCCCTCAATAACCTGAGGTCAGCATCTTAGGTTGTTTAATCCAGATCAAAATTATAATTGGTTGTCTTGATTCTGTCCTCTTCATCATTTGAAAAGAAACTGAAAGTCAAGATTTCAACCAACTGTCACGAAATCAGGCATTAGTTGTAACAATAAAGGACATAGAATGTGGAGAGATTTCAATCAGAACAGTCTGACATTTTGGTAATTTAGCTCTTATCCAGAGACTCACAAGAGCCATTAGGGTGACTTGCCTCCCTATACCTTATAGCTGAAATATTAAGGACTATGTGTCTCTCTTATAGCGGAAATATTAAGGACCTAATTAAGGACTACGTGTCTCCCTATACCTTATAGCTGAAATATTAAGGACCTATCACAGGACTACGTGTCTCCCTTATAGCTGAAATATTAAGGACCTAATTAAGGACTACGTGTCTCCCTTATAGCTGAAATATTAAGGACCTAATTAAGGACCATGTGTCTCCCTATACCTTATAGCTGAAATATTAAGGACCTATTACAGGACTACGTGTCTCCCTTATAGCTGAAATATTAAGGACCTAATTAAGGACCATGTGTCTCCCTATACCTTAGAGCGGAAATATTAAGGACCTATCACAGGACTACGTGTCTCCCTATACCTTATAGCTGAAATATTAAGGACCTAATTAAGGACTATGTGTCTCCCTATACCTTATAGCTGAAATATTAAGGACCTAATTAAGGACTATGTGTCTCCCTATACCTTATAGCTGAAATATTAAGGACCTAATTAAGGACTACGTGTCTCCCTTATAGCTGAAATATTAAGGACCTAATTAAGGACCATGTGTCTCCCTATACCTTATAGCTGAAATATTAAGGACCTAATTAAGGACTACGTGTCTCCCTATACCTTATAGCTGAAATATTAAGGACCTTTTAAAGGACTACATGTCTCCCTTATAGCTGAAATATTAAGAACCTAATTAAGGACTGTGTCTCCCTTATAGCTGAAATATCAAGGACCTAATTAAGGACAACGTGTCTCCCTATACCTTATAGCTGATATATTAAGGACCTAATTAAGGACAATGTTTCTCCCTTATAGCTGAAATATTAAGGACCTATTAATTAAATATTAAGGACCTAATTAAGGACTACGTGTCTCCCTATACCTTATAGCTGAAATATTAAGGACCTAATTAAGGACTATGTGTCTCCCTTATAGCTGAAATATTAAGGACCTATTAATTAAATATTAAGGACCTAATTAAGGACTACGTGTCTCCCTATACCTTATAGCTGAAATATTAAGGACCTAATTAAGGACTACGTGTCTCCTTATACCTTATAGCTGAAATATTAAGGACCTATTTAAGGACTATGTGTCTCCCTATACCTTATAGCTGATATATTAAGGACCTAATTAAGGACTACGTGTCTCCCTATACCTTATAGCTGAAATATTAAGGACCTAATTAAGGACTATGTGTCTCCTTATACCTTATAGCTGAAATATTAAGGACCTAATGAAGGACTACGTGTCTCCCTATACCTTATAGCTGAAATATTAAGGACCTAATTAAGGACTACGTGTCTCCCTATACCTTATAGCGGAAATATTAAGGACCACGTGTCTCCCTATACCTTATAGCTGAAATATTAAGGACCTAATTAAGGACTACGTGTCTCCCTATACCTTATAGCGGAAATATTAAGGACTACGTGTCTCCCTATACCTTATAGCTGAAATATTAAGGACCTAATTAAGGACTACGTGTCTCCCTATACCTTATAGCTGAAATATTAAGGACCTAATTAAGGACTATGTGTCTCCCTTATAGCTGAAATATTAAGGACCTATTAATTAAATATTAAGGACCTAATTAAGGACTACGTGTCTCCCTTATAGCTGAAATATTAAGGACCTAATTAAGGACTACGTCTCTCTTATAGCGGAAATATTAAGGACCTAATTAAGGACTACGTGTCTCCTTATACCTTATAGCTGAAATATTAAGGACCTATTTAAGGACTATGTGTCTCCCTATACCTTATAGCTGATATATTAAGGACCTAATTAAGGACTACGTGTCTCCCTATACCTTATAGCTGAAATATTAAGGACCAAATTAAGGACTATGTGTCTCCTTATACCTTATAGCTGAAATATTAAGGACCTAATGAAGGACTACGTGTCTCCCTATACCTTATAGCTGAAATATTAAGGACCTAATTAAGGACTACGTGTCTCCCTATACCTTATAGCGGAAATATTAAGGACCACGTGTCTCCCTATACCTTATAGCTGAAATATTAAGGACCTAATTAAGGACTACGTGTCTCCCTATACCTTATAGCGGAAATATTAAGGACTACGTGTCTCCCTATACCTTATAGCTGAAATATTAAGGACCTAATTAAGGACTACGTGTCTCCCTATACCTTATAGCTGAAATATTAAGGACCTAATTAAGGACTATGTGTCTCCCTTATAGCTGAAATATTAAGGACCTATTAATTAAATATTAAGGACCTAATTAAGGACTACGTGTCTCCCTTATAGCTGAAATATTAAGGACCTAATTAAGGACTACGTCTCTCTTATAGCGGAAATATTAAGGACCTAATTAAGGACTACGTGTCTCCCTATACCTTATAGCTGAAATATTAAGGACCTAATTAAGGACTACGTGTCTCCCTATACCTTATAGCTGAAATATTAAGGACCTAATTAAGGACTACGTGTCTCCCTATACCTTATAGCTTAAATATTAAGGACCTAATTAAGGACTACGTGTCTCCCTTATAGTGGAAATATTAAGGACCTAATTAAGGACTATGTGTCTCCCTATACCTTATAGCTTAAATATTAAGGACCTAATTAAGGACTACGTGTCTCCCTTATAGTGGAAATATTAAGGACCTAATTAAGGACTATGTGTCTCCCTATACCTTATAGCTTAAATATTAAGGACCTAATTAAGGACTACGTGTCTCCCTTATAGCTGAAATATTAAGGACCTAATTAAGGACTATGTGTCTCCCTTATAGCTGAAATATTAAGGACCTAATTAAGGACTACGTGTCTCCCTTATAGCTGAAATATTAAGGACCTAATTAAGGACTATGTGTCTCCCTTATAGCTGAAATATTAAGGACCTAATGAAGGACTACGTGTCTCCCTATACCTTATAGCTGAAATATTAAGGACCTAATTAAGGACTATGTGTCTCCCTATACCTTATAGCTGAAATATTAAGGACCTAATTAAGGACTATGTGTCTCCCTATACCTTATAGTATAGCTAATGGGGATCCATAATAAACCCCAGGAAGAGTAGCCGCTGCCTTGGCAGGAACTAATGGGGATCCATAATATATCCCAGGAAGAGTAGCCGCTGCCTTGGCAGGAACTAATGGGGATCCATAATATATCCCAGGAAGAGTAGCCGCTGCCTTGGCAGGAACTAATGGGGATCCATAATATATCCCAGGAAGAGTAGCCGCTGCCTTGGTAGGAACTAATGGGGATCCATAATATATCCCAGGAAGAGTAGCCGCTGCCTTGGCAGGAACTAATGGGGATCCATAATATATCCCAGGAAGAGTAGCCGCTGCCTTGGCAGGAACTAATGGGGATCCATAATATATCCCAGGAAGAGTAGCCGCTGCCTTGGCAGGAACTAATGGGGATCCATAATATATCCCAGGAAGAGTAGCCGCTGCCTTGGTAGGAACTAATGGGGATCCATAATATATCCCAGAAAGAGTAGCTTCTGCCTGGGCAGCAGATAATGGGGATCCCCAATTAAATAAAAATACATAACAGCACTTACAGTAGACCGGGGCATCTCTGGCAGGGCAGATATTTTTCGAACTGACTTGTTGGAAAGGTGCCATCCTATGACGGTGCCATGTTGAATGTCACTGAGCTCTTCAATAAGGCCATTCTACTCCCAACGTTTGTCTACGGAGATTGCATGGCGGTGTGCTCGATTTTATACACCTGTCAGCAACAGGTGTGGCTGAAATAGCTGAATCCACTCATTTGAAGGGGTATCCACATACTTTTGTATATGATAGTATATTATTAAACATACTTTACAAACATGGGTATTTTGGAGACACACTTCCTCTCTGCTTACCTCGTGTTTCTGAGACACACTTCCTCTCTGCTTACCTCGTGTCAAAATAAAAGTCCCCCACAAGTTAGTACTTTTTTTGTGCGCATCTGCAGGACAAAAGAAGCTATACTTACTGGTGTTAATCAGATCTGTTTCAGTCTCCTCCTCCTCTTTCACTCCCAAAACGTCTTCCTCCTCCTCTTTTATTGAGATAGCCTCCTCTTCCACGCTAGAAGGTTCTTCCTCTTCTTTCACTATAACATCCTCCTCCTCTTCCTTTTTTATTCTGAAATTTTCTACCCACTCCTCTTCCACTGTGACAGCCTCTATCCCCTCTTCCTCTTCCACTGTGACAGCCTCTTTCCCCTCTTCCTCTTCCACTGTGACAGCCTCTATCCCCTCTTCCACTCCAAATGTAACATGATCTTCCTCCTTTATCGTTCTGGAAGCTTCTTCCTCTCCTTTTACTGTAATATCCTCCTCTTTCACGATAATGTTCAGCCCCAGAGCTTCTCTCTCCGCCCAGCAGACATCATCTTCTTTAGCAGGGGAGGAATAGTTTAGTGAGCTCATGGTTGGGGTTGTTAGCTAGTTTGCATTAGCGACTAGCTTAGTGCTAGGCTGAGTAACAATTTCAACAAATTGAACAAGCAAATTACTTTTAAGTTAACTGGTATATACGTTAACAGGATTGTGTATAAAAAGAACTTCAATGTTTCGGTTTTATGTTGGCTAGCAAGCTGCCGAAAGGGTTGAATCGGTAGCTTTGTTGTTGTTGTTGTTGTTGAAGATGTGTCCCGTCCACTAGATTATACGTCACCCAAGAAGCGCCACCTGAAAGACTCACATCGCCTGCTGCTGACTAGTGGGTAACGGAGTTTAGAAACAAACGAAAACAATGTCATAAAAATGTACAGACAATATTTCTAGACTTAGACCTGAAAATGAGTATGTACATTATAAACTAGAATAGTAATTGTTAAAAAAAACCTAGCTAAACCAATGTTGACAATATAATCTCAATTGGCTTCCATGAGAGTGCAGCACTAATTACATCGGTCCATTATCTTTAACACTTACTGTTGTGAAGGGTTATGGCACCCCTACATACATGACACTAATTGCCTCCAATTACCAAAGGCCACACCCCTTCCCTCCACACCTGTTCCCACTCCCTTAATCACCTCTCCTCTACATTTTTCACTCGTTTCCCCATATAAGAATTATGATTCTTCCTGAGCACTAGTAATCTGTCATGCTTGGTGTTGCCATAGTAATCTGTCATGTTTGATGTTGCCATAGTAATCTGTCATGCTTGGTGTTGCCATAGTAATCCGTCATGCTTGGTGACGTCATAGTAATGGTTAATGCTTAGTGTTGCCATGGTATTTGGTCATGTTTGATTATGCCATAGTAATGGTTAATGCTTAGTGTTGCCATAGTAATGTGTCATACCCCATAATGAGGACCTAAAAAACAGGTTTTTAGGCATATTTTAAAACAACATAAATACCTTATTTACATAAGTATTCAGAACCTTTGAGACTCACAACTGAGCTCAGGTGCATCCTGTTTCCATTGATCATCCTTGAGATGTTTCTACAACTTGATTGGATTCCACCTGTGGTAAATTGAATTGATTGGACATGATTTGGAAAGACACACCCGTGTCTATATAAGGTCCCACAGTTGACAGTTCAGCAAAAAAACAAAACAAGCCATGAGGTCGAGGGGGAAGTGTTAAAGCACAGATGTGGGGAAGGGTAACAACAACAACACCAAGCCATGAGGTCGAGGGGAAGTGTTGAAGCACAGATGTGGGGAAGGGTAACAACAACAAAATATGTCTGCAGCATTGAAGGTCCTTAAGAACAAAGTGGCCTCCATCATTCTTAAATGGAAGACGTTTGGAACCACCAAGACTTCCTAGAGCCGAGAACATCGTCAGATCTGTAAACTTGGACTTTGATTTAGCTTTTCTAGTATTAGTAGCCATTTTATAAGTTCAACATTTGCAAAACAACCAGTTTTCAAAGTTTCTGATTTTTGCAATGTTACGTAGATGGAAAAAAAGCTGTCCTTGAAATAGTCTTGATATGTTTGTCAAAACAGAGATCAGGGTGTGTATCTTTGTCAAATAAGCACCAATCGGGGTCAAACAAAGCTAGCTAGATAGCCAATATTCTTATAATTTTTGTCCAAAAGGAAAAGGCATCCTGTCGCACAAGGTTAATCATTGGCTATCTAGCTAACAGATATGCTTGTTCTAGGTCCCAAGAAACAAAGATATCTTCTGTTGAATCTGACAATTAATCTTGATGGTTGTACAGTCGTCTCAAATAAAACTGTGAAGGACCTCGGCGTTACTCTGGACCCTGATCTCTCTTTTGACGAACATATCAAGACTGTTTCAAGGACAGCTTTTTTCCATCTACGTAACATTGCAAAAATCAGGCACTTTCTGTCTAAATATGATGCAGAAAAATTCATCCATTCATCCAGGTTAGACTACTGCACTACTTTCCGGCTACCCGGATAAAGCACTAAAACTGCTGCTGGGGTGAAAGAGGAGCGATTACAATAGATGAAACCAAGTCTAGATTTAACCTTAGCCTGCAGCTTTGATATATGCTGAGAGAAGGAAAGTGTACCGTCTAGCCATATTCCCAAGTACTTGTATGAGGTGACTACCTCAAGCTCTAAACCCTCAGAGTTTGTAATCACATCGGTGGGGAGGGGAATTCTTCCTACCAAACCACATGACCTTTGTTTTGGAGGTGTACAGAACAAGGTTAAGGGCAGAGAAAGCTTGTTGGACATTAAAGCTTTGTTGTAGAGTGTTTAACACAAAATCCGGGGAGGGGCCAGCTGAGTATAAGACTATCATCTGCATATAAATGGGTGAGAGAGCATTCTACTGCCTGAGCTTTGTTGTTGATGTAAATTGAGAAGAGTGTGGGGCCTAGGATTGAGCCTTGGGGTACTCCATTGGTGACAGGCAGTGACAGAGACAGCAGATGTTCTGACTTTATACACTGCACTCTTTGGGAGCAGTAGTTAGCAAACCAGGCCAAAGACCCCTCAGAGACACCAATACTCCTTAGCCGGCCCACAAGAATGGAATGGTCTACCGCAGTGGTCACCAAACTACGGCCCGCGGGCCGGATACGGCCCGTCAGCACATTTGGCCCGGCCCTCTGAACAATACCAGAGACGCTATCGAATTTTTTTTCCTATTTGGCCTCCAGAAAAAAATCCTAGGCCCGGCCCTGTCAAAGAGAGAACGGAATAATGGCGAAAAGGTTAGGTAAGAGAAAAATTTATTCAGAATGCAGGGTATTTAACCTGCAGTGGACAAACAATTTTTTTTTGTTCAATGCAAAGAAAAGGCTGTTTGTCTCATCTGTCAAGAGACGGTGGCGGTATTCAAAGAATACAATCTTCGCCGACACTATGAATCCCGTCACAAAGACAAGTACGATAGCTTGCAAGGCCAAATACGAGCAGACAAACTCTCAAAGCTAAAAAGTGGACTACTATCTCAGCAGAATACATTTGTACGCCAAGCTCAGCTGAACCAGGCATCCGTTCGGGCCAGCTTTCGGGTTGCTAAACTGATAGCAAGAAGCGGTAAGCCTTTCACTGACGGAGAGTTTGTTAAGAAATGTATGGATGCTGTCGCGGAGGAGGTGTGTCCCGAGAAGAAAGATGCATTTAATGCCGTAAGTCTGTCGGCGAGTACAATCACCAGACGCGTTGAAGAAATCGGGAGTAATGTATATGCCCAGCTGCAGCAGAAGACGAAAGAATTTGACTTTTTTTCATTAGCACTGGATGAGAGCACGGACGTGCAAGACACAGCGCAACTGCTCATTTTTATTCGTGGAGTTAGCGCAAACTTTGAGATATGCGAGGAGCTGGCAGCCCTCCAAAGTCTCAAAGGGATTACAACGGGAGAGGATATTTTTGACAAAGTGTGCCAAACCATGGAGAAGTTGGACCTGGACTGGTCAAAGCTAGCTAGCATCACGACTGACGGGGCTCCTAGCATGGTGGGCGAAACTCGCGGTCTAATAGGACGCATGAACCGGGAGTTGGAAAAAAGGGGTCTCACCGCCCCGCTACGAGTCCACTGCCTAATTCACCAGCAAGCACTGTGCTGCAAAGTGTTGAAGTGGGATTCTGTAATGAAGGTTGTGGTGTCGTGCATAAACTTCATCAGAGCAAAGGGACTTAAACACAGGCAGTTCCAAGAATTCCTGTCTAAACTGGAGTCTACGCACGGAGATGTGCTGTACTACACAGAGGTCCGATGGCTGAGCCGGGGCAGAGTTTTGAGGCGTTTTTACGAGCTGCTACCCGAAATTAACGCATTTCTTCATTTAAAAGACAAAATGGTCCCAGAGCTGATCAACCCAGAATGGAAATGGCACCTCGCATTTTTAACAGACGTGACAGAAATACTTAACAGCCTTAACTTGCAGCTACAAGGCGAGGGGAAACTCATTTGCGACATGTATTCACACATAAAAGCATTTGAGGTGAAATTAGCGCTGCTTTTGGAACAAGTGAAAAAGCGCAACTTCGTCCATCTTCCTGCTACCCAAAACCTGTCGACAGAGAACCCAGCGGTCCCGTTCCCAGCTGAAAAGTGCGTGGAAGCACTGGAAATGCTGAAGGCGGAGTTCGGTGTGCGATTCAGTGAACTACATGTTCATGCAAAAGAAATCCGTCTTTTTCAGAACCCCTTTGTTGCCGACATTGATGAAGCCCAGCCTTCATATCAGTTTGAGTTGGCTGAGTTACAGAACTGTGATGTTCTGAAAGACGCATTCAAGCCCAACAGTCTCATTGACTTCTATGCCGCCTCCCAAACGACACATATCCAAACATCAAAAACACGCAATGAAAATGTCCACAGTTTTTGGCAGCACGTATATCTGCGAGAAAACCTTTTCTCGCATGAAACTGCTGAAAACCCCGATGAGATCAAGATTGACAGATGAACATTTGCATCAGTGCTTGAGACTGGCTGTAACTAGAATGGAACCTGATATTCAACTTCTCACCAGCCAGATGCAGGCCCACAGTTCACACTGATGAACATACATAGGTAAGCTCACTTTTCTGACTTGAATGAGTCATTCTGAGCATAAACAAATATAATCATAATAAAATCTACTGGGATAAAATCCATCTTTACAACCATACTGGTAGTGAAATGTATTGTGCTGTGTAGGTGCTGTATCACTTAGTTCAGTTTCTCAACCTGCTTCTTTTGTGGTTTTCACAGGGAAGTTGATGAGAGAGAGCTGCAAACAGCGGTGTCTACAAGCCTACTGGAACCTACAAAAGGATTATAAGGAAGGAACACAAGAACTTTAAGAGACTGCTCATATGTGTCAGAGAGATTCTGCTCTGACAACTGAGCTGAACTTTTATCTGTTAAGATTGTGCATGGCACGACAGAAAGTTAATGTTCCATGGCTTTTTTTTCTATGAAGAACCCAGAGAGAGTTATTTAGTTATTATTTATTTCCTGTTTTTTCTGTGAAGAACTCAGAGAGGGTTATTTAGTTATTATTTATTTCATTAATAGTGTTATTATTTGTTTCCTGACTTTTTTTCTGTAAAGAACCTGGAAAGGGTTATTTGGTTATGTGTGGCTTTCTGGAAAACAATAAATGTTTTAAGCTCCCCTACGATCGTCACACTTTTTCTGTTACAAACTGACACCGGCCCCCCATCAGAGAAGGGAAAAGTTATGTGGCCCTCACAGGAAAAAGTTTGGGGACCCCTGGTCTACCGTATCAAAAGCTTTGGCCAAGTCAATAGAAATAGCAGCACAACTTTGCTTAGAATCAAGGGCAATGGTGACATCATTTAGAACCTTTAAAGTTGCAGTAACATATTCATAACCTGAGAGGAAAACAGATTGCATGGTGTAACAATACATCATGTAGATGTATATAATGAACAGACTAGGTCTATACTGCTCCTACATGGTGTAACAATACATCATGTAGATGTATATAATGAACAGACTAGGTCTATACTGCTCCTACATGGTGTAACAATACATCATGTAGATGTATATAATGAACAGACTAGGTCTATACTGCTCCTACATGGTGTAACAATACATCATGTAGATGTATATAATGAACAGACTAGGTCTATACTGCTCCTACATGGTGTAACAATACATCATGTAGATAATGAACAGACTAGGTCTATACTGCTCCTGCATGGTGTAACAATACATCATGTAGATGTATATAATGAACAGACTAGGTCTATACTGCTCCTACATGGTGTAACAATACATCATGTAGATGTATATAATGAACAGACTAGGTCTATACTGCTCCTACATGGTGTAACAATACATCATGTAGATGTATATAATGAACAGACTAGGTCTATACTGCTCCTACATGGTGTAACAATACATCATGTAGATGTATATAATGAACAGACTAGGTCTATACTGCTCCTGCATGGTGTAACAATACATCATGTAGATGTATATAATGAACAGACTAGGTCTATACTGCTCCTGTATGGTGTAACAATACATCATGTAGATGTATATAATGAACAGACTAGGTCTATACTGCTCCTACATGGTGTAACAATACATCATGTAGATGTATATAATGAACAGACTAGGTCTATACTGCTCCTGTATGGTGTAACAATACATCATGTAGATGTATATAATGAACAGACTAGGTCTATACTGCTCCTACATGGTGTAACAATACATCATGTAGATGTATATAATGATCTATTGGTGTTCCACATTAAAACATTTTCAAACACAATATTTTGCATCAATCAAATCCTTTTTACAATCAACACCTGAGTTTTCTCTGACATGGTGGAATAGTACTAATGGGAATATTCACGAGGTCGTGAATGTTTTTCATGTCAACAACTTAATGTCATCAGAACTACGTCATCACATTTTAGCTTGATGAATCGTACACAAATGAATGACATGAAACAACTACATTCAAGAGATTAAGGTTAAAACAAAGAAATGCAACTTCCAATAAATCTACTTCATTGTTTACGTTTTGAAATATCATCAAATGAACATCTAAGGATTGATACCATCCAATCAATCAAAGTTCCTAATCAAAACAAAATGTTAATATCAGATTTTCTATATATGATCGTGGTCTCGATAAAAAAATAAAAAGTAGACCTATTATTTTTTTCCAAAAGCTTTCATACATACAATTTTGGTTTTGTGTGGCATAAACAAAAACACATTCTCAATCAAAAACATAAGTCAGAACACAGCCTCTCTATTCTCTCATGTGATTTCAGGTCCTCTGACTGGGAAAATGTGTGTCCACACTGAGAGCAGTGGTATGTCTTCTCCTCCTGTGTATGTATTCTTTCGTGCTTATTCAGATGCCTTAACCGGGTAAAACTATTTTCACACTGGGAGCAGTGGTAGGCCTTATCCCCTCCTGTGTGTGTCCTCTCATGCTGGTTCAGGTTTCCTAACTGGGTAAAACTCTTTCCACACAAGGAGCACTGGTAGGGCTTTTCACGTGTGTGTATCCACTCATGTGTTCTCAGGTTCCCTAACTGGGTAAAACTCTTTTCACAGTGAGAACAGTGATATGGCTTCTCTCCTGTGTGCGCCCTCTCATGCGATCTCAGGTGCCATAAACTGATAAATATTTTTCTACACTGGGAGCAGTGATAGGGCTTCTCTGCTGAGTGTGTTTTCTCGTGTTTTTTCAGGCTCCCTGAATGGGTAAAACTCTTTCCACATTGGGAACAGTGATGAGGCTTCACTCCAGAGTGTATTCGCTCATGTATTTTCAGGTAACATAAATGGGTAAAACCCTTGCCACACTGGAAGCAGTGGTGAGGATTTTCTCCTGTGTGTATTCTCTTATGTCGTTTCAGGCTGTCTATCTGGCAAAACCTCTTCCCAAAGTCTGAGCGGTGGTTAGGCTTTTCTCCTGTGTGTGTTCTCCCATGCTCTTTTAGTGTCCATAACCTCTTAAAACTCTTTCCACAATGGGAGGTGGGGTGTTGTCGTCCCGCTGGTTTGGGCGTCTCTGGGTCTGGTTCCCCTGAAGGACTCTTCCCGCTGTCAGAGCGAGAGTCTGGCCTCTCTCCTGCCAAATACAAACAGAGTATTTGGTTAAACAGCCCTAACTGAAACCACCACATGATTAAACTATGAGGTTTAATCCAGACTAGATCCCTCATAAAATGGTACATTTGGATCTTGAATGCTGAATGGTTGATAGCTGTTAGTTAATCACGATGATCCACAGGTAATGCCTGTTGACAGTTCCATTCTACACATCCACTGTCCCATCAGCCGGGCCAGGCAATTTATAAACTAAGCTCCACTCTGAAAAAATATTTTGACATTATTACCCCTTAGCTTCTAGTCTCCAACTCAATCATCAAGTTTACTGACAACACAACAGTGGTAGACCTGATTACCAGCAACAATGAGACAGCTTAAAGGGAGGTGGTGAGGGGCCCTGGCGGAGTGGTGCCAGGAATATAACCTCTCCCTCAACCTCAACAAGGAGCTCACAGCTTAAAGGGAGGTGGTGAGGGGCCCTGGCGGAGTGGTGCCAGGAATATAACCTCTCCCTCAAAGTCAACAAAACCAAGGAGCTGACAGCTATAGGGAGGTGGTGAGGGGCCCTGGTGGAGTGGTGCCAGGAATATAACCTCTCCCTCAACGTCAACAAAACCAAGGAGCTGATCGTGGACTTGAGGTGTCAGCAGAGAGAACATGCCCCTATCATATCGACGGGCCACAGTCAAAAGTTAAGTTCCTCTGCTTGCACATCACCGACAACTTAAAATGGTTCATTCACAAAGACAGTGTGGTGAAGAAGGCGCAAAAGCACCTCTTCAACCTCAAGAGCTAAAGACCCTAAAACCCTGACAAACTTCTACAGATGCACCATCGAGAGCCTCCTGCTGGGCTGTATCACCGCCTGGTACGGCAATTGCACCATTTGCAATCGTAGTGCTCTCCAGAGGGTGGTGCGGTCAGCCCAACACATTACCAGGGGGCACACTACCCTCCAGGACATCTACAGCACCTGGTGTCACAGGAAGGCCAAGAAGATCATCAAGGATCCCGAGCCACAGCATGTTCACCCTTCTACCATCTAGAAGGCCGGCGGCAGTACAGCTGCATCAAAGCTGGGACAGACACACTGAAAAACAGCTTCTATCTCCATGCCATCAGAGAGTTAAATATTCACCTCTAGCCGGCCTCCGCCCAGTACCCTGCACTGAACTTAGTCACTGTTACCACCCGGCTACCACTCGATCCTCTACCCTGCACCATAGAGACTGCTGCCCTGTGTACATAGTCATTGAACACTGGTCACTTTAATAATGTTTACATACTGTTTTACCCACTTCATATGTATATACTGTATTCTAGTTATGGCTCATCCTATATAACTAACGCTGTACCCACTGTACAACCACCCAGTACTCCACCCTGTATTCTAGTTATGGCTCATCCTATATAACTAACGCTGTACCCACCATACAACCACCCAGTACTCCACCCTGTATTCTAGTTATGGCTCATCCTATATAACTAACGCTGTACCCACCATACAACCACCCAGTACTCCACCCTGTATTCTAGTTATGGCTTATCCTATATAACTAATGCTGTACCCACCATACAACCACCCAGTACTCCACCCTGTATTCTAGTTATGGCTCATCCTATATAACTAACGCTGTACCCACCATACAACCACCCAGTACTCCACCCTGTATTCTAGTTATGGCTCATCCTATATAACTAATGCTGTACCCACCGTACAACCACCCAGCACTCTAGTTATGGCTCATCCTATATAACTACTGCTGTACCCACCGTACAACCACCCAGTACTCCACCCTGTATTCTAGTTATGGCTTATCCTATATAACTAACGCTGTACCCACTGTACAACCACCCAGTACTCCACCCTGTATTCTAGTTATGGGTCATCCTATATAACTAATGCTGTACCCACCGTACAACCACCCAGTACTCCACCCTGTATTCTAGTTATGGCTCATCCTATATAACTAACGCTGTACCCACCATACAACCACCCAGTACTCCACCCTGTATTCTAGTTATGGCTTATCCTATATAACTAATGCTGTACCCACCATACAACCACCCAGTACTCCACCCTGTATTCTAGTTATGGCTCATCCTATATAACTAACGCTGTACCCACCATACAACCACCCAGTACTCCACCCTGTATTCTAGTTATGGCTCATCCTATATAACTAATGCTGTACCCACCGTACAACCACCCAGCACTCTAGTTATGGCTCATCCTATATAACTACTGCTGTACCCACCGTACAACCACCCAGTACTCCACCCTGTATTCTAGTTATGGCTTATCCTATATAACTAACGCTGTACCCACTGTACAACCACCCAGTACTCCACCCTGTATTCTAGTTATGGGTCATCCTATATAACTAATGCTGTACCCACCGTACAACCACCCAGTACTCCACCCTGTATTCTAGTTATGGCTCATCCTATATAACTACTGCTGTACCCACCGTACAACCACCCAGTACTCCACCCTGTATTCTAGTTATGGGTCATCCTATATAACTAATGCTGTACCCACCGTACAACCACCCAGTACTCCACCCTGTATTCTAGTTATGGCTTATCCTATATAACTAACGCTGTACCCACTGTACAACCACCCAGTACTCCACCCTGTATTCTAGTTATGGCTTATCCTATATAACTAATGCTGTACCCACTGTACAACCCCAGTACTCCACCCTGTATTCTAGTTATGGCTCATCCTATATAACTAACGCTGTACCCACCATACAACCACCCAGTACTCCACCCTGTATTCTAGTTATGGCTCATCCTATATAACTAACGCTGTACCCACCATACAACCACCCAGTACTCCACCCTGTATTCTAGTTATGGCTCATCCTATATAACTAATGCTGTACCCACCGTACAACCACCCAGTACTCCACCCTGTATTCTAGTTATGGCTTATCCTATATAACTAATGCTGTACCCACCATACAACCACCCAGTACTCCACCCTGTATTCTAGTTATGGCTCATCCTATATAACTAACGCTGTACCCACCATACAACCACCCAGTACTCCACCCTGTATTCTAGTTATGGCTCATCCTATATAACTAATGCTGTACCCACCGTACAACCACCCAGCACTCTAGTTATGGCTCATCCTATATAACTACTGCTGTACCCACCGTACAACCACCCAGTACTCCACCCTGTATTCTAGTTATGGCTTATCCTATATAACTAACGCTGTACCCACTGTACAACCACCCAGTACTCCACCCTGTATTCTAGTTATGGGTCATCCTATATAACTAATGCTGTACCCACCGTACAACCACCCAGTACTCCACCCTGTATTCTAGTTATGGCTCATCCTATATAACTACTGCTGTACCCACCGTACAACCACCCAGTACTCCACCCTGTATTCTAGTTATGGGTCATCCTATATAACTAATGCTGTACCCACCGTACAACCACCCAGTACTCCACCCTGTATTCTAGTTATGGCTTATCCTATATAACTAACGCTGTACCCACTGTACAACCACCCAGTACTCCACCCTGTATTCTAGTTATGGCTTATCCTATATAACTAATGCTGTACCCACTGTACAACCACCCAGTACTCCACCCTGTATTCTAGTTATGGCTCATCCTATATAACTAACGCTGTACCCACCATACAACCACCCAGTACTCCACCCTGTATTCTAGTTATGGCTCATCCTATATAACTAACGCTGTACCCACCATACAACCACCCAGTACTCCACCCTGTATTCTAGTTATGGCTCATCCTATATAACTAATGCTGTACCCACCGTACAACCACCCAGTACTCCACCCTGTATTCTAGTTATGGCTTATCCTATATAACTAATGCTGTACCCACCATACAACCACCCAGTACTCCACCCTGTATTCTAGTTATGGCTCATCCTATATAACTAACGCTGTACCCACCATACAACCACCCAGTACTCCACCCTGTATTCTAGTTATGGCTCATCCTATATAACTAATGCTGTACCCACCGTACAACCACCCAGCACTCTAGTTATGGCTCATCCTATATAACTACTGCTGTACCCACCGTACAACCACCCAGTACTCCACCCTGTATTCTAGTTATGGCTTATCCTATATAACTAACGCTGTACCCACTGTACAACCACCCAGTACTCCACCCTGTATTCTAGTTATGGGTCATCCTATATAACTAATGCTGTACCCACCGTACAACCACCCAGTACTCCACCCTGTATTCTAGTTATGGCTCATCCTATATAACTACTGCTGTACCCACCGTACAACCACCCAGTACTCCACCCTGTATTCTAGTTATGGGTCATCCTATATAACTAATGCTGTACCCACCGTACAACCACCCAGTACTCCACCCTGTATTCTAGTTATGGCTTATCCTATATAACTAACGCTGTACCCACTGTACAACCACCCAGTACTCCACCCTGTATTCTAGTTATGGCTCATCCTATATAACTAACGCTGTACCCACTGTACAACCACCCAGTACTCCACCCTGTATTCTAGTTATGGCTCATCCTATATAACTAACGCTGTACCCACTGTACAACCACCCAGTACTCCACCCTGTATTCTAGTTATGGCTCATCCTATATAACTAACGCTGTACCCACTGTACAACCACCCAGTACTCCACCCTGTATTCTAGTTATGGCTCATCCTATATAACTAACGCTGTACCCACCATACAACCACCCAGTACTCCACCCTGTATTCTAGTTATGGCTCATCCTATATAACTAACGCTGTACCCACCATACAACCACCCAGTACTCCACCCTGTATTCTAGTTATGGCTCATCCTATATAACTAACGCTGTACCCACTGTACAACCACCCAGTACTCCACCCTGTATTCTAGTTATGGCTCATCCTATATAACTAACGCTGTACCCACTGTACAACCACCCAGTACTCCACCCTGTATTCTAGTTATGGCTCATCCTATATAACTAACGCTGTACCCACTGTACAACCACCCAGTACTCCACCCTGTATTCTAGTTATGGCTCATCCTATATAACTAACGCTGTACCCACCGTACAACCACCCAGTACTCCACCCTGTATTCTAGTTATGGCTCATCCTATATAACTAACGCTGTACCCACTGTACAACCACCCAGTACTCCACCCTGTATTCTAGTTATGGCTTATCCTATATAACTAATGCTGTACCCACCATACAACCACCCAGTACTCCACCCTGTATTCTAGTTATGGCTCATCCTATATAACTAACGCTGTACCCACCGTACAACCACCCAGTACTCCACCCTGTATTCTAGTTATGGCTTATCCTATATAACTAATGCTGTACCCACTGTACAACCACCCAGTACTCCACCCTGTATTCTAGTCATGGCTCATCCTATATAACTAACGCTGTACCCACCTTTTTTTTATTCAGATACTGTCCATAAACACCATTATATATATATATTTATATTCTGGACTCTGGCAATTGCTCGTTCTGATACTTCTTAATTTCTTTCTTCAAATGTTTTGGATTTGTGTGTATTGTTTGGTATTAGGTTTTGCTAGGTATTAGTGCACTGTTGGAGCTGGAAACATAAGCATTTCTACACCTGGGATAACATCTACAAATATGTATATGTGATCAAATAAAATGTGTGTAGAATATGCCCTTTTAAAGCCACACAGTTCAACAACAGTAGCGTTTGTGCCCATGTTTTTAAGACAGTACTCACTGGTGTTCATTAAATCTCCAGCCTCCTCTAATGTGACAATCTCCCCCTCCTTCAATTCCAAAACTTCTTTGTCAGTCATCCTCCCCCTCCTCCTTTCACTACAAAAACCGCATCCTCCTCCTCTTCTTTCACATTAACATCCTCCTCTTTCACTCTGAAAGCTTATTTCACTGAAATGTCTACTGAAACAGCCTCATCCTCTACTTCTTGTTTAACAGCCTCCTCTCCACTTTCACGAGAGCTTCTTCCTCCGCCCAGCATGCCTCCTCTTCTTCTTGTTTAACAGCCTCCTCTCCGCTTTCACGAGAGCTTCTTCCTCCGCCCAGCATGCCTCCTCTTCTTTAGCAACTCAGTGAACTCGTGGTCGAGGATGTCACTTAGCTAGCTAGTTAGAATTAGCGACTAGCCTAGTGCTATTGCCAATTTAACAAGTGTAACGGATGTGAAACGGCTTAGTTAGCGGTGTGCGCTAAATAGCGTTTCAATTGGTGACGTCACTTGCTCTGAGACCTTGAAGTAGTAGTGCCCCTTGCTCGGCAAGGGCCGCGGCTTTTGTGGAGCGATGCTTCGAGGGTGACTGTTGTTGATGTGTGCAGAGGGTCCCTGGTTCGCGCCCGGGTATGGGCGAGGGGACGGTTTAAAAATATACTGTTACACAAGCCAGCTAGCTAACTAACAGCAACAGCGTACATATGACAGTAAATGGGGTGACTAGTAGATACGACAGAAGTGGGTTTAAAACACAGTGGCTAACCGTCACTGAACGTGTCTAAAGGGCTCAAATGTTTCGGCTATGTTGGCTAGCAAGCTAACGAGATGGCTGACAAGAGCAGCGTCTGCTTCTTCTTTGGTATTATGGCGGTCTGCAAACAACTGTTATAGGTGTTATGCCGCCACCTACTGTATGGCTGTGTATCAGCCTACTCTGTAGTATGAATTCTTTAAACTGGACAAAAAAAATGACCTAGCAACTGTAAGGAATTGCTATTTCGTATGCAGGTGACTAAACTTACTGCTAATTACATGGCTACAACTCACAGTAAAGCCTGTGGGGTCCCCTACAGGATAGCTCCCACATTACACACATAATCTCCCTTTTTTAACCGAACACTGTGCCCGAAGAAGATCCTACGATGACGGACAGACAACTGAGCCAATGGCGGAAGACTACAGACTACAACCAGCTGAACCAATCCGGAGATCCGATCTTCCTAGGGTCAACCTACTTTCTGTGACGTATATAAGGGCTGTGCTGACTGTTTACGCGCTCTCTGCCTGCTGTTCCAACACGAACTAACGGAAGAGCCGTATTTACGTGTACCAGATATTCTCCCTCTGAAATAAACTGTCGCTTGTCGTACAATTTTAACACCTGGTCTGAATCGATCCTTAACCGGCTCACCCTTCTAATATCCTTTTATCAACAAAACATGGTAGCCAGAGGATGGTTGAATAACGGTCCGGTCGAAGTGAGTTGATTGGGTGTGAGAAGGAGAGTGACGGAAGGACGGTTCCAAAAAGAGACGGGTGAAAGAAATTCGGGGGAGGACAATAATTCTGCTCAACTCGGGAAACTGATCTAAAAGGTGCACCATAAACAAGGTAAGCAAAACCTGTTAAATCAAACTTTGCATATTGTCGTATAGTCTGTCTAAATTCTGATCAGTATTTCCGAGTAAGTATGAATTCTTGTGTAAATGTATAATTTGCTGACGAGTCAAAGAACAGTAGAGTGAACATATGTGGTACGAACCGGCGACGGCCGGGTGATTAAATCATTGATGAGATATCAGCGAGGGGATAGATTGTGTAATTTTGTCCCGTGACCCGGTCAGCGCAGTCTGATAGCTTTCAATGATGAGGGATCACTTTTGAGGCCTGTAGTTCCGAAAGGGGTCGGACATGTGTACAATTTTGATAAGGGATCAGCACGATAGAGATTAGGGATAGATATCAGTAAGGGAATAGCAAATTGCTATTCATTAAACCTGGCGCCGAGGTTGTCCAGCGGCTCGGTCGAAGTCCAGTCTGATAAGGGGTCCATAGGGATAGATGTCAGTAAGGGAATAGCAAATTGCTATTCATTAAACCTGGCGCCGAGGTTGTCCAGCGGCTCGGTCGAAGTCCAGTCTGATAAGGGGTCCATAGGGATAGATATCGGTAAGGGAATAGCAAATTGCTATTCATTAAACCTGGCGCCGAGGTTGTCCAGCGGCTCGGTCGAAGTCCAGTCTGATAAGGGGTCCATAGGGATAGATATCAGTAAGGGAATAGCAAATTGCTATTCATTAAACCTGGCGCCGAGGTTGTCCCGCTGCTCGGTCGAAGTCCAGTCTGATAAGGGGTCCATAGGGATAGATATCAGTAAGGGAATAGCAAATTGCTATTCATTAAACCTGGCGCCGAGGTTGTCCCGCTGCTCGGTCGAAGTCCAGTCTGATAGAGGTCCAATGATAAAGATAAGCTGATAGGGGTCAGAGAGATGACGTGTATTTGTAACGGTTTATATTAAAATGTAATGTGGTTGTAATCGTCTCCATTAAGATTGTTGATGGTTTGAGAGACAGAGAGAGAGAGAGAGAGAGAACTCAAGAAGGGTTATTGAATAAATCTGAAAATTCTGTGTTGTATGTAAAGTTCCATGTTGTGTGTATCTATAACTTCTGTGTAAAATGTATAATATGTAAACTTCCATGTTGTGTGTATCTATAACTTCTGTGTAAAATGTATAATCAGGAACAAAATGACTGATGTATAATTGAAATAAGATCTGAATATAATATTTAATATTGCGACTATATAGTCGAATAGATCCCTTGGTTGCGCGCTCCACGAAAGCTATACCAACCCAATCGTTTTTCTCGAACTGAATATACAAGGAAAAGCTCTGAGATAAGGCAGAGTGTGAGCAATAGTGTCTCCTCGAATACATCGTTGTTATTAACTAACGACGGACTAAGTATATTCTAATTATATTCAAGTAGTCTGGTAAAATTCCGATTGAATTAAATTGAATCACGATTAAAAATTCACAATGGCGACCCCCAATACTCCAAAGCTGAAGTTTAATGAGTTCCTAGAAAGAAAAAAATGGAATATAGATCAGGGGGAAAGGGACAGTGGAAGGATATAAAGAAAGTCTGGGAGGGAGTAAAGTTAAGATGGACGCAAGCAGGTTACCTAGGAGGGGGACTGCCAACCGGGGTCCAGTTGAAAACAATTGAATGTGGGTTAAGAGAGAAAGAGGCAGAAAAGAACAAAATTCACGTATTTAAGAAAGAAGGGTCAGATACGAAGGGAGCGAGATTAATGAGAATCCTAATTAAGGGAAAACTTTGGGCGTTTAAATTAGTGCTATTTTCTGTTGTTCAGATGCCGGAGTAACATATACAGATAACTGTAAATTGGGTCTATTTGCGGAGAATCTCCATAAGCATTGGTGGTTCAGTGGTAGAATTCTCGTCTGCCACGTGGGAGGCCGGGGTTCGGTTCCCAGCTGAGGTGTAAAGAATAGTTATATATGTCTGAGTCTTTGGTTGTAATTGAACTGGTTGTTTTGCAGAGAAAGTTATAGTCACTAGTATTGGTATAAGATATAAACTGAACGTTTTAAATAGTTTGTTTGGTTCAAATTGAAAGACTAATTCATTCAACTTAATATAAGAACTGAGATTTTGATGCAAGGCGATGTCTGTTCACTAAATGATTTGTTGGGAATAATACATTGGGAAAAGAGTCGTAATTAAAATGCTAATTCAAAGACGAGACAGTAATTTAAATCAAATTAATTCTGAATAATAACGGGGAACAATTACGATAGATTTGTGTCCATCGAAATGTTTTTATAAGATTAGCGAATTGAGAGATGTTGATTGATGTTGTAAACTCTAAATCAGGATTCAACAGATGTGATAAATTAGGTTTGGTTTATCGAACCCGAAATACTGTTGTTGCAGAAGGCCAACCATTATTTACAATGAGTTGAAAATCGTTGCGAAATGAGTAAGATTGAGCGCTTGTTGATGACATCACTAGCGAGGTTTCCGTCGCCACGGAAATGATGTCTTGACTGGGGGTGACAGAGAAAATGGTTAGTGTCCTTTAAAAGGAGTATGTAAATCGTCAGGAAAGATGCTAAAAACTAGCAGCTGATTCGCTGGGTGGGTATCATTGATTTGTGGCGTTTATTTGGACTGTAATTGGGCCGTGAGAGAGAGGGATTGGATGTCTGAGTCATAAAACATCGTGATGGTGGATTCTGATGGTTGTTGATTCTTGGTTTGATCGTTTGAATAGCACCAGTGAATTTGAGCACTGTTTCCATTATGTGGAACGGTGTCAGGGTATTACTGGTGAAAAGCAACCTCTATGGTAAAACATTGTACATGTTTCGGTAAACTAGCGAGGTTGAATTTGGTTATTTGAACATTTCCTTGATACGTAGACATACGTAACAGGGGCAAGTTGTTTTTCCTTGAGGAACACGCAGATGGTGTTTTGTTATATTGAGATGTAAATGTGAGTTGAAGGAGCCAAGGGAAAATACGTTATTTTTATTAAATATCAGGGATTATAATATTGGGGAGAATGAGGCCATAAACGACCAAATTGGAAAGGCCTGGAAGTTTTGATTAATCATTAAGGTTTGCAAATATATACACATAAAACATTTGTTAGGACTATTTGTTTTGGTGCAAAGGTATTTTAAAGAGACACGCTCAAATATGGAACTTTATGAGTTTTTATTTTATGAGTTTTAAATTACACAAGTGAATTTGGATTTTAAGGATAAAGGGTTCTTTAATATGTCTAGTGTAGTATAGAACTTGACTATAAATGGGTAAATTGTGGTCTAGGATAGGATGGGGCTTATTGGATAGGAAAAAAAAAAAAAAAAAAATGTAAGCTAACAATTGGGCATAGAAGTTAAAGATATAATCAGATAAAACATATGAGAAATTGTTTGTTAACCAAGCCTGTATGTCCAGGATTGTATGCATTACAGGTGAACTACAGGTGAAGTCACTCAATCCAGTCCCAGAGGCTTGGGGACCATAGAAGACCCCTGGTGACAGCTAGCTGAAAGAGCTACCCAGATTCATATCGCACGGCGGAAGGGTAAGACACTTTTTTCACTGTCGGACAATAAACAGAGTTCGGGAGAAGAACTGGAATTAACAGAATTCCGGGGGCCAACTCTCGAATGAAGTAACCCTACCTGTCCTATCACCCCTGTTTTTGTTCATAGAAGTGAAGATGTGTCTGGCTCTGGCTAAGTGATGTGTATTTTGTTCCAAAATAAGCATACGAATCCCTAGATCTGGGTAGACAAGAAGTTAGAGTAGAGATTACATGGTAACCGACTTCGGACAGTTCTAGGATTGGAGAAGAGGATATCCGTATAGCATGGAGGATCCCACAAGGGTGGATAGGTTTTCCATGATATGGGGAAACCTGGGAGCAATGTTGAACTTTGTAAAGGTGATGAAATCCTACTAACCATCAAAACTATTAAGCTCTCTGATGCAGGCACTCACACCCTCGGACTACAAAGGACGAGGACAGACATGATGGGTGTGTTTTCTATCAGGGTACTGCCAAGACCAGAGGTAACCGGACACACTCCTCTACCACCACTGTGTTAAAAATACCATTCAGGTAATTAATGTTAGAGTCTATTCGGCTATTGATCAATTAGAAACTGAGACTGGTTTTGATAGTAGGGACAATTTGTGGCTGTCTTATATGAGGTACACAGCTAAAACCCTGAGAGGAAAGGACTGTATTATTTGAAGTTATGCTAGACCTGTTCTGGCTACACCCATTTGCTGTAGGAGAAGGAGAGGGGTGGTTGTGTATTTTGAGAAGTTTTTACCAGGTTAAGCCCAATTCAACCCTCTGTTCCTCTTTGAGCCTTGTGTTTCCTGCAGTACCTCCTCATCGGGCCTCTTGGGGTGTTGAGGCATATGGGGGCAATTACGAGTGCATCACGGGTACAGGTAATGGCATTGATTATGGGAGATTGCCTGAAGCTGATTGCAGGAGTAACATAACCATTAATTCCACTTGGCCAGTTACAGGCCTAAACCAAACTAGTGGTCTGGCTGATGTATGGTGGATGAGTGAAGCCAAAAGAGGGCTGAGACCCATTCTTAGAGGAGAATGGCAAGGTACGTGTGGTCTGACCAGTTTGATAATTCCACTGACCATTGTTGATGTTGTTGCTGAACAGCTGCTGAGTTCTGTAACCAGGGGACCTGAAAACATTCCATCCCATGGGAGACAAATGTTGTAGTGCTCCATGGACAGAGGATGTAGTTGACATACACACTAACCTGTTGGGAGTGCCAGTGGGGATTCCTCATGAGTTTCAGGCCTTGGGTAGGAATGATGGACTCTGGCACTTACTACCTACTATGGGTCCAGCCATGGTGGATGCTGGACAGACTGCATGGATTAATTATATCTACTATGACCAACAGCGTTTTGTGAATTACTCCCGTGATGCACTCACTAGTATGTCTGAACAGCTTGAGGCCACATTTGGGGTTTCCAGACAGAATAGACTTGCCTTGAATATGCTTCTTGCCAGTCAGGGGACGTCTGCAAGATGTTCGGTAAACAATGTTGCACGTATATTCCTAATACCAGTCCAGATGATAGTTTTTAAACTTCACAATCTAAGGCGGGGTTGATGCACTATCTGCTAAGATGAGGTCCACGGGGGTTGGAGGAGTCTGTTCTCTTGGCCTGGTTTGGTAAGTGCACTGGTAGGATGGTTACTGGATTTCTGACCCTAATTCTTGTATTATTTGTTATTGATGTGATGTGCTGCTTGCATCATACCGTGTTTTAAGTCTGTTACAGATGTGGTGAGGGCTTCAGGCATATGCCTTTGCTTGATGCTCCAGTTGGCGATGCCGATACGGAAGCATGCTTTCAGGGGAGGATGGGACTGACTGATGATGACACATGGTTTGGAGTCCCTGGGTGGCAAGGAGCCCACTTGGTACAGGATAGAAGTAGCTGAGAGGACCAGATGGTTTCTAATAATTCTTTACTCTGTTTTCCATGACCAAAGTTTTATCCTACATCTTACATGTCAATAACAATAAAGTTTTATCCTGTTTTTGATAAGTGACACCCTTGGGGGGAACAAAGGCATACAACAAAGGCATATATAACTTGTTATTAGTAATAAACTTTTTATTATTTTCATGAAATGCTATGACTGCTGGAATAAAGGATAATTGAGTGACACCCTAGCAGGAGTAAAAAGGGGGATCCAGTTGCTTTTATTGATTAAGCTTCTCCATTGTATGTCGTGTCCCATCTGGGATGGGAAGAGGGGGAAATTATTTTTCTTTGTGGGCCATTTCCGGATAGACATACCTAGTTTAGGATATTTTTCCTTTTTGGATTATGTCTTCGTTTTTGCTTGGAGTAATGTATCTGGACTATATCACATCTCTTAGGAGATGTGAAGAGAGGGTATCAGAAACTTTTTCCTGCTGGAAAAGCTGGCTAATGTGGACAATAATTTTTACTTTTATTTTGAGCTGTTCTCCGCTCTGTTAAATGAGGGTTGTAAGCCAACTTAGTACATAGTGGGATTGAATGGAGAACATGATGGGAATACATATATATCTATTTCTGTTTAGTACCGTGCCTTATTTCATAGTCCCTTAGGGAGAAGTTTTTTGTTTGTTTTTGTTTTTTTGTGTTGTGTCTGGATCTAGTTAGGTGGTGTCACGTCTCTGAGGAGACGTGAAGAGAGGGATTTGTAAGGAATTGCTATTTCGTATGCAGGTGACTAAACTTACTGCTAATTACATGGCTACAACTCACAGTAAAGCCTGTGGGGTCCCCTACAGGATAGCTCCCACATTACACACATAATCTCCCTTTTTTAACCGAACACTGTGCCCGAAGAAGATCCTACGATGACGGACAGACAACTGAGCCAATGGCGGAAGACTACAGACTACAACCAGCTGAACCAATCCGGAGATCCGATCTTCCTAGGGTCAACCTACTTTCTGTGACGTATATAAGGGCTGTGCTGACTGTTTACGCGCTCTCTGCCTGCTGTTCCAACACGAACTAACGGAAGAGCCGTATTTACGTGTACCAGATATTCTCCCTCTGAAATAAACTGTCGCTTGTCGTACAATTTTAACACCTGGTCTGAATCGATCCTTAACCGGCTCACCCTTCTAATATCCTTTTAT
>NC_088410.1:8133994-8139660 GCF_034236695.1 Oncorhynchus nerka
TATAAATCATTGACGCAACGTAACGTAATCAACAACGCAGCCACTGCCAGCTAGCCTACAAAGTCAACAACGCAGCCACTGCCACCTAGCCTACTTCAGCAGTACTGTATCATTTTTAATCATTTTAGTCAATAAGATTCTTGCTACGTAAGCTCAACTTTCTGAACATTTGAGACGTGTAGTCCACTTGTCATTCCAATCTCCTTTGCATTAGCGTAGCCTCTTCTGTAGCCTGTCAACTATGTGTCTGTCTATCCCTGTTCTCTCCTCTCTGCACAGACCATACAAACGCTCCACACCGCGTGGCCGCGGCCACCCTAATCTGGTGGTCCCAGCGCGCACGACCCACGTGGAGTTCCAGGTCTCCGGTAGCCTCTGGAACTGCCGATCTGCGGCCAACAAGGCAGAGTTCATCTCAGCCTATGCCTCCCTCCAGTCCCTCGACTTCTTGGCACTGACGGAAACATGGATCACCACAGATAACACTGCTACTCCTACTGCTCTCTCTTCGTCCGCCCACGTGTTCTCGCACACCCCGAGAGCTTCTGGTCAGCGGGGTGGTGGCACCGGGATCCTCATCTCTCCCAAGTGGTCATTCTCTCTTTCTCCCCTTACCCATCTGTCTATCGCCTCCTTTGAATTCCATGCTGTCACAGTTACCAGCCCTTTCAAGCTTAACCTCTTCAGTCGACCCTCTACTTTTTTGAACATTTTGTTAAAAATCGCGCAACATTTCAGCGCCCTGCTACTCATGTGGTTCATATGGTTAGAATGTTGTGGATAGGAAACCCTCGGACGTTTTTAAAACTGGTTAAATCACGACTGTGGCTATTACATAACGTGCGTTACATCGGAAAGCGCAGGAAAACCTGATCACAGAAAATGGAAATAAATATCCTTGCGCCACTTCCAGCAATTGTTAACAGTGAGCCGAATTAGATAAGACCGAGCATTCAACTCCCACAGCATCCCCATGTTGTCTAGAGTCTTGTGAATTTAATCATCTTTGATTCTTGGTTGAACCGAAAGAGGGGCACCGCTTACCTCCGGTCTCCGCCCAGATCATTCCGGAAGAGCTCTCTCCTGAAATTTTTTCCAAGACGACAGCTAATGATATTTACATCGCCTACGGATGATTTTTATCGCTTATTAACGTTTACTAATACCTAAAGTAGCATTACAAACGTATTTCGAAGTGTTTTGTGAAAGTTTATCGTCTACTTTTTGAATTTTAAAAAAATGACGTTACGTTGTGAAATCGCTGTTTTTTTCGTTTATCACACAGTCTACATATAACGATATCTTGGCTTTATATGGCCCGATTTAATCGAAATAAAGACCCAATAGTGTTTATGGGACATCTAGGAGTGCCAACAAAGAAGATGGTGAAAGGTAATGACTGTTTTCTATTTTATTGTGCGGTTTGTGTAACGCCGAAATGCTAATTATTTTGTTTACGTCCCCTGCTGTGCTTTTCTGTTGTAGTGTATTGGTGCATGCTATCAGATAATAGCTTCTCATGCTGTCGCCGAAAAGCATTTTAAAAATCGGACTTGTTGCCTGGATTCACAACGAGTGTAGCTTTAATTTGATACCCTGCATGTGTATTTTAATGAACTTTTGAGTTTTAACTAATACTATTAGCATTTAGCGTAGCGCATTTGCATTTCCAGAGCTCTAGTTGGGACGCAAGCGTCCCAAGTAGAGGCAACAGGTTAACATCCTTATCATTTATCGCCCTCCAGGTTCCCTCGGAGAGTTCATCAATGAGCTTGATGCCTTGATAAGCTCCTTTCCTGAGGACGGCTCACCTCTCACAGTTCTGGGCGACTTTAACCTCCCCACGTCTACCTTTGACTCATTCCTCTCTGCCTCCTTCTTTCCACTCCTCTCCTCTTTTGACCTCTCCCTCTCACCTTCCCCCTCTACTCACAAGGCAGGCAATACGCTCGACCTCATCTTTACTAGATGCTGTTCTTCCACTAACCTCATTGCAACTCCCCTCCAAGTCTCCGACCACTACCTTGTATCCTTTTCCCTCTCGCTCTCATCCAACACTTCCCACACTGCCCCTACTCGGATGGTATCGCGCCGTCCCAACCTTCGCTCTCTCTCCCCGCTACTCTCTCCTCTTCCATCCTATCATCTCTTCCCTCTGCTCAAACCTTCTCCAACCTATCTCCTGATTCTGCCTCCTCAACCCTCCTCTCCTCCCTTTCTGCATCCTTTGACTCTCTATGTCCCCTATCCTCCAGGCCGGCTCGGTCCTCCCTCCCGCTCCGTGGCTCGACGACTCATTGCGAGCTCACAGAACAGGGCTCTGGGCAGCCGAGCGGAAATGGAGGAAAACTCGCCTCCCTGCGGACCTGGCATCGTTTCACTCCCTCCTCTCTACATTTTCCTCTTCTGTCGCTGCTGCTAAAGCCACTTTCTACCACTCTAAATTCCAAGCATCTGCCTCTAACCCTAGGAAGCTCTTTGCCACCTTCTCCTCCCTCCTGAATCCTCCTCCCCCTCCCCCCTCCTCCCTCTCTGCAGATGACTTCGTCAACCATTTTGAAAAGAAGGTCGACGACATCCGATCCTCGTTTGCTAAGTCAAACGACACCGCTGGTTCTGCTCACACTGCCCTACCCTGTGCTCTGACCTCTTTCTCCCCTCTCTCTCCAGATGAAATCTCGCGTCTTGTGACGGCCGGCCGCCCAACAACCTGCCCGCTTGACCCTATCCCCTCCTCTCTTCTCCAGACCATTTCCGGAGACCTTCTCCCTTACCTCACCTCGCTCATCAACTCATCCCTGACCGCTGGCTACGTCCCTTCCGTCTTCAAGAGAGCGAGAGTTGCACCCCTTCTGAAAAAACCTACACTCGATCCCTCCGATGTCAACAACTACAGACCAGTATCCCTTCTTTCTTTTCTCTCCAAAACCCTTGAACGTGACCCTTGGCCAGCTCTCCGCTATCTCTCTCAGAATGACCTTCTTGATCCAAATCAGTCAGGTTTCAAGACTAGTCATTCAACTGAGACTGCTCTTCTCTGTATCACGGAGGCGCTCCGCACTGCTAAAGCTAACTCTCTCTCCTCTGCTCTCATCCTTCTAGACCTATCGGCTGCCTTCGATACTGTGAACCATCAGATCCTCCTCTCCACCCTCTCCGAGTTGGGCATCTCCGGCGCGGCCCACGCTTGGATTGCGTCCTACCTGACAGGTCGCTCCTACCAGGTGGCGTGGCGAGAATCCGTCTCCTCACCACGTGCTCTCACCACTGGTGTCCCCCAGGGCTCTGTTCTAGGCCCTCTCCTATTCTCGCTATACACCAAGTCACTTGGCTCTGTCATAACCTCACATGGTCTCTCCTATCATTGCTATGCAGACGACACACAATTAATCTTCTCCTTTCCCCTTCTGATGACCAGGTGGCGAATCGCATCTCTGCATGTCTGGCAGACATATCAGTGTGGATGACGGATCACCACCTCAAGCTGAACCTCGGCAAGACGGAGCTGCTCTTCCTCCCGGGAAGGACTGCCCGTTCCATGATCTCGCCATCACGGTTGACAACTCCACTGTGTCCTCCTCCCAGAGCGCTAAGAACCTTGGCGTGATCCTGACAACACCCTGTCGTTCTCAACTAACATCAGGCGGTGGCCCGTTCCTGTAGGTTCATGCTCTACAACATCCGCAGAGTACGACCCCTGCCTCACACAGGAAGCGGCGCAGGTCCTAATCCAGGCACTTGTCATCTCCCGTCTGGATTACTGCAACTCGCTGTTGGCTGGGCTCCTGCCTGTGCCATTAAACCCCTACAACTCATCCAGAATGCCGCAGCCCGTCTGGTGTTCAACCTTCCCAAGTTCTCTCACGTCACCCCGCTCCTCCGCTCTCTCCACTGGCTTCCAGTTGAAGCTCGCATCCGCTACAAGACCATGGTGCTTGCCTACGGAGCTGTGAGGGGAACGGCACCTCAGTACCTCCAGGCTCTGATCAGGCCCTACACCCAAACAAGGGCACTGCGTTCATCCACCTCTGGCCTGCTCGCCTCCCTACCACTGAGGAAGTACAGTTCCCGCTCAGCCCAGTCAAAACTGTTCGCTGCTCTGGCCCCCCAATGGTGGAACAAACTCCCTCACGACGCCAGGACAGCGGAGTCAATCACCACCTTCCGGAGACACCTGAAACCCCACCTCTTTAAGGAATACCTAGGATAGGATAAAGTAATCCTTCTCACCCCCCTTAAAAGATTTAGATGCACTATTGTAAAGTGGCTGCTCCACTGGATGTCATAAGGTGAATGCACCAATTTGTAAGTCGCTCTGGATAAGAGCGTCTGCTAAATGACTTAAATGTAAATGAGCCTCTAGAACCGAGGTCCGCGCAGGACCTCTACCAGGAGCATCTTCCTAGAAATGTTGCTCTAGCATTTGAACGGTTTGAGCAGGACTCGATAGAAGGGAAGAGGACGACTGCGACAGAATCTGCTCAGAATGACTGGAGAAAATGAATTGAAAGCAATGATGACCTTTTCTTCTACACAGAAGATCATACACATTTAATGCCTAAAGATATTCCCTGATGTTTTCCTGACCTTTCCAATACATTTCTGATGCATTTCCAACACTTTAAACCACACTTCCTTCTGACTGAAACTTGGCATTACCCCAATTAGACATTTCAACTGTGATATTTAGTGTTTTCATTGAGGTAATGGCAATAAGGTACACTTCTAATGTTTCATCAAATACTATTTTGACATGTGGTTCAGATACCACTAGATGTTCTGAAATAGAGAATGAAAAAGCTTGATGAAAACAAATGATGTGTTAGGGCAGTAAATATCCTTGAGGAAACACTTAGTTTCTAGAGGGTTAACCCTCTGGGCGCCACGTCCTTAATGGTGGGTTAACCCCTGACCCCTGACCCCAACCCATGATTTCTCCCCTTGTGTTTGACCTAGAAATATCCAGGAAATTGTATTGGATTCCTCTCAGTCAACTGAACGCGCCAATACCCGTTACTAATTTCTGGGACAAACAGAGTCCCATCTCGAGGGGTATTGTCAAGACGACATGGTATATAAAATATTATTTGATATACCTCTGTCAAATGTTGTATAGCTAATGAGGACCTAAATAATGAGGACCTAATAATGAGGACCTAAATAATGAGGACCTAAATAATGAGGACCTAATAATGAGGACCTAATAATGAGGACCTAAATAATGAGGACCTAATAATGAGGACCTAAATAATGAGGACCTAAATAATGAGGACCTAATAATGAGGACCTAAATAATGAGGACCTAATAATGAGGACCTAAATAATGAGGACCTAATAATGAGGACCTAAATAATGAGGACCTAATAATGAGGACCTAAATAATGAGGACCTAATAATGAGGACCTAAATAATGAGGACCTAAATAATGAGGACCTAATAATGAGGAACTAATAATGAGGACCTAAATAATGAGGACCTAATAATGAGGACCTAAATAATGAGGACCTAAATAATGAGGACCTAATAATGAGGACCTAAATAATGAGGACCTAATTAATGAGGACATAATAATGAGGACCTAAATAATGAGGACCTAAATAATGAGGACCTAAATAATGAGGACCTAATAATGAGGACCTAATAATGAGGACCTAAATAATGAGGAC
>NC_088410.1:8142660-8217660 GCF_034236695.1 Oncorhynchus nerka
CCTGTCTTTCTCTCTAACCCCGTTTGTCTTCCCCTCCACAGATAAACCTGTCTCTCTCTCTAACCCCGTTTGTCTTCCCCTCCACAGATAAACCTGTCTCTCTCTAACCCTGTCTGTCTTCCCCCTCCACAGATAAACCTGTCTCTCTCTAACTCCGTCTATCTACCCCTCCACAGATAAACCTGTCTCTCTCTCTAACCCCGCCTGTCTTCCCCCTCCTCAGATAAACCTGTCTCTCTCTAACACCGTCTGTCTTCCCCCTCCACAGATAAACCTGTCTCTCTCTAACCCCGTCTGTCTTCCCCCTCCACAGATAAACCTGTCTCTCTCTCTAACCCCGCCTGTCTTCCCCTCCTCAGATAAACCTGTCTCTCTCTCTAACCCCGCCTGTCTTCCCCCTCCTCAGATAAACCTGTCTCTCTCTCTAACCCCGCCTGTCTTCCCCCTCCACAGATAAACCTGTCTCTCTCTCTAACCCCGTCTGTCTTCCCCCTCCACAGATAAACCTGTCTCTCTCTCTAACCCCGTTTGTCTTCCCCTCCACAGATAAACCTGTCTCTCTCTAACCCTGTCTGTCTTCCCCCTCCACAGATTAACCTGTCTCTCTCTAACTCCGTCTATCTACCCCTCCACAGATAAACCTGTCTCTCTCTCTAACCCCGCCTGTCTTCCCGCTCCTCAGATAAACCTGTCTCTCTCTCTAACCCCGCCTGTCTTCCCCCTCCACAGATAAACCTGTCTCTCTCTCTAACCCCGTCTGTCTTCCCCCTCCACAGATAAACCTGTCTCTCTCTAACCCCGTTTGTCTTCCCCCTCCACAGAAGCCCCTGTCTGAGATCAGAAGCACCACTCTAACTCAGGTTATGTTGAACTGGACTCTGGCCGAGCTGGCCGGGAACTACAGGTCCCAGGAAGACGAGCCAGAAGACTGGACGGAGGACATATTGGACGTAGAGGACTGGTATGACCATGTAGTGGTGCCTGTTCTCCGCCGTGTCCTGCCCACCGACCAGACGCACATACCTGGCAGCCTCAAGGCCGTTTTCCACAAAGTGTTGTGAGTAAAATGTTCACTAAAGATACTGACAAATACAACACCAGAGACAGAAACATATGTAGTCTCAAACGTAGAGCCAAAAGACTCAGTATAATAGTAGGTACTAAATCTGGCTCTCATATCATCACGGTCACCTAATCATCCCCAGTTTACAATTGGCTCAATTGGTAACTATTCCCTGGTTGGCTCATTCACCCCCCTCCTCTCCCCTGTAACTATTCCCTAGGTTGGCTCATTCACCCCCTCCTCTCCCTGTAACTATTCCCCAGTTGGCTCATCCCCCCTCCTCTCCCCTGTAACTATTCCCCAGGTTGTCTCACCCCCCCCCCCCTCTCCCCCTGTAACTATTCCCCAGGTTGTCTCACCCCCCCTTCTCCTCTCCCCTGTAACTATTCCCCAGTTGGCTCATCCCCCCTCCTCTCCCTGTAACTATTCCCTAGGTTGTTGCTGTAAATGAGAATGTGTTCTAAGTCAATTTACCTGGTAAAATAAGGGTTCAATTATTGTGTCAAACATGCTGACAGATGAAGCTAACATAGTACCATACTCCCAGATGTAGCTAGTACCAAACATGTCCAACACAGTACCAAACATAGTACCCTACTCCCAGGTGTAGCTAGTACCAAACATGTCCAACACAGTACCAAACATAAAACCATACTCCCAGGTGTAGCTAGTACCAAACATGTCCAACACAGTACCAAACATAGTACCCTACTCCCAGGTGTAGCTAGTACCAAACATGTCCAACATAGAACCAAACATAAAACCATACTCCCAGGTGTAGCTAGTACCAAACATAGTACCCTACTCCCAGGCGTAGCTAGTACCAAACATGTCCAACATAGAACCAAACATAAAACCATACTCCCAGGTGTAGCTAGTACCAAACATAGTACCATACTCCCAGGTGTAGCTAGTACCAAACATGTCCAACACAGTACCAAACAGTACCCTACTCCCAGGTGTAGCTAGTACCAAACATAGTACCATACTCCCAGGTGTAGCTAGTACCAAACATGTCCAACACAGTACCAAACATAGTACCCTACTCCCAGGTGTAGCTAGTACCAAACATAGTACTCTACTCCCAGGTGTAGCTAGTACCAAACATGTCCAGCACAGTACCAAACATAGTACCCTACTCCCAGGTGTAGCTAGTACCAAACATGTCCAACACAGTACCAAACATAGTACCATACTCCCAGGTGTAGCTAGTACCAAACATGTCCAACACAGTACCAAACATAGTACCCTACTCCCAGGTGTAGCTAGTACCAAACATAGTACCATACTCCCAGATGTAGCTAGTACCAAACATGTCCAACATAGAACCAAACATAAAACCATACTCCCAGGTGTAGCTAGTACCAAACATGTCCAACATAGAACCAAACATAAAACCATACTCCCAAGTGTAGCTAGTACCAAACATAGTACCATACTCCCAGGTGTAGCTAGTACCAAACATAGTACCATACTCCCAGGTGTAGCTAGTACCAAACATGTCCAACATAGTACCAAACATAAAACCATACTCCCAGATGTAGCTAGTACCAAACATAAAACCATTCTACCAGATGTAGCTAGTACCAAACATAAAACCATACTCCCAGGTGTAGCTAGTACCAAACATGTCCAACATAGTACCATACTCCCAGGTGTAGCTAGTACCAAACATAAAACCATACTCCCAGATGTAGCTAGTACCAAACATAAAACCATACTCCCAGATGTAGCTAGTACCAAACATGTCCAACATAGAACCAAACATAAAACCATGCTCCCAGGTGTAGCTAGTACCAAACATAGTACCATACTCCCAGATGTTGCTAGTACCAAACATGTCCAACATAGAACCAAACATAAAACCATACTCCCAGGTGTAGCTAGTACCAAACATGTCCAACATAGAACCAAACATAAAACCATACACCCAGATGTAGCTAGTACCAAACATGTCCAACATAGAACCAAACATAAAACCATACTCCCAGATGTAGCTAGTACCAAACATGTCCAACATAGAACCAAACATAAAACCATACTCCCAGGTGTAGCTAGTACCAAACATGTCCAACATAGAACCAAACATAAAACCATACTCCCAGGTGTAGCTAGTACCAAACATAGTACCATACTCCCAGGTGTAGCTAGTACCAAACATGTCCAACATAGAACCAAACATAAAACCATACTCCCAGGTGTAGCTAGTACCAAACATAGTACCATACTCCCAGATGTAGCTAGTAGCAAACATAGTACCATACTCCCAGATGTAGCTAGTACCAAACATAGTACCATACTCCCAGATGTAGCTAGTACCAACCATAGTACCATACTCCCAGATGTAGCTAGTACCAAACAGAGTACCATACTCCCAGATGTAGCTAGTACCAAACATAGTACCATACTCCCAGATGTAGCTAGTATCAAACATAGTACCATAATGACAGATGTAGCTAGTACCAAACATAGTACCATACTCCCAGATGTAGCTAGTACCAAACATAGTACCATACTCCCAGATGTAGCTAGTACCAAACAAGGTACCATACTCCCAGATGTAGCTAGTACCAACCATAGCACCATAATGACAGATGTAGCTAGTATCAAACATAGTACCATACTGCCAGATGTAGCTAGTACCAAACATAGTACCATACTCCCAGATGTAGCTAGTATCAAACATAGTACCATACTCCCAGATGTAGCTAGTACCAAACATAGTACCATACTCCCAGATGTAGCTAGTACCAACCATAGTACCATACTCCCAGATGTAGCTAGTACCAAACATAGTACCATACTCCCAGATGTAGCTAGTATCAAACATAGTACCATAATGACAGATGTAGCTAGTACCAAACATAGTACCATACTCCCAGATGTAGCTAGTACCAAACATAGTACCATACTCCCAGATGTAGCTAGTACCAAACAAGGTACCATACTCCCAGATGTAGCTAGTACCAACCATAGCACCATAATGACAGATGTAGCTAGTATCAAACATAGTACCATACTGCCAGATGTAGCTAGTACCAAACATAGTACCATACTCCCAGATGTAGCTAGTATCAAACATAGTACCATACTCCCAGATGTAGCTAGTACCAAACATAGTACCATACTCCCAGATGTAGCTAGTACCAACCATAGTACCATACTCCCAGATGTAGCTAGTACCAAACATAGTTCCATACTCCCAGATGTAGCTAGTACCAAACATAGTACCATACTCCCAGATGTAGCTAGTATCAAACATAGTACCATCATGACAGATGTAGCTAGTACCAAACATAGTACCATACTCCCAGATGTAGCTAGTACCAAACATAGTACCATACTCCCAGATGTAGCTAGTACCAAACATAGTACCATACTCCCAGATGTAGCTAGTACCAAACAAGGTACCATACTCCCAGATGTAGCTAGTACCAACCATAGCACCATAATGACAGATGTAGCTAGTATCAAACATAGTACCATACTGCCAGATGTAGCTAGTACCAAACATAGTACCATACTCCCAGATGTAGCTAGTATCAAACATAGTACCATACTCCCAGATGTAGCTAGTACCAAACATAGTACCATACTCCCAGATGTAGCTAGTACCAACCATAGTACCATACTCCCAGATGTAGCTAGTACCAAACATAGTACCATACTCCCAGATGTAGCTAGTACCAAACATAGTACCATACTCCCAGATGTAGCTAGTATCAAACATAGTACCATAATGACAGATGTAGCTAGTACCAAACATAGTACCATACTCCCAGATGTAGCTAGTACCAAACATAGTACCATACTCCCAGATGTAGCTAGTACCAAACAAGGTACCATACTCCCAGATGTAGCTAGTATCAAAACATGTCCACCAACCATAGCACCATAATGACAGATGTAGCTAGTATCAAACATAGTACCATACTGCCAGATGTAGCTAGTACCAAACATAGTACCATACTCCCAGATGTAGCTAGTATCAAACATAGTACCATACTCCCAGATGTAGCTAGTACCAAACATAGTACCATACTCCCAGATGTAGCTAGTACCAACCATAGTACCATACTCCCAGATGTAGCTAGTACCAAACATAGTTCCATACTCCCAGATGTAGCTAGTACCAAACATAGTACCATACTCCCAGATGTAGCTAGTATCAAACATAGTACCATCATGACAGATGTAGCTAGTACCAAACATAGTACCATACTCCCAGATGTAGCTAGTATCAAACATAGTACCATAGCTGATGCAAGAAAGTCACTGATCATGATATTTACTGACCGTTACTGACGATCTGTGTTGTGTTCTATGTTAATTGTCTCTACTATGTCTCCGTAGCTACCTGAACTCAGACATGGACAGCATGGACAATGACAATATGCCCCAAGACATATGTAGCATCACCCTAGAGGAGAAGTCATGTGGGGTGAGTAGCTACAGCCATCTATATATCATGACACTATATAAGACATATGTATCATCAGCCTAGATAGAAGTCATGTGGGATATCATCTATATATCATGCATCTATATATCATGCATCTATATATCATGACACTATGCCCCAAGACATATATAGCATCAGCCTATAGGAGAAGTCATGTGGGGTGAATAGCATCTATATATCATCTATATATCATCACACTATGCCCCAAGACATATGTAGCATCAGCCTAGAGGAGAAGTCATCTATATATCATCTACATCTATATATCATGTCATCTATATATCATGTCATCTATATCATCATCTATATATCATGTCATCTATATATCATCATATATATCATGACATCTATATATCATGTCATCTATATATCATGTCATCTATATATCATGTCATCTATATATCATCTATATATCATGTCATCTATATATCATGTCAAATCAAATCAAATCAAATATCATTTATATAGCCCTTCATGTACATCTATGATATCTCAATCTATATATCATGTACATCATCTATATATCATGTCATCTAAATCACCCATCTATATATCATGTCACAATATCATCTATATCTATATATCATGTCATCTATATATCATCTATATATCATGAAAAACTCCCTAGATAAGGCCAAAACATCTATATATCAGAAATATCTCTATATAACCATGCATATATATCATGGCATCTATATATCTGGCTGTATATATCATCTATATATATCATCTATATATCAGAACATGGCCAAAATGTTCTATATATGTCATCTATAATCATGACCAGCATGGTCGAATAATAATATCAGAACAGTATGATCAGCATAGTCATGGACTATATACAGCATCTATATAGTCATCATGTCATCTATATATGTCATCTATCCTAGGGCTCAGGTCCTCCGAGAGAGATATATCATGAATTAGATATCATCATATATATCATGGCCAGTCCTCTTCTGGCTGTGCATCTATGGAGATTATAACAGAACATGGCCATAGATGTTCAAATGTTCATAAATGACCAGCATAGTCATGATCTATAATAGTAAGGCAGAACAGTTGAAACTGGAGCAGCAGCATGGCCATGGTGGACTGGATACAGCAAGGAGTCATCTATATATCATGTCATCTATATATCATGTCATCTATATATCATCTATATATCATGACATCTATATATATCATGTCATCTATATATCATGTCATCTATATATCATGTCATCTATATATCATGTCATCTATATATCATGACATCTATATATCATCTATATATCATGTCATCTATATATCATGACATCTATATATCATGTCATCTATATATCATGTCATCTATATCTCATGTCATCTATATATCATGTTATCTATATATCATGACATCTATATATCATGTCATCTATATATCATGTCATCTATATCTCATGTCATCTATATATCATGTCATCTATATATCATGTCATCTATATATCATGTCATCTATATATCATCTCATCATCATCTATATATCATATATCATCTATATATCATGTCATCTATATATCATGTCATCTATATATCATGTCATCTATATCTCATGTCATCTATATATCATGTCATCTATATATCATGTCATCTATATATCATGTCATCTATCATCTATATATCATGACATCTATATATCATGTCATCTATATATCATGTCATCTATATATCATGTCATCTATCATCTATATATCATGACATCTATATATCATGACATCTATATATCATGTCATCTATATATCATGTCATCTATATATCATGTCATCTATATATCATGTCATCTATATCTCATGTCATCTATATATCATGTCATCTATATATCATGACATCTATATATCATGTCATCTATATATCATGACATCTATATATCATGACATCTATCATCTATATATCATGTCATCTATATATCATGACATCTATATATCATGTCATCTATATATCATGACATCTATATATCATGTCATCTATATATCATGTCATCTATATATCATGACATCTATCATCTATATATCATGTCATCTATATATCATCTATATATCATGTCATCTATATATCATGTCATCTATATATCATGATCATCTATATATCATGTCATCTATATATCATGTCATCTATATATCATGACATCTATCATCTATATATCATGACATCTATATATCATGTCATCTATATATCATGTCATCTATATATCATGACATCTATCATCTATATATCATGTCATCTATATATCATGTCATCTATATATCATGACATCTATATATCATGTCATCTATATATCATGACATCTATCATCTATATATCATGACATCTATATATCATGTCATCTATAAATCATATCATCTATATATCATCTATATATCATGACATCTATATATCATGTCATCTATATATCATGTCATCTATATATCATCTATATATCATATCATCTATATATCATCTATATATCATGTCATCTATATATCATCTATATATCATCTATATATCATGTCATCTATATATCATATCATCTATATATCATCTATATATCATGACATCTATATATCATGCCATCTATATATCATGTCATCTATATATCATCTATATATCATGACATCTATATATCATGTCATCTATATATCATGTCATCTATATATCATGATCATCTATATATCATGTCATCTATATATCATGATCATCTATATATCATCTATATATCATGTCACCTATATATCATGACATCTATATCTCATGTCATCTATATATCATCTATATATCATGACATCTATATATCATGTCATCTATATATCATCTATATATCATGACATCTATATATCATGTCACCTATATATCATGACATCTATATATCATGTCATCTATATATCATGTCATCTATATATCATGTCATCTATATATCAAGACATCTATATACAGTGCCTATATATCATGATCATCTATATATCTATATATCATGTCATTGAACTTTATATCATACATCTATATATCATGTCATCTATTTCAGGCTCTATATAACATAAATCTATATAAAACTGTATTTTTGTGAAGAATCAACTATATATCATGTCACACAATCATGATCTAGTATCATGAACATTTATTGGATATTTCAAACTTCATCTTATATCAACAAATCAAAATATCATGAAAAATTATATGCAAAATTATTCATCATCTATATATCCATCTATATATCATGTCATCTATATATCATACATCACCTTTATCATGTCATCTATATATCAGCTGTAAGTCGCATCTATATATCATCTATATATCATCTATATATCATGTTTTGCACATTGAGAGACTGATATCATGTCATTTCCCATATCCTCCTTGCATCTAAATCATGTCATCTATATAACTTTTCATTTATATACTGACTTGCATTATGAATAAAAATAAATATAATCTAATATCATGTCATCTATATATCATGTCAAAATCTATATATCATGATCATCTATTATATCTATATATCATCTATTAGTATATATTGATCATCTATATATCTCTCATGTCATCTATATCATATCATGTCATCTATATATCATGATCTGATATAGGTCATCTATATATCATGTCATCTATATATCATGTCATATATATCTGGTGACATATATATCATGTCGTCATCTCATATATCAGCATCTATATATCATCATGATCATCTATCATATCATCTATATATCATCATCTATTATCATGTCATCTATATATCAACATCTATATATCATGTTGATATCATCTATATATCATGAATCTATATATCATGTCATCTATATATTGTCAAAGTGAAATCTTTTGACCTATATATCATGCACTGTTGGAGCATCTATATATATATCATGAATCATCTATATATCATCTGCTACCCTGTCTATATATCATGACTATATATATGTCATCTAATCATCATCTATATATCATCTGGTCAAATATCAGACATCTAATATCATGTCATCTATATATCATCTATATATCATCTACATCTATATATACTATGATGTCATCTATATATCATGATCATATATCATAACATCTATCTATATCATGATCTATATATCATGTTAATATCATGACATCTATATATCATGGTCAAATATCATGACATCTATATATCATGTCAATAATAAGGATAACGTCATCTATATCATGCTATATATAATCTATATATGGTCAAATATCATCTAATATCATGGAATATATATCATGATCTAATATCATGTCATAATAGCGCAAATAATATTATCATGGTCAAATATAGACATCTAATATCATGTCATCTATAAGGATATCATCTATATATCATGACATCTATATATCATGTCATCTATATATCATGTCATCTATAATATGACATCTATATATCATGGAATAATAAGGATCTATATATCATGTTCTATATATCATGTCATCTATATATCATCTAATATCATATCATCTATATATCATGTCAATATAAGACATTAATAATGAATAATAATCTATATACATTAATATCATCTAATAATATCTATATATCATGATGGTCTATATATCAAGACATCTATATAATGTCAATATATATATGTCATCTATATATCATCTAAATAATATTAACGATAAATAAGACATCTAATAATGGAATAATAATCATAATCTATATAATAATATCGTCATCTATATATCATATATATCTATGGTCAAATAAGACATTAATAATGGAATAATAAGGATCTAATATCATGTTAATATCATCTATATACAAATAATATCTAACGATGTAATCATCTAGACATTAATAATGGAATAATAAGGATAACTTTATCGACCTAATATCAACGATGGTCAAATAAGACATTAATAATGGAATATATAAGGATAAATTAATATCATGCATAAAGATATGGTCAAATACTGACATTAATTTTGGTGAATAATCAAGGGGACACAATCATAATGGAACTACATTTATTGGATATTTCAAACTTTTTTTAACAAATCAAAAACTGAAAATTGGGGAAAAATTCATCCCCCTTAAGTTAATACGCTTGTAATATTGCTGCGATTACAGCTGTAATAAGTCACTTGGGGTATGTCTCTATCAGTTTTGAATTGAGAGATGAAATGTTTAGCTTCCTTGCAAAACAGCTCGAGCTGAACTTTTTAATACATTAATAATGGACTGACTTAAAATCGCAAATAATATCAACGATGTCAAATAAACATTAATAATGGAATAATATCAGGATAACGAACAATATAGTTGGCCAAATATCGCTATCAATTATGATGGTCAGCTGTTATATTATATTATTATATGACTAATAAGGATGAACCGAATATTCTAATATTAATCGCAAATCAATAATTAATTGGGAATCTGACTGATAAGGTAACATTGTTAATAGTGAAATAATTTTAACACTGTTGGAGCAAATAAGAATTAACACTGTACCCTGCGATTACATCTGCTACCCTGTCTATGTGACTAATAAACTCATCTAATCATCTATCTAATCTATCAACGATGGTCAAATAAGACATTAATAATGGAATAATAAGGATAACGTTAATAGCGCAAATAATATTAACAGCAATTACAACAAATAATAATTATGAGAATAATATAAACTTTCCATCTCTCCCTCTCTCTTGCTCTAGTTGACCAATGCTGTGGAGAAAGTGGCGCGCGTCCTGCACTGTGTTGCCCGTAGCAACTTGACGTTGTCCGAGGAGACTGTTATGCGTCTGGTCGTGGAGCTGACCGGGCGGCTCAACTCATTGGTCCAGAAGTTCTCCACCGCGGTAAGCCTCAACCAATCATTAGGGGACTTATTTAGACATTAGATCATATTTGAGGTCTTAAAAATTTGGACAGAATGTTAATAAGTGTGGAATTAATTATAACTTAAATGGTCATTTGCCATAATATGTACACTGTAGAGTTATGCTGCTGATCTCACAAAATGAAATAGACCATGTTTAATATTTTATCTTCCCCATACAGAACTTCAGTGAGGTGGCACACCACTTCCAGGAGGTGTTTGGCCAGGCAGACTCCCCGGCTCTGACCCAGGAGAATCTCAACGACCCAGACTTCATCAGGCTCTGGTTCCAGATCAAACTGAAGCCCCTGCTTCCCTCCGTCCCCCCCGGCCTTCTCTCCTGCCTCAGCACCAAGAACTTCACCTGCCCTGTCTACCAAGCCCTGTGAGTAACACTAAACCTAACCTAACACTAAAACATCTACCAAGCCCTGTGAGTAACACTAAACCTAACCAAACACTAAAACATCTACCAAGCCCTGTGAGTAACACTAAACCTAACCTAACACTAAAACATCTACCAAGCCCTGTGAGTAACACTAAACCTAACCTAACACTAAAACATCTACCAAGCCCTGTGAGTATCAACACTAAACCTAACCTAACCTAACACTAATACATCTACCAAGCCCTGTGAGTAACACTAAACCTAACCTAACACTAATACATCCAAGCCCTGTGAGTAACACTACTAATACTATATCTATGGTTCCACAGTGTGGAGGAGCTGAGTGAACAAATGAAGCTGATGGACCAGGAGGACGAGCAGATGTATGAAATGCAGGGTCACGTGATCTACAAACAGTTCCTGTTGCCCTTCCTGTTGAATCACAACTCCTCAGGTCAGAGTTCTGATTGATCAGTTCTCCAGGCCCCCAAAAAAACATGTATTTGTACTGCTTTATTTACGTTGGTAACCAGTTTATAATAGCAATAAAGTACCTCGGGGAGGGGTTGTGGTATATGGCTAATATACCACGGCTAATGACTGTACTCCGCGAAGTGTTGTTCCTAAGAACAGCCCTTAGCCGTGGTATATTGGCCATATACCACAACACCCACATGCCTTATTGCTTAAATATACGTTGGGACATATCACTTCCTACACTAAAATATCCCAATGCCCCAGGGCAGTGTTTGGGGACATTGCCCTGTGTAGGGAGCTGTCTTTCAGATGGGATGTTAAACGGGTGTCCTGACTCTCTGTGACCACTAAAATATCCCATGGCAATTATTGTAAGAATAGGGGTTATTAACCCCGGTGTCCTGGCTAAATTCCCAATCTGGCCCTCATACCATCATGGCCACCTAATCATCCCCAGCTTCCAATTTGTTAATTCATCCCCCCCTTCTTCTCCCCTGTAGGGATTCCTCAGGTTGTTGCTGTAAATCTGAATGTGTTCTTAGTCAACTTTACCTGGTAAAATAAGGTTCAGATTTTAAAAATAAAGTATAAACCCTTTCAGTTTGTTTACCAACACATAGAAGTTATGGAATAAAAAATAGACTACTTCAAAATGGAGATGGCCTCAATGACGCTGCCCGTGTCCTCACTGATACAACGTTACGAACTCTATATAACTCTATGGTGGCAAAACATCAGACTCTTTGTCAATGACGCTGCCCGTGTCCTCACCGATACAACGTTACGATCTCTATACAACTCTATGGTGGCAAACGTCAGACTCTTTGTCAATGACGCTGCCCGTGTCCTCACCGATACAACGTAACGATCTCTATACAACTCTATGGTGGCAAACGTCAGACTCTTTGTCAATGACGCTGCCCGTGTCCTCACCGATACAACGTAACGATCTCTATACAACTCTATGGTGGCAAACGTCAGACTCTTTGTCAATGACGCTGCCCGTGTCCTCACCGATACAACGTAACGATCTCTATACAACTCTATGGTGGCAAACGTCAGACTCTTTGTCATGTGATCTTCGGCAGTCGGCAGTCCCACTGCATATTGATTATTACTATTAAATGAAACATAAATCATTATAACCCGAAAATGGCCTCTGATATACTGATAGGATCCCTTCACTGTTTCCATCCTCAGACCCACAGTGCATCTCTTCAGCCAGTAGCAGTGCAGACTGGCTGATCAAGAACTTTGGTGGATTCTCTGCATTCGCTCCTCTGAGGGATTTCTATGATCTAAATGCTAATTTCTCTGCTGTAAGTATGAGAGTCATGTACGTTTCAATGTCGGCTGACTGCACCACCATGTTTATACTGTATATTACACTACCGGTCAACATTTTGGACACACCTACACATTCAAGGGTTATTCTTTATTTTTTTTTAACCATTTTCTACATTGTAGAATAATAGTGAAGACATCAAAACTATTAAATAACACATATGGAATCATGTAGTAACCATAAAAAGTGTTAAACAAATCCAAACATATTTTATATTTGAGATTCTTCAAAGTAGCCACCCTTTGCCTTGATGACAGCTTTGCACACTCTTGACATTCTCTCAACCAGCTTCACCTGGAATGCTTTTCCAACAGTCTTGAAGGAGTTCCCACATAGGCTGAGCACTTGTTGGCTGCTTTTCCTTCACTATGCGGTCCATGATTATACAGTACATAGATATTTGGATAATTATGTATTCAGTGATTATATTGAGTCACCATATCAGCAATTGTTATGTTTCTAACATTTGATAGAGGAACTGAATCTAATGTTTAGTAACCTTCTTGTTTCCTCTCTTCCAGTTGTCAGCCCTGGAGGTTCTCTCTCCAAAGCAGACAGCAGAGCTGGTGGTGTTGCCTCTTCCTGGTCTTCCAGGGAAAGATGTCATCATCAACACAGTGTTTGACTACCTGACCGAGTCACCAAAGGAGAGGAAACTCCCTGACTTCCTGTACCACCTCATAAGGCTGTCTGCGGAGGTAACACAGGTCTACTGGTCAACAATGAGCTAGCCTAACAATGCGACCCAACATTTTGAGGCAGGATACGACAACCTGAAAACACTTTTTTCACCATTATAATTAAACTCTTTCATAATGTTTTGTTTCAGATAACGATGCCCTGCAAATCGTACAAAATCATGTAAGTTAGACTACATGGGAGAACTGAAGCTCTGCCTCTTTGAAACACAAAGCAATGTTGGAACCTCTGTTCTGTAAAATGCAGTGGTTAATTATGTTATTAACGTCTCCATTGTGTCTGTCTCAGCTTTGAGCGTTTGTACCAGGCTGTATCGTCTGTACCTCCAGAGATGGAGCCAGTCGTCTGGGCCAACATAGACAACCTGATGCAGACCGCTCCAGAAGGTCAGTCGCACTTACAATCTTTTCATCAAGCCTTCATGTTGTTGATGGTCTAAATAAATCCTCACAAATATTTCCCATCATGCCCTGTTGTTTACCACATGTGTTTGTTTGGTCAGGTTGTGGATTGGATGAACAGGTAAGCAGAAAAATATATTGAATACATTTTAATACTTTTGGAAAAGTATTAATATTGTAATTTCAAAAAGATCACAATTGTAATTTAAATAACTGTTTAATTTTCAGTGCCCATCAACACCATTTAATTGTAAGTTTATTTGCATATATATTTACAAATCTGTATTTAACAGTGCTATAGGGTAATAAGATACAGATGTTCTGTGCATTTGTATGAAACAAATACATGACAAGAAACATACTAATCTCTTTCATCTGTGACCATCTACAGATACCAGAGTCTGTGCTGGAGTCAACAGGTATGGATACATCACATTACATTTATGCTAGGTGCTGTTGTTCTAGTGCTAATGCTAGGTGTTGTTGTTCTAATGCTAGGTGTGCTAATGCTTAGCTAACATTATAACGTGCTAATGCTAGGTGCTGTTGTTCTAGTGCTAACGTGCTAATGCTAGGTGTGCTAATGCTTAGCTAACATTATAGCTAGTCGGCTACTGTACATACTAGGGTTGAATATTTGCCGGTATTTTACAAACGTTTCATCCTGAGAATAAATCACTTTTCTCCCGGGGGACCCGGTATTTCCTGCCAAAAAACGGAAGTGTCATTCAAAAGCATTATAAAGCGTATAAATATGTCTGGATTTTTTATTAGAGCTTTGATCAGAATGAAAATGTAAACTTGATGCAACTGGAGCCTGATATATATTAAATACATTTTATGAGCCCAACATGAATGACATTTAATGAGCCACAAAATGTCCAAATGATTGTGCCATTATCCAATATATAGCCTATATTACTGTAGCATAGGCTGTGCCTCAGTAAATGTAGGCCTACCTGTCACATGAAGAAAAGCTACCACGATGAGATGATAGAGCTACACGTCTGTCCCCACCCTGAGACGGGGCCGTCTGTCCCCACCCTGAGGCGGGGCTATCTGTCCCCACCCTGAGACGGGCCGTCTGTCCCCACCCTGAGACGGGGCCGTCTGTCCCCACCCTGAGACGGGCCGTCTGTCCCCACCCTGAGATGGGCCGTCTGTCCCCACCCTGAGACGGGCCGTCTGTCCCCACCCTGAGACGGGGCCGTCTGTCCCCACCCTGAGACGGGCCGTCTGTCCCCACCCTGAGACGGGGCCGTCTCTCCCCACCCTGAGACGGGGCCGTCTGTTCCCACCCTGAGACGTGGCGTCTCTCCCCACCCTGAGACGGGGCCGTCTGTCCCCACCCTGAGACGGGGCCGTCTGTTCCCACCCTGAGACGGGGCCGTCTCTCCCCACCCTGAGACGGGGCCGTCTGCCGTCTCTCCCCACCCTGAGACGGGGCCGTCTCTCCCCACCCTGAGACGGGGCCGTCTGTTTCCCACCCTGAGACGGGGCCGTCTCTCCCCACTCTGAGACGGGGCCGTCTGTCCCCACCCTGAGACGTGGCGTCTCTCCCCACCCTGAGACGGGCCGTCTGTCCCCACCCTGAGACGGGCCGTCTCCCCACCCTGAGACGGGCCGTCTGTCCCCACCCTGAGACGGGGCCGCCTCTCCCCACCCTGAGACGGGGCCGTCTCTCCCCACCCTGAGACGGAGCCGTCTCTCCCACCCTGAGACGGGGCCGTCTGTCCCCACCCTGAGACGGGGCCTTTTGTCACCACCCTGAGACGGGCTGTCGGTCCCCACCCTGAGACGGGCCATCTCTCCCCACCCTGAGACGGGCCGTCTGTCCCCACCCTGAGACGGGCTGTCGGTCCCCACCCCGAGACGGGGCCGTCTCTCCCCACCCTGAGACGGGCCGTCTCTCCCCGCCCTGAGACGGGGCTGTCTGTCCCCACCCTGAGACGGGGCTGTCTCTCTCCACCCTGAGACGGGCCGTCTCTCCCCCCCTTAGACGGGGCTGTCTCTCCCCACCCTGAGATGGGCCGTCTGTCCCCACCCTGAGACGGGGCCGTCTCTCTCCACCCTGAGACGGGGCCGTCTGTCCCCACCCTGAGACGGGGCCGTCTCTCCCCACCTGAGACAGGGCTGTCTCCCCCACCCTGAGACGGGGCCGTCTCTCCCCACCCTGAGACGGGCCGTCTGTCCCCACCCTGAGACGGGGCTGTCTCTCCCCTCTCCCTGAGACGGGGCCGTCTGTCCCCACCCTGAGACGGGGCCGTCTCTCCCCACCCTGAGACGGGCCGTCTGTCCCCACCCTGAGACGGGGCCGTCTCTCCCCACCCTGAGACGGGGCCGTCTGTCCCAACCCTGAGACGGGGCCGTCTCTCCCCACCCTGAGACAGGGCCGTCTCTCCCCACCCTGAGACGGGGCCGTCTCTCCCCACCCTGAGACGGGGCCGTCTCTCCCCACCCCTGACACGGGCCGTCTGTCCCCACCCTGAGACGGGGCCGTCTCTCCCCACCCTGAGACGGGGCCGTCTGTCCCCACCCTGAGACGGGGCCGTCTCTCCCCACCCTGAAACGGGCCGTCTGTCCCCACCCTGAGACGGGGCCGTCTCTCCCCACCCTGAGACATCTCATATAATTTAACAGTTCCATTTCACGCCATGCTGATCAGAAACTGTAAATCATTTCTTATCGTTTACCGGTTTCTTGCAGTTATTTATCCCGTGAAAATGGAGGGGTTTTGTGCGGTAAATCGCTGTCATGGCGTTTCCCGCCATTCAACCCTGGTACAAACCTCTGCTAAGTCTGTCTTTTCAATTCTCCACAGCTATCCACTACAACACCACCTGCACACAGGGAATATGACAGAAGGTCTATGCAATTTCAGCTTGGAACAGTATGCTTGTTCACAGGTAATTAGTTGCTTCTAAAGTAAAAACTAACATTTCCTCTTGGACCAATAGATATCATTGTGCTGATCTGGTTCGTTAAGTAATTAATCATGTGAGGAGTATGTCTGTGCATCGGTGAGATTCTTTCACTACGGCCGTGATTCTAATGTATGAGATGCAAAGACATGGAAATACCAAGGTAGAGAAAACCCTCTACATGTATTCATTCATTGACTCCATATATCATCTTTTCTTCTCTCTCGAAGCTGAAAGACTTCACTGCAGAACACCTGGTGTCTCTTCTGAAATGTAACCTGCGCGGCAACTCCTCTCACTCTAAAGAGACGTGGAAGGTTCTCCTCACCAAACTCACCTCTGTCTTAGACCAAGCTCTGGACATGTTCTCCAATATGGTGAGAATATACAGTAGATCAACGTTCCTTAACTGTGTGGGGTGCGTTCAGCATGACGCAACGTTTTGGAAAGTTCACATAGGAATATGCTATGTAGGAATCACGGTGGTTCTATTCATGGTTTTCTATCTGCAATGTTCGAGAGCGTTTTGCAACTGAACGTGGCCCTGTTGTTCTGTTATTGAATGACCGATCTCTTTCTCCCCAGTCCAAACCTGTGATTGGTCCAGCAGTATCTTTCTCCCCAGTCCAAACCTGTGATTGGTCCAGCAGGGTTTCCTATCCACAACATTCTAACCATATGAACCACATGAGTAGCAGGGCGCTGAAATGTTGCGCGATTTTTAACAAAATGTTCAAAAAAGTAGAGGGTCGACTGAAGAGGTTAAGCTTGAAAGGGCTGGTAACTGTGACAGCATGGAATTCAAAGGAGGCGATAGACAGATGGGTAAGGGGAGAAAGAGAGAATGACCACTTGGGAGAGATGAGGATCCCGGTGCCACCACCCCGCTGACCAGAAGCTCTCGGGGTGTGCGAGAACACGTGGGCGGACGAAGAGAGAGCAGTAGGAGTAGCAGTGTTATCTGTGGTGATCCATGTTTCCGTCAGTGCCAAGAAGTCGAGGGACTGGAGGGAGGCATAGGCTGAGATGAACTCTGCCTTGTTGGCCGCAGATCGGCAGTTCCAGAGGCTACCGGAGACCTGGAACTCCACGTGGGTCGTGCGCGCTGGGACCACCAGATTAGGGTGGCCGCGGCCACGCGGTGTGGAGCGTTTGTATGGTCTGTGCAGAGAGGAGAGAACAGGGATAGACAGACACATAGTTGACAGGCTACAGAAGAGGCTACGCTAATGCAAAGGAGATTGGAATGACAAGTGGACTACACGTCTCAAATGTTCAGAAAGTTGAGCTTACGTAGCAAGAATCTTATTGACTAAAATGATTAAAAATGATACAGTACTGCTGAAGTAGGCTAGGTGGCAGTGGCTGCGTTGTTGACTTTGTAGGCTAGCTGGCAGTGGCTGCGTTGTTGATTACGTTACGTTGCGTCAATGATTTATATTTCCTTTCTCACAGACTGAGGGAGTTCAGCAATCAATTTGACCAAATGGACCAGATGAGACAAGAGCTGGTGGTCAAATACTTCATCCAGCCCTTCCTGACCAAAAACTCCTCAGGTATGGAAGATAGCAACTAGAGTAAAAGCAGCAAACTGTTCCTCAACTTCATTTAATCTTTGACCTTAACCAATTGGTCTCCTCCCTCCAGACTCTGGCTGTGTGTCCAACTCTAACAGCAGTGTGGCCTGGCTGCAGAAGAACCTGGGGCGGTTTTCATTCCTGGTGTCCCTCAGCGACCTGTTGAAACTCAACACAGACTTCTCTCCTGTACGTCTCACTTTCTGCCCACTACGCCACTTTGTTTATACATACATATATTTTATTAAGGACACAATAAATGGGTTGTAAAGTATTCTAGTTATTCTGTACATCAGTAATGTTTTCACAGATCAGTTCACCCAGGTTAAAATGTCAGTTTTTGATGTTGAAGGAGGTGTTTTGAATATTACAATCTCTCTCTTTCTACCTCTCTCCTTCCAGTTGTCAGCCCTGGAGGTTCTCTCTCCAAAGCAGACAGCAGAGCTGGTGGTGTTGCCTCTTCCTGGTCTTCCGGGGAAAGATGTCATCATCAACACAGTGTTTGACTTCCTGTCTAAGTCACCAAAGGAGAGGAGACTCCCTGAGTTCCTGTACCACCTTTCCAGGCTGTCTGTGGTGGTAATGGTCCCAAATATTATTAGTAAACACCTTGTAAAGCTGTCTTTGAGTTAACTGAAAAAAACATTGTAGTCTTGCTTCATTATGGTGATGTTAACTTCTATCCTCTCCCCAGACTCCAGTCGGCTGCACGGTGTACCAGACCATGTAAGTCAAACTTGAGACAATAGGTTGATTAGGCGATCCATGATATGCGGATCTAGTAATTGCATAAATATTCTCTATGTTCATGAGAAAATATTAAAGAGACCAATCTTTTAAATGACATTGTTTTTGTTTTCCACAGTTTTGTGAGGCTGTACCAAGCCATGTCAGCGTTGCCTCAAGAGATGGAGCCAATTGTCTGGGCCAATGTTTATGACCTCACAGAATCTGCACCAATGGGTGAGTCAGGAGCACTGTCTTTTTCTCAAATCAGATTCCAGATTTTTTAAAATCTTTTTTTTAAACTCAATTTAATCTCTTTGTATTTTGTTTTCATGTGAATAGATTGTTCTCTGGTACCAGTTAATCAACAGGCAAGTCAGTTCATGTATCATAAAAATGTTTCAAGATTGTGAAAGAACATTGTTCTTTATGCTTCTTATATTACACTGAACTGAACATAGGAGGAATGGACAACAGTACGACTCTTCTCAGAGACTTTCCTTAATGATTATTTTGTCTCTCTTGTTTTCCAGTGTCCAGTGTCATCGCACAATGGTAAATTTAGTTTAGTAAACAACAACTTGATACTGAACCCCCCAATCTTTATCCCAGAACTGCACATTTAATCCAATATCAAATGTTCTGTATCCTTATTTTTCTTTTTATCTCTCTCAGCAACAAGAGTCTGTGCCGGAGTTGACAGGTACAGTAAGACATTATTCAGACCAGACTAGTGTTGCAACATTCTTGTAACTGTCCCAAAATTCATATATATATATATATTTTTATTCTTGGTTGGAAGATGTAAAGAATAAGGAGGAAATAATCAAGTTATCTGGAATCTTCCAAACTGTTTTTCTGAAAAGTTGGGCGTTTTGGGAAACTTCCCAGAATTCTGCAAACCTAGTCCATCCAAATGATTGAAACACACGGATCCTGATAGTGAGAGTTGGTTGTGAGTTTGACACTGATACTTCTGTCTTACCCGTGTTATAGCTCTGCTCTACAACAGCTCTCTGACTCTGGGATCTCGCCGGGACTTCTATGTGACTACAGCATCAAACAATACGCCTGCTCACAGGTCTGGGTTGAACTGTCTTGAGACAATCATGTTTGTACTTATACAGTGCCTTGCGAAAGTATTCGGCCCCCTTGAACTTTGGGACCTTTTGCCACATTTCAGGCTTCAAACATAAAGATATAAAACTGTATTTTTTTGTGAAGAATCAACAACAAGTGGGACACAATCATGAAGTGGAACAACATTTATTGGATATTTGAAACTTTTTTAACAAATCAAAAACTGAAAAATTGGGCGTGCAAAATTATTCAGCCCCCTTAAGTTAATACTTTGTAGCGCCACCTTTTGCTGCGATTACAGTTGTAAGTCGCTTGGGGTATGTCTCTATCAGTTTTGCACATCGAGAGACTGACATTTTTCCCATTCCTCCTTGCAAAACAGCTCGAGCTCAGTGAGGTTGGATGGAGAGCATTTGTGAACAGCAGTTTTCAGTTCTTTCCACAGATTCTCGATTGGATTTAGGTCTGGACTTTGACTTGGCCATTCTAACACCTGGATATGTTTATTTTTGAACCATTCCATTGTAGATTTTGCTTTATGTTTTGGATCATTGTCTTGTTGGAAGACAAATCTCCGTCCCAGTCTCAGGTCTTTTGCAGACTCCATCAGGTTTTCTTCCAGAATGGTCCTGTATTTGGCTCCATCCATCTTCCCATCAATTTTAACCATCTTCCCTGTCCCTGCTGAAGAAAAGCAGGCCCAAACCATGATGCTGCCACCACCATGTTTGACAGTGGGGATGGTGTGTTCAGGGTGATGAGCTGTGTTGCTTTTACGCCAAACATAACGTTTTGCATTGTTGCCAAAAAGTTCAATTTTGGTTTCATCTGACCAGAGCACCTTCTTCCACATGTTTGGTGTGTCTCCCAGGTGGCTTGTGACAAACTTTAAACAACACTTTTTATGGATATCTTTAAGAAATGGCTTTCTTCTTGCCACTCTTCCATAAAGGCCAGATTTGTGCTATATACGACTGATTGTTGTCCTATGGACAGAGTCTCCCACCTCAGCTGTAGATCTCTGCAGGTCATCCAGAGTGATCATGGGCCTCTTGGCTGCATCTCTGATCAGTCTTCTCCTTGTATGAGCTGAAAGTTTAGAGGGACGGCCAGGTCTTGGTAGATTTGCAGTGGTCTGATACTCCTTCCATTTCAATATTATCGCTTGCACAGTGCTCCTTGGGATGTTTAAAGCTTGGGAAATCTTTTTGTATCCAAATCCGGCTTTAAACTTCTTCACAACAGTATCTCGGACCTGCCTGGTGTGTTCCTTGTTCTTCATGATGCTCTCTGCGCTTTTAACGGACGTCTGAGACTATCACAGTGCAGGTGCATTTATACGGAGACTTGATTACACACAGGTGGATTGTATTTATCATCATTAGTCATTTAGGTCAACATTGGATCATTCGGAGATCCTCACTGAACTTCTGGAGAGAGTTTTCTGCACTGAAAGTAAAGGGGCTGAATAATTTTGCACGCCCAATTTTTCAGTTTTTGATTTGTTAAAAAAGTTTGAAATATCCAATAAATGTCGTTCCACTTCATGATTGTGTCCCACTTGCTGTTGATTCTTCACAAGAAAATACAGTTTTATATCTTCATGTTTGAAGCCTGAAATGTGGCAAAAGGTTGCAAAGTTCAAGGGGGCCGAATACTTTCGCAAGGCACTGTATATCACTGGCTTTGTGCTTATAGCCTTTGGCTTTCTGTGTTTACGAGTCACAGGAATAAGATCAACTTAACATTTTGATTCATTATAATCATTCACTGGTGATTTATTTGAAGTAAAATGGAAAGTGACTTGTTTGGTCCAGCGGTTACCACGGCACCCATGTGTTGTTTTTGTCAGAGTCGGCATGGAGTCTCATCTGACCCACTGCCCTTTGACCCCCTCCCTATCTCCCTTGTCGTTCCAAAACTGTTCTACCTCTTCATTAAAGCAAAAAAAACATAAGATCGGAGTGGGAGTGCACCTGCTGCACTCCTTAAAAATGAACATGCAATGGAAGTAGTTATAGTGGCTAAAATACTTCTCTTTTCTTCAGTTGAAAGACCTCACAGCTGAGAACCTGGTCACACTGCTGAAATGTAAACTATCAGAGAACAACACAGACTCCAAAGAGACCTGGAAGCTGTTCTTCACTAAAGCTTCTGCAGTTCTGGATCAGGCTCTTGTACTTCTCTCCAACCAGGTACGTCTGATTCTGAAAACATTGCGGGTGTCCTTACCAATGTCGACTTAACCAATTTCTCAGCCCTAGAGTTTCCGAATAGAGCATAAAAATTTAACAATTGTGTTCAAGGCCAGGAATGGTTTAGGGTTGGCCTAGTTTGAGGTTAAAGTTCAAGTAAGTATGTGGTGTATTGGGTCAGGGTTTGCCAAACCTTGATGTAACCAACCACATCTCTTCCTCCCCAGTCTGAGCCTGTGATTGGCCCAGCACTATCCCAGGTGCTGGATGTGATTGGAGAGATCAGGGTCAACAGACTGACTGAGGATCAGCTGAGAGACAGTGTTGTCATCAGGAAGTTGTTCTCTGGGCGTCTGAGAGTGTTTCTGCCGTCTGCATCAGGAGGGTTTCTGCACTGCCTCAGCACCAAGAACCTCAGCTGTGACTCTTACCAAGCTGTGTAAGTGGTTACTATTTGGGTTTATGACCTTAGTGTGTCAGGTCCTCACAAAGTTAGGTGTTAGGTCCTCATAATGTAGGTATTAGGTCCTCATAATGTAGGTATTAGCTCCTCATAATGTTGGTATTAGGTCCTCATAATGTAGGTATTAGGTCCTCATAATGTTATGTCCCCTAAATGTTAGGTCCTTATACACATTACTCACATATTACTTTCAGGGTGAAGGAGTTTGGAGCCCAGTTTGATCACATGAACCTGGAGCAGCAGCAGCTGGTTCTGAAGGAGCTGGTCGTCCCCTTCCTGTCTCGACCCACATCAGGTAATCATCAGCTGATTGCATGTTTGTTTTTGAATTGTTGATTGGTTTTATAGTTGGTGATGACATATAAAATCATTACACAACGTAGACCTGCACATTTGGTTTAGGCCATTCGCATGTTTGTGTTTTGATGTTTATGTCTGCATGTTAATAACCCCCTCCCTCCAGACTCTGGCTGTGTGTCCAACTCTAACAGCAGTGTGGACTGGCTGCAGAAGAACCTGGGGCCGTTCTCAGTTCTTGTGTCCCTCGGGAACCTGTTGAATCTCAACACAGACTTCTCTCCTGTACGTATCATTTTCTGCCGACTACGCCACAATGATTATTCGTAGATATTTGTCCTTATCAAGTATTGATAACCTTCTTGTCTCCTCTCCTTCCAGTTGTCAGCCCTGCAGGTTCTCTCTCCAAAACAGACAGCAGAGCTGGTGGTGTTGCCTCTTCCTGGTCTTCCAGGGAAAGATGTCATCATCAACACAGTGTTTGACTACCTGACTGAGTCACCAAAGGAGAGGAGACTCCCTGAGTTCCTGTACCACCTCGTCAGGCTCTCTGAAGAGGTAACACTTTGTGCATTTAGTAAACACAAGTTCTAACTTGTTTCTCATCTGATGTTGATACTTTATCTTGTTGTTATATTGATGTTATTGTTCTTGTTGTTATATTGATGTTATATTGATGTCCTTTTCAGATGATGCTACCATGTGACAGCTTTAAGACCATGTAAGTGGATTCAACAGAAGTCTTAACGATGAAGAGGTCGTTTTTTATCTTAATGACCTTGTAAAACCACAAAGCACCACTACTACACTTTGACATGTCTGTTTGTCTGTGTCTGTCTCAGCTATGAGCGTCTGTACCAGGCCTTACCGTCTGCACCTCCAGAGATGGAGCCAGTTATTCAGGCCATTATAGACAACCTGATGCAGACCGCTCCAGAAGGTCAGTCGTCCTTCATTAACCACGTTGAATATTTTAACATGAATAAGATTATTCAAAACAATATATCAACTGACTATTTTTCAATGCGTTTTCTAACTTTTGTTGACAGATTGCTTGCCAATGAATATGAAGGTGAGAATGTATCTCTTTTTTTGTTATTATATCTTTCATTGACTACTGTAATGAAGTAATGTAACTACTGTAATTGACTACTGTAATGAGGTAATGTAACTACTGTAATTGACTACTGTAATGAGGTAATGTAAGTACTGTAATTGACTACTGTAATGAAGTAATGTAACTACTGTAATTGACTACTGTAATGAGGTAATGTAATGTAATTGACTACTGTAATGAAGTATTGTAACTACTGTAATTGACCACTGTCAAAAAGTAATGTAACTACTGTAATTGACTACTGTAATGAGGTAATGTGACTACTGTAATTGACTACTGTAATTGACTACTGTAATGAGGTAATGTGACTACTGTAATTGACTACTGTAATGATGTAATGTGACTACTGTAATGAAGTAATGTAACTACTGTAATTGACTACTGTAATTGACTACTGTAATGAAGTAATGTAACTACTGTAATTAAGTATTGTAATTGACTACTGTAATGAAATGGCCTATTATTATTGATACCTTTGTAATATAATATCTTCTGTCTTTTTCAGTGTCCAATAACACCAGCGAACGGTAAGTTTTTCTCTGACAGCAACAACAGATGTGATACCTGCTGTATCGTATATATTGCTGCATGAGAGTCTAAATCTAAACATGTATGTCTCTATTTCTCCTGGTCATCTGCAGATACCAGAGTCTGTGAAGGAAATGCCAGGTAACAAGTGTATCACCTGTATCTAAGATCTACCTGGTCTTAATCCGTTTAGAAAACTCTTATGGTGATCAGTGATATGACCGTTTGTTCTATTTGATTCTTCTACAGTGATTCGCTACAAAGTTATTTGGCGACATCAAATACAACGAACGTGCCCTGTAACTTTACCCTGGAGGAGTATGCCTGTGCATCGGTGAGATTTTTCCACTACAGCCGTGATTCTAGTGGATGAGAGACAAAGAGATACTGTAGAGATACACCAAGGTAGAGAAAACCCTCTACATGTATTCATTCATTGACTCCATATATCATCTTTTCTTCTCTCTCGAAGCTGAAAGACTTCACTGCAGAACACCTGGTGTCTCTTCTGAAATGTAACCTGCCCGGCAACTCCTCTCACTCTAAAGAGACGTGGAAGGTTCTCCTCACCAAACTGACCTCTGTCTTAGACCAAGCTCTGGACATGTTCTCCAATATGGTGAGAATATACAGTAGATCAACGTTCCTTAAATGTGTGGGGTGTGTTCAGCAGGACGCAACGTTTTGGAAAGTTCACATAGGAATATGCTATGTAGGAATCACGGCGGTTCTATTCATGGTTTTCTATCTGCAACGTTCGAGAGCGTTTTACAACTGAACGTGGCCCTGTTGTTCTGTTATTGAATGACCGATCTCTTCCTCCCCAGTCCAAACCTGTGATTGGTCCAGCAGTATCCCAGGCGCTGATGTGATTGGAGAGATCCGGGTCAACAGGCTGACTGAGGATCAGCTGAGAGACAGTGATGTCATCAGGAAGTGGTTCTCTGGGCGTCTGAGAGTGTTCCTGCCGTCTGCATCAGGAGGGTTTCTGCACTGCCTCAGCACCAAGAACCTCAGCTGTGACACGTATCAACAGATGTATGTAATGGTTAAAGGGGATACTTCGGGAAACCATTTACCTACGTCTCCAGAGTCAGATGTATGTAATGGTTATAGGGGATACTTCGGGAAACCATTTACCTACGTCTCCAGAGACAGATGTATGTAATGGTTATAGGGGATACTTCGGGAAACCATTTACCTACGTCTCCAGAGACAGATGTATGTAATGGTTAAAGGGGATACTTTGGGAAACCATTTACCTACATCTCCAGAGACAGATGTATGTAATGGTTAAAGGGGATACTTCGGGAAACCATTTACCTACGTCTCCAGAGACAGATGTATGGAATGGTTAAAGGGGATACTTCGGGAAACCACAGACAGATGTATGTAATGGTTAAAGGGGATTTCCTGACTGGAAACCATTTACCTACGTCTCCAGAGACAGATGTATGTAATAAAGGGGATACTTACTGGGAAACCATTTACCTACATCATTTGTAATTTTAAAGGGGATTTTCAAACCATTTACCTACGTCTCCAGAGACAGATGTACTCTTGGATACCACCTTTATGTCTCTGCGTGCAGTTTGAAGGGAAGTTGCTGAAGACTACTGCTAAGGCAATTGCTAACTAGCATTAGCGTCAATGACCGGAAGTTTATGCAGATACCCATAGACGTCCAATCATGGCGCTAACTCTAGTTAGCATTGGCTGGCGAAACTACGTCTAACTTCTTTCATACAGAACACAGAGACATAAAAACATGGTGTCCACAAGTTCATCTGACTCTGGGGAAGTTGATAATGGGCCTCATTGCCAAGATAATGAAGAATCCGTTAATAGATTGATATTAATGCATAACGTGTATTAATTTGACTACTACCTGCAGTCAATGGACCAAATAGCACTCTATTGGACTCATTTGGTGAGAGAAAGAAAAAATGCAGAAAATGCAGTGTTTTTTAAATGTCAAAATGTTTCGTTACATTTCATTTTTTTGTGATTAATATAAACTGTAATATTGGGATGAAACATCAAAATGTAAAACATTTTAACTCTATATCTGACAGAGTACTTTTTTAAAAGTCCATAACCGTGTGTGAGGCGAATACTTCTGTTTCAAAGTTCAGACCACCAAGAAACACTCTGTGACCCTGATATAGCCCACTGCAGTAAAGGGTTAATGTGATTCATATCGAGCTGATAGTATGTTCTGTTTCCTTTCTCACAGACTGAGGGAGTTCAGCAATCAATTCGACCAAATGGACCAGATGAGACAAGAGCTGGTGGTCAAATACTTCATCCAGCCCTTCCTGACCAAAAACTCCTCAGGTATGGAAGATAGCAACTAGAGTAAAAGCAGCAAACTGTTCCTCAACTTCATTTAATCTTTGAACTTAACCAATTGGTCTCCTCCCTCCAGACTCTGGCTGTGTGTCCAACTCTAACAGCAGTGTGGCCTGGCTGCAGAAGAACCTGGGGCGGTTTTCAGTCCTGGTGTCCCTCAGCGACCTGTTGAAACTCAACACAGACTTCTCTCCTGTACGTCTCACTTTCTGCCGACTACGCCACTTTGTTTATACATACATATATTTTATTAAGGACACAATAAATGGGTTGTAAAAGTATTCTAGTTAAGTCTGTACATCAGTAATGTTTTCACAGATCAGTTCACCCAGGTTAAAATGTCAGTTTTTGATGTTGGAGGTGTTTTGAACATTATAATCTCTCTCTTTCCACCTCTCTCCTTCCAGTTGTCAGCCCTGGAGGTTCTCTCTCCAAAACAGACAGCAGAGCTGGTGGTGTTGCCTCTTCCTGGTCTTCCAGGGAAAGATGTCATCATCAACACAGTGTTTGACTTCCTGTCTAAGTCACCAAAGGAGAGGAGACTCCCTGAGTTCCTGTACCACCTTTCCAGGCTGTCTGTGGTGGTAATGGTCCCAAATATTATTAGTAAACACCTTGTAAAGCTGTCTTTGAGTTAACTGAAAAAACATTGTAGTCTTGCTTCATTATGGTGATGTTAACTTCTATCCTCTCCCCAGACTCCAGTCGGCTGCACGGTGTACCAGACCATGTAAGTCAAACTTGAGACAATAGGTTGATTAGGCGATCCATGATATGCGGATCTAGTAATTGCATAAATATTCTCTATGTTCATGTGAAAATATTAAAGAGACCAATCTTTTAAATGACATTGTTTTTGTTTTCCACAGTTTTGTGAGGCTGTACCAAGCCATGTCAGCGTTGCCTCAAGAGATGGAGCCAATTGTCTGGGCCAATGTTTATGACCTCACAGAATCTGCACCAATGGGTGAGTCAGGAGCACTGTCTTTTTCTCAAATCAGATTCCAGATTTTTTTAAATCTTTTTTTTTTACTCAATTTAATCTCTTTGTATTTTGTTTTCATGTGAATAGATTGTTCTCTGGTACCAGTTAATCAACAGGCAAGTCAGTTCATGTATCATAAAAATGTTTCAAGATTGTGAAAGAACATTGTTCTTTATGCTTCTTATATTACACTGAACTGAACATAGGAGGAATGGACAACAGTACGACTCTTCTCAGAGACTTTCCTTAATGATTATTTTGTCTCTCTTGTTTTCCAGTGTCCAGTGTCATCGCACAATGGTAAATTTAGTTTAGTAAACAACAACTTGATACTGAACCCCCAATCTTTATCCCAGAACTGCACATTTAATCCAATATCAAATGTTCTGTATCCTTATTTTTCTTTTTATCTCTCTCAGCAACAAGAGTCTGTGCCGGAGTTGACAGGTACAGTAAGACATTATTCAGACCAGACTAGTGTTGCAACATTCTTGTAACTGTCCCAAAATTCATATATATATATATATTTTTATTCTTGGTTGGAAGATGTAAAGAATAAGGAGGAAATAATCAAGTTATCTGGAATCTTCCAAACTGTTTTTCTGAAAAGTTGGGCGTTTTGGGAAACTTCCCAGAATTCTGCAAACCTAGTCCATCCAAATGATTGAAACACACGGATCCTGATAGTGAGAGTTGGTTGTGAGTTTGACACTGATACTTCTGTCTTACCCGTGTTATAGCTCTGCTCTACAACAGCTCTCTGACTCTGGGATCTCGCCGGGACGTCTATGTGACTACAGCATCAAACAATACGCCTGCTCACAGGTCTGGGTTGAACTGTCTTGAGACAATCATGTTTGTACTTATACAGTGCCTTGCGAAAGTATTCGGCCCCCTTGAACTTTGCGACCTTTTGCCACATTTCAGGCTTCAAACATAAAGATATAAAACTGTATTTTTTTGTGAAGAATCAACAACAAGTGGGACACAATCATGAAGTGGAACAACATTTATTGGATATTTGAAACTTTTTTAACAAATCAAAAACTGAAAAATTGGGCGTGCAAAATTATTCAGCCCCCTTAAGTTAATACTTTGTAGCGCCACCTTTTGCTGCGATTACAGTTGTAAGTCGCTTGGGGTATGTCTCTATCAGTTTTGCACATCGAGAGACTGACATTTTTCCCATTCCTCCTTGCAAAACAGCTCGAGCTCAGTGAGGTTGGATGGAGAGCATTTGTGAACAGCAGTTTTCAGTTCTTTCCACAGATTCTCGATTGGATTTAGGTCTGGACTTTGACTTGGCCATTCTAACACCTGGATATGTTTATTTTTGAACCATTCCATTGTAGATTTTGCTTTATGTTTTGGATCATTGTCTTGTTGGAAGACAAATCTCCGTCCCAGTCTCAGGTCTTTTGCAGACTCCATCAGGTTTTCTTCCAGAATGGTCCTGTATTTGGCTCCATCCATCTTCCCATCAATTTTAACCATCTTCCCTGTCCCTGCTGAAGAAAAGCAGGCCCAAACCATGATGCTGCCACCACCATGTTTGACAGTGGGGATGGTGTGTTCAGGGTGATGAGCTGTGTTGCTTTTACGCCAAACATAACGTTTTGCATTGTTGCCAAAAAGTTCAATTTTGGTTTCATCTGACCAGAGCACCTTCTTCCACATGTTTGGTGTGTCTCCCAGGTGGCTTGTGACAAACTTTAAACAACACTTTTTATGGATATCTTTAAGAAATGGCTTTCTTCTTGCCACTCTTCCATAAAGGCCAGATTTGTGCTATATACGACTGATTGTTGTCCTATGGACAGAGTCTCCCACCTCAGCTGTAGATCTCTGCAGGTCATCCAGAGTGATCATGGGCCTCTTGGCTGCATCTCTGATCAGTCTTCTCCTTGTATGAGCTGAAAGTTTAGAGGGACGGCCAGGTCTTGGTAGATTTGCAGTGGTCTGATACTCCTTCCATTTCAATATTATCGCTTGCACAGTGCTCCTTGGGATGTTTAAAGCTTGGGAAATCTTTTTGTATCCAAATCCGGCTTTAAACTTCTTCACAACAGTATCTCGGACCTGCCTGGTGTGTTCCTTGTTCTTCATGATGCTCTCTGCGCTTTTAACGGACGTCTGAGACTATCACAGTGCAGGTGCATTTATACGGAGACTTGATTACACACAGGTGGATTGTATTTATCATCATTAGTCATTTAGGTCAACATTGGATCATTCAGAGATCCTCACTGAACTTCTGGAGAGAGTTTTCTGCACTGAAAGTAAAGGGGCTGAATAATTTTGCACGCCCAATTTTTCAGTTTTTGATTTGTTAAAAAAGTTTGAAATATCCAATAAATGTCGTTCCACTTCATGATTGTGTCCGACTTGCTGTTGATTCTTCACAAGAAAATACAGTTTTATATCTTCATGTTTGAAGCCTGAAATGTGGCAAAAGGTTGCAAAGTTCAAGGGGGCCGAATACTTTCACAAGGCACTGTATATCACTGGCTTTGTGCTTATAGCCTTTGGCTTTCTGTGTTTACGAGTCACAGGAATAAGATCAACTTAACATTTTGATTCATTATAATCATTCACTGGTGATTTATTTGAAGTAAAATGGAAAGTGACTTGTTTGGTCCAGCGGTTACCACGGCACCCATGTGTTGTTTTTGTCAGAGTCGGCATGGAGTCTCATCTGACCCACTGCCCTTTGACCCCCTCCCTATCTCCCTTGTCGTTCCAAAACTGTTCTACCTCTTCATTAAAGCAAAAAAAACATAAGATCGGAGTGGGCTTCACCTGCTGCACTCCTTAAAAATGAACATGCAATGGAAGTAGTTATAGTGGCTAAAATACTTCTCTTTTCTTCAGTTGAAAGACCTCACAGCTGAGAACCTGGTCACACTGCTGAAATGTAAACTATCAGAGAACAACACAGACTCCAAAGAGACCTGGAAGCTGTTCTTCACTAAAGCTTCTGCAGTTCTGGATCAGGCTCTTGTACTTCTCTCCAACCAGGTACGTCTGATTCTGAAAACATTGCGGGTGTCCTTACCAATGTCGACTTAACCAATTTCTCAGCCCTAGAGTTTCCGAATAGAGCATAAAAATTTAACAATTGTGTTCAAGGCCAGGAATGGTTTAGGGTTGGCCTAGTTTGAGGTTAAAGTTCAAGTAAGTATGTGGTGTATTGGGTCAGGGTTTGCCAAACCTTGATGTAACCAACCACATCTCTTCCTCCCCAGTCTGAGCCTGTGATTGGCCCAGCACTATCCCAGGTGCTGGATGTGATTGGAGAGATCAGGGTCAACAGACTGACTGAGGATCAGCTGAGAGACAGTGATGTCATCAGGAAGTTGTTCTCTGGGCGTCTGAGAGTGTTTCTGCCGTCTGCATCAGGAGGGTTTCTGCACTGCCTCAGCACCAAGAACCTCAGCTGTGACTCTTACCAAGCTGTGTAAGTGGTTACTATTTGGGTTTATGACCTTAGTGTGTCAGGTCCTCTCAAAGTTAGGTGTTAGGTCCTCATAATGTAGGTATTAGGTCCTCATAATGTAGGTATTAGGTCCTCATAATGTAGGTATTAGGTCCTCATAATGTAGGTATTAGGTCCTCATAATGTAGGTATTAGGTCCTCATAATGTAGGTATTAGGTCCTCATAATGTAGGTATTAGGTCCTCATAATGTAGGTCCTCATAATGTAGGTATTAGGTCCTCATAATGTAGGTATTAGGTCCTCATAATGTAATTAGTCATTGTAGGTCCTCATAATGTAGGTATTAGGTCCTCATAATGTAGGTATTAGGGTCCTCATAATGTAGGTATTAGGTCCTCACATAATGTAGGTATTAGGTCCTCATTGTAGGTATTAGGTCCTCATAATGTCCTCATAATGTAGGTATTAGGTCCTCATAATGTAGGTATTAGGTCCTCATAATGTAATGTCCTCATAATGTTATTACATTCTGAAAAGGTCCTCATAATGTAGCCTATTAGGTCCTCATAATGTAGGTATTAGGTCCTCATAATGTAGGTCCTCATAATGTAGGTATTAGGTCCTCATAATGTAGGTATTAGGTCCTCATAATGTAGGTATTAGGTCCTCATAATGTAGGTATTATGGTCCTCATAATGTAGGTATTAGGTCCTCATAATGTAGGTATTAGGTCCTCATAATGTAGGTATTAGGTCCTCATAATGTAGGTATTAGGTCCTCATAATGTAGGTATTAGGTCCTCATAATGTTAGGTCCTCATAATGTATTAGGTCCTCATAATGTAGGTCCTCATAATGTAGGTATTAGGTCCTAATGGGTATTAGGTCCTCATAATGTAGGTAATGTAGGTATTAGGTCCTCATAATGTAGGTATGTAGGGTCCTCAGTAGTATTAGGTCCTCAGAATGTAGGTATTAGGTCCTCATAATGTAGATATTAGGTCCTCATAATGTAGGTATTAGGTCCTCATAATGTAGTTATTAGGTCCTCATAATGATGTGTCCCCATATTGATAAATCCTCCTAAAATATTCAGTGACATTCTGAAAAGCACTCTGACTTCTTCCTCATCAATCTACACAGGGTAACCCACGACGACAAAGCAAAAACAGAAATGCTTTATTTACATAAGTATTCAAACCCGTTGCTATGAGATTTGAAATTGAGCTAAGGTGCATCCTGTTTTCATTGATCACTCTTGAGATGTTTTCTACAACTTTCAGGGTGAAGGAGTTTGGAGCCCAGTTTGATCACATGAACCTGGAGCAGCAGCAGCTGGTTCTGAAGGAGCTGGTCGTCCCCTTCCTGTCTCGACCCACATCAGGTAATCATCAGCTGATTGGATGTTTGTTTTTAGATCAGCTGTCACAATGTTTTTTTCATGAGTTGTTTATTATCTTTTTATTTAACTTTTATTTAACTAGGCAAGTCAGTTAAGAACAAACTCTTATTTACAATGACGGGCTACCAAAAGGCAAAAGGCCTCCTGCGGGAACGGGGGCCTGGGATTAAAAATAACAAATAAATACAATATAAATATAGGACAAAACACTCATGACAACAAGAGAGACAACACAGTGTGTCTGGCGACAGGTATATAGAGATGACCAGTTTACAGAGGAGTATAGAGTGCAGCGATGTGTCCTATAAGGAGCATTGGTGGCAAATCTGGTGGCCGAATGGTAAAGAACATCTAGCCGCTCGAGAGCACCCTTACCTGCTGATCTATAAATGACGTCTCCGTAATCTAGCATGGGTAGGATGGTCATCTAAATCAGGGTTAGTTTGGCAGCTGGGGTTAAAGAGGAATGATTACAATAGAGGAAACCAAGTCTAGATTGAACTTTAGCCTGCAGCTTTGATATGTGCTGAGAGAAGGACAGTGCACCGTCTAGCCATACTTCCAAGTACTTGTATGGGGTGACTACCTCAAGCTCTAAACCCTCAGAGGTAGTAATAACACCTGTGGGAAGAGGGGGATTCTTCTTACCAAACCACATGACCTTTGACTTGGAGGTGTTCAGAACAAGGTTGTGGGTAGAGAAAGCTAGTTGGACACTAAGAAAGCTTTTTTGTAGAGCATTTAACACAAAATCTGGGGAGGGGCCGGCTGAGTCTAAGGCTGTATAATATGCATATACAGTGGGGAGAATAAGTATTTGATAAACTGCCGATTTTGCAGGTTTTCCTACTTACAAAGCATGTAGAGGTCTGTAATTTTTATCATAGGTACACTTCAACTGTGAGAGACGGAATCTAAAACAAAAATCCAGAAAATCACATTGTATGATTTTTAAGTAATTAATTAGCATTTTATTGCATGCTCATCTTCCTGTTTATAGTGATATATAAAAACATTCTACAATGTAGACCTGCACATTTGGTTTCGACCAATTGAATGCTTGTTTTTTGGTGGTCAAATACTTCATCCAGCCCTTCCTGACCAAAAACTCCTCAGGTACGGAAGATAGCAACTAGAGTAAAAGCAGCAAACTGTTCCTCAACTTCATTTAATCTTTGAACTTAACCAATTGGTCTCCTCCCTCCAGACTCTGGCTGTGTGTCCAACTCTAACAGCAGTGCGGCCTGGCTGCAGAAGAACCTGGGGTGGTTTTCAGTCCTGGTGTCCCTCAGCGACCTGTTGAAACTCAACACAGACTTCTCTCCAGTAAGTCTCACTTTCTGCCGACTACGCCATCACAATTATGCATAGATATTTGTCCTTATAATGTATTAAAGGGGTGTTTTGATGCCCTATATGGATTTTTTTTATAGAAACCTGAGTCTCTATATCAGAAACATGTATGTTTTTGACTCATCTGATAGGGAAATTGTATTTTTGGTTTATTAGGTTTGATAACCTTCTTGTCTCCTCCCTTCCAGTTGTCAGCCCTGGAGGTTCTCTCTCCAAAGCAGACCGCAGAGCTGGTGGTGTTGCCACTTCCTGGTCTTCCAGGGAAAGAGGTCATCATCAACACAGTGTTTGACTACCTGACTGAGTCACCAAAGGAGAGGAGATTCCCTGAGTTCCTACAACAACTTGTCAGCCTGACCAAACAGGTACATCTCTCTTCTGTCCTTGTCTACAAAAATACAGTCTTACAGATAATCATTGATTCAAACCAAATACTAACCTTAACCTTTTTCTGTCTTTAGGAAAATATCCCTTGTGCCTCCTACAAGATCATGTAAGTAGTACTGTACCCATAGATAGGGTGTCCACCCACTCTGCTCAGAATGGGTGAAAACGGTGATAAAATTTCTCTCTTCCTTATGTTACAAAAAAAGAAGCATTTTACCAAGACAAATATGATTCTTTATATTTCTGAATCGTTCAGTGGGGTCTTTCTCTAACGTATAATTAACATTATATCCAAACAGGTTTGTAACCTAATACAGTGTCTTCAGAAAGGATTCACACCCCTTGACTTTTTCCACATTGTTGTTTTGTTACAAAGTGGAATTTAAAATAGATTTCATTGTCATTTTTTTCTGTCAACGATCTGCACAAAATACCCTGTAATGTCAAAGTGGATGAAACAATTCCAACATTTGTCCCCCAAAAATTATGAAAAATAAAACACTGATATACAGTATCTTGATTAGATAAGTATTCAACCCCTCTGAGCCAATACATGTTAGAATCACCTTTGGCAGCGATTACAGCTGTGAGTCTTTCTGGGTAAGTCTCTCAGAGCTTTCCACACCTGGATTGGTAGTGATTACAGCTGTGAGTCTTTCTGGGTCTTTAAGAGCTTTACACACCTGGATTGAGCAACATTTGCCCATTATTCTTAAAAAAAAAAATCAAGTTGTTTGTTGATCGTTGCTAGACAACCATTTTCAGGTGTTGCCTTAGATTTTCAAGCAGATTTAATAACAAAACACTGGAACTCGGCCTCAAGGGAACATTTACTGTCTTCTTGGTAAGGAACTCCAAAGTAGGTTTGGCTTTGTGTTTTAGGTTATTGTCCAGGTGAAAGGTCGATTTCAATCTTACCTCAATATTGTTTTATATTGACCCACTGTAATGGTGATACAGTGAACTATAAATTAAATAACCTGTCTGTAAACAATTGTTGGAAAAATTACTTGTGTCATTCATAAAGTAGATGTCGACTTGCCAAAACTATAGTTTTTTAACAGGACATTTGTGGAGTGGTTGAAAAACTAGATTTAATGACTCCAACCTAAACGTATGTAAACCTCCGACTTCAACTGCACATGAGGTTTTGACCATTGTTTTTGACCATTGTTTTTGACCATTGTTTTTGACCATTGTTTTTGTTAAAGGCGTATCTCCACAATTATGTTACCCATTGGTCAAAAGATGCGTTTTTGATTGGACTTCCTACCATAGATGTTTCTAATGACAACTGCATCTCTTCCACGTGGGGACATCCCATGAGGACATCCCATGAATGACCAATTTTGTGTCGGAAATGGCACCCTATTCCCTACATAGTGCACTACTTTTAACCAGGGTCAATAGGGCTCTGGTCAAAAGACATATGTAGGGAATAGGGTGCCATTTGGGATATACTCATGTAAAAATAGAACTTAAAAACTCTCCTGTTGTTGTTGTTGTTTATTTAGTTTCGCCAGACTGGACCAGGCCGTACCCACTGTTACCATGGAGATAGAGTCCGCCCTCACCTCCAGCAAGACGGCTTTACTACAGACCGTCCCATCAGGTGAGAGACGGGTTTTAATCAACAACACTGGATTCAATTGGCTGAGTCTATTTCCTGTGTAGTGCAATACTTTTGAACAGGACCCTTAGGGAGCACCATATTGGTTCCAAAGTATTCTGGCCCGTATTTTGAACAGGACCCTTAGGGAGCACCATATTGGTTCCAGAGTATTCTGGCCCGTATTTTGAACAGGACCCTTAGGGAGCACCATATTGGTTCCAAAGTATTCTGGCCTGTATTTTGAACAGGACCCTTAGGGAGCACCGTATTGGTTCCAGAGTATTCTGGCCCGTATTTTGAACAGGACCCTTAGGGAGCACCATATTGGTTCCAGAGTATTCTGGCCCGTATTTTGAACAGGACCCTTAGGGAGCACCATATTGGTTCCAGAGTATTCTGGCCCGTATTTTGTTGTTTTATCTTCATGTTAAACATGTTATGAAGAATCACCTTTACTGCCTGACATCTTACACGTTTTATTTCCCCCTCACAGGTTGCATTGTATACAGTGGAGAGGTGAGTATCTGTTTGAGTTCTGTCTTACGGGCTGATGTGACTGTGTGATTTATCTGGACACTGCAAAGCAGATTGGAACTCATGATATTTCATCTTTCCCTCAGTGCAATGTCACCCCAGTTAATGGTACGATTTTTTGTTATTGTTGTGATATATTAATTCACCAAACATTGATTATTATATTATTCAATTGATTTCATAGTGATCAATAATTCCTTGCATTCCATTGATTATTATTCAGAAATAACTAATTGTTCGTGACTTATTGTTTACAGAGACAAAAGTTTGTGCGGGTGTCAACAGGTGAGTTATTCAAAGATAATTTCTGTTAGCTTCTGTTTGTTTTGTGTGTTTGTTTTTAAACGTTTAAACACACAAAAAAACATCTGTTCATTTGCGTTAATTGGTGACATGGTCTCAAACCTTTTCTAATGCTGCTTTTCACATCTCCTCTTTCCATCATATTTCCAACAACCATCTGAATATCTGTTGTTGATTCCTTCAGCACTGCTCTACAGGGTCGCCTTGACAACGGGCAGATCAGCAGAGTCCTCTGTGATTTCGGCGTCGATGTTTACGCTTGTGGCTCGGTACGAAGAATTCTTCACAACTGTCACGTTTCTGTTCAATTTCTTATTTTTTTTTCTAGTTGAATAACCGCAGAAGTGACACAGATGCTCTTGTTTTTTGATTTGGTCCGACTTTTTGTTTGTTTTCTGGTTTCTTTGCTCTCTACTGTAAAGCGTCTCTGGGTCCTTGACAAGCGATATATAAATCTCATGTATTATTATTATTCTATATTATTAGATTATATAAATCTCATGTATTATTATATATGATATATTATTAGATATTATTAGATATATAAATCTCGTGTATTATTATATATTATATATTATTATATATTATTACATATTTAAATCTCATGTATTATTATTATTATTATATATTATATATTATTATTATATATTATTAGATATATAAATCTCTTGTATTATTATTATATATTATATATTATTATTATATATTATTATTATTAGATATTATTAGATATATAAATCTCATGTATTATTATTATTCTATATTATTAGATATATAAATCTCTTGTATTATTATTATATATTATATATTATTATTATATATTATTATTATTAAATATATAAATCTCTTGTATTATTATTATATATTATATATTATTATTATATATTATTATTATTAGATATTATTAGATATATAAATCTCATGTATTATTATTATTCTATATTATTAGATATATAAATCTCTTGTATTATTATTATATATTATATATTATTATTATATATATTATTATTAAATATATAAATCTCATGTATTATTATTATTATATATTATTATTATATATTATTAGATATTATTAGATATATAAATCTCATGTATTATTATTATTATATATTATTATTATTATATATTATTATTATTATATATGATTAGATATATAAATCTCATGTATTATTATTATATATTATTATTATATATTATTATTATATATTATTATTATATATGATTAGATATATAAATCTCATGTATTATTATTATATATTATATATTATTATTATATATTATTATTATATATTATTATTTATTATTATTAAATATATAAATCTCATGTATTATTATTATATATTATATATTATTATATATTTATTATTATTATATATTATTATTATATATTATTATTATATATTATTATTATATATTATTATTATATATGATTAGATATATAAATCTCATGTATTATTATTATTATATATATTATTATATATTATTATTATATATTATTATTATTATATATTATTATTATATATTATTATTATATATGATTAGATATATAAATCTCATGTATTATTATTATATATATTATATATTATTAATTTATATATTATTATTATATCTATATTATATATATTATGTGATTTTGTACATGTTTTTTCTCTTTCTGTCCCTTCTTTACCCTCCAGCTGTCTATGTTGACATCGGAAAACTTGGTGAGCCTGTTGAAGTGTAAGCTGTCTGGTAACACCAGCCACTCAGCACAGATCTGGAAACTGTTCTTCTCTAAGGTCTCAGTGGTCCTGAACTCAGCCCTGGATCTCTTCTCCAACACCGTGAGATAAAACTCTTTATCTATTCATATCACACTTATTAAACTGTACATATAAACGTACTGACTGATTATTACTGTATGTAGGTCTCCTCTTTTAAACTGTACATATAAACCTACTGACTGATTATTACTGTATGTAGGTCTCCTCTTTTAAACTGTACATATAAACCTACTGACTGATTATTACTGTATGTAGGTCTCCTCTCTTAAACTGTACATATAAACGTACTGACTGATTATTACTGTATGTAGGTCTCCTCTCTTAAACTGTACATATAAACCTACTGACTGATTATTACTGTATGTAGGTCTCCTCTTTTAAACTGTACATATAAACCTACTGACTGATTATTATGGTATGTAGGTCTCCTCTTTTAAACTGTACATAGAAACCTACTGACTGATTATTATGGTATGTAGGTCTCCTCTTTTGATCTGACTTTTCTTTGGTTGTATTTTCCTACAAAGAAAATGAGACATTATTTCCTTGAACTACCAGTAGATCTGCCAGGGTCAAAAATATGATTGTGAACGCCGACATTCAGTCATTTCCTGATAATGAAATCGTTGTTTCTTTTTAAACCATGTTCTCCAGACACTAGACCCCAGCTCTCCAGCAGTGTCCCAGGCCCTGGATGCTATAAGAGAGGTCAGGTTGGACAGCTTCAGCCTGGCTAGTCTCAGAGATCAGAAAATCATCAACCTCTGGTTCAACACCAGACTGCGTCCCTTCCTACCTGCCGTCTCCACTGACTTCCTGTCCTGCCTCGGCACCAAGAACTTCAGCTGCTCCACCTACCAGACCACGTACGTATTACCGTTACTATATATAATATAATATCACCTACCAGACCATGTTATAATATCACCTGCCAGACCATGTTATAATATCACCTACCAGACCATGTTATAATATCACCTACCAGACCATGTTATAATATCACCTACCAGACCATGTTATAATACCACCTACCAGACCATGTTATAACATCACCTACCAGACCATGTTATAATATCACCTACCAGACCATGTTATAATATCACCTACCAGACCATGTTATAATATCACCTACCAGACCATGTTATAATATCACCTACCAGACCATGTTATAATACCACCTACCAGACCATGTTATAACATCACCTACCAGACCATGTTATAATACCACCTACCAGACCATGTTATAATATCACCTACCAGACCATGTTATAACATCACCTACCAGACCATGTTATAATATCACCTACCAGACCATGTATTACCATTACTATATATAATATAATATCACCTACCAGGTGATGAAAGGCCCTTTATCTACATCCCCAGAGTCAGATTATATTGGGGATACCCTTTTTATGTCTCTGCATACAGTATGAAGGAAGTTAGTGATAGTTTCGCGAGGTTAGTGATAGTTTCGCGAGGCTAACTAGCGTTAGCGCAATGAATGGGAGTTATGCTAACACTAGTTAGCAATTTCGCTAGCGATAGTTAGCAACTTGCTTCAAACTGCACGCAGAGACATAAACATGTTATCCAAGAGTTAATCTGACTCCAAGACATGCTAACCTCTCACCATTATAATAACAAGGGAGGTTAGCATTTTAAATCATACCTCCAAGACATGCTAACCTCTCACCATTATAATAACAAGGGAGGTTAGCATTTGAAATCATACCTCCAAGACATGCTAACCTCTCACCATTATAATAACAAGGGAGGTTAGCATTTTAAATCATACCTCCAAGACATGCTAACCTCTCACCATTATAATAACAAGGGAGGTTAGCATTTTTGTGGGGGGGTGTTGATATTTGTGTGTCTGTAACTTTCTCTCTCATCACTATTCACCATTTTTTTCAGGACTTTCCATAATCACGGTCGCATCCACATGAATGTAGACATGTTTAGAAACACATTATATTCTTATTTACAATAAATGAGACTCTAAAGTGACACAACACACTATTTACCACTGATTTCTATTGGGCCCAAAATCATCTGAAACAACCAAAACAAACAGCAAATGTATCCAACGAGATTGTAGAGTCATAAGCTTTATGTGATCATCTGGTGCTTACTACTTACTACTTTAATACACATAGAGGTGAATTTGTCCCAATTCTTTTGGTCCCTTAAAAAAGGGAGGGACTATGTACAAAAGATGTTGTAATTTCTAAACGGTTCACCCGATACAGATACAAATATCCTCAAATTTTAACCAGATGGTCTGCACTTTAAATAGAAATATCCAAATCCTGGTCTGCTGCATCAAATCTTACACTGCGACAACTCTTCATTGTGGAGATGATTGATTTGTGTCCAAGAGATTTGCTCTGCAGCGATAATAACCTCTAACCCCATTGTCTTTTCCCTCAGAGTTCAGATCCTGAGCAGCCACCACTCAGCCATGGACCAGTCCAGACAGATATCAGTCTATACTACCTTCATAGAGGTCTTTCTTTCCAGGAACAACACAGCAGGTACTAAATGTGTTCTCTAAATGTGTTCTCTCTAAATGTGTTCTCTCTAAATGTGTTCTCTCTAAATGTGTTCTCTCTAAATGTGTTCTCTAAATGTGTTCTCTCTAAATGTGTTGTCTAAATGTGTTCTCTCTAAATGTGTTCTCTCTAAATGTGTTGTCTAAATGTGTTCTCTCTAAATGTGTTGTCTAAATGTGTTGTCTAAATGTGTTCTCTCTAAATGTGTTCTCTCTAAATGTGTTCTCTAAATGTGTTCTCTCTAAATGTGTTCTCTCTAAATGTGTTCTCTAAATGTGTTCTCTCTAAATGTGTTCTCTCTAAATGTGTTCTCTAAATGTGTTCTCTCTAAATGTGTTCTCTAAATGTGTTCTCTAAATGTGTTGTCTCTAAATGTGTTCTCTCTAAATGTGTTGTCTAAATGTGTTGTCTAAATGTGTTGTCTAAATGTGTTGTCTAAATGTGTTCTCTCTAAATGTGTTGTCTAAATGTGTTCTCTAAATGTGTTCTCTCTAAATGTGTTCTCTCTAAATGTGTTCTCTCTAAATGTGTTCTCTAAATGTGTTCTCTCTAAATGTGTTGTCTAAATGTGTTCTCTCTAAATGTGTTCTCTCTAAATGTGTTCTCTAAATGTGTTCTCTAAATGTGTTGTCTAAATGTGTTGTCTAAATGTGTTCTCTCTAAATGTGTTCTCTCTAAATGTGTTCTCTAAATGTGTTGTCTAAATGTGTTGTCTAAATGTGTTGTCTAAATGTGTTCTCTCTAAATGTGTTCTCTCTAAATGTGTTCTCTAAATGTGTTCTCTCTAAATGTGTTGTCTAAATGTGTTCTCTCTAAATGTGTTCTCTAAATGTGTTGTCTAAATGTGTTCTCTAAATGTGTTGTCTAAATGTGTTGTCTAAATGTGTTCTCTCTAAATGTGTTCTCTCTAAATGTGTTGTCTAAATGTGTTCTCTAAATGTGTTGTCTAAATGTGTTCTCTCTAAATGTGTTCTCTAAATGTGTTGTCTAAATGTGTTGTCTAAATGTGTTCTCTAAATGTGTTGTCTAAATGTGTTGTCTAAATGTGTTCTCTAAATGTGTTGTCTAAATGTGTTGTCTAAATGTGTTGTCTAAATGTGTTGTCTAAATGTGTTGTCTAAATGTGTTCTCTCTAAATGTGTTGTCTAAATGTGTTCTCTAAATGTGTTGTCTAAATGTGTTCTCTCTAAATGTGTTGTTTAAATGTGTTGTCTAAATGTGTTGTCTAAATGTGTTGTCTAAATGTGTTCTCTCTAAATGTGTTGTTTAAATGTGTTGTCTAAATGTGTTGTCTAAATGTGTTGTCTAAATGTGTTCTCTCTAAATGTGTTCTCTAAATGTGTTGTCTAAATGTGTTCTCTAAATGTGTTGTCTAAATGTGTTCTCTAAATGTGTTCTCTAAATGTGTTGTCTAAATGTGTTCTCTCTAAATGTGTTCTCTCTAAATGTGTTGTCTAAATGTGTTCTCTAAATGTGTTGTCTAAATGTGTTCTCTCTAAATGTGTTCTCTAAATGTGTTGTCTAAATGTGTTGTCTAAATGTGTTCTCTAAATGTGTTGTCTAAATGTGTTGTCTAAATGTGTTCTCTAAATGTGTTGTCTAAATGTGTTGTCTAAATGTGTTGTCTAAATGTGTTTTCTAAATGTGTTGTCTAAATGTGTTCTCTCTAAATGTGTTGTCTAAATGTGTTCTCTAAATGTGTTGTCTAAATGTGTTCTCTCTAAATGTGTTGTTTAAATGTGTTGTCTAAATGTGTTGTCTAAATGTGTTCTCTCTAAATGTGTTGTTTAAATGTGTTGTCTAAATGTGTTGTCTAAATGTGTTGTCTAAATGTGTTCTCTCTAAATGTGTTGTCTAAATGTGTTCTCTAAATGTGTTGTCTAAATGTGTTCTCTCTAAATGTGTTGTCTAAATGTGTTCTCTCTAAATGTGTTGTTTAAATGTGTTGTTTAAATGTGTTCTCTCTAAATGTGTTGTCTAAATGTGTTCTCTAAATGTGTTGTCTAAATGTGTTCTCTCTAAATGTGTTGTTTAAATGTGTTGTCTAAATGTGTTGTCTAAATGTGTTGTCTAAATGTGTTGTCTAAATGTGTTGTCTAAATGTGTTCTCTCTAAATGTGTTGTCTAAATGTGTTCTCTAAATGTGTTGTCTAAATGTGTTCTCTCTAAATGTGTTGTCTAAATGTGTTCTCTAAATGTGTTGTCTAAATGTGTTCTCTCTAAATGTGTTCTCTCTAAATGTGTTCTCTAAATGTGTTGTCTAAATGTGTTGTCTAATTGTGTTCTCTCTAAATGTGTTCTCTCTAAATGTGTTCTCTCTAAATGTGTTGTCTAAATGTGTTGTCTAAATGTGTTGTCTAATTGTGTTCTCTCTAAATGTGTTCTCTCTAAATGTGTTCTCTAAATGTGTTCTCTAAATGTGTTCTCTAAATGTGTTCTCTCTAAATGTGTTGTCTAATTGTGTTCTCTCTAAATGTGTTCTCTCTAAATGTGTTCTCTAAATGTGTTCTCTAAATGTGTTCTCTCTAAATGTGTTGTCTAAATGTGTTGTCTAAATGTGTTCTCTCTAAATGTGTTCTCTAAATGTGTTCTCTCTAAATGTGTTCTCTAAATGTGTTGTCTAAATGTGTTCTCTAAATGTGCTCTCTAAATGTGTTCTCTCTAAATGTGTTCTCTAAATGTGTTCTCTAAATGTGTTCTCTCTAAATGTGTTCTCTCTAAATGTGTTCTCTAAATGTGTTCTCTAAATGTGTTCTCTCTAAATGTGTTGTCTAAATGTGTTCTCTAAATGTGTTCTCTCTAAATGTGTTCTCTAAATGTGTTGTCTCTAAATGTGTTCTCTCTAAATGTGTTGTCTAAATGTGTTCTCTCTAAATGTGTTCTCTAAATGTGTTGTCTGAATGTGTTGTCTAAATGTGTTCTCTCTAAATGTGTTGTCTAAATGTGTTCTCTAAATGTGTTGTCTAAATGTGTTGTCTGAATGTGTTGTCTGTGTGTTCCCAGACCCCAGCTGTAGCTCTGACACCCTGAACAGTGGAGACTGGCTGCTGAAGAACTTCAGAGGATTCTCTGCCTTCGCCTCCTTCAAGGACATGCAGAGACTACTGGCCACCTTCTCTGTGGTAACTGTCTGTTGTCCTGTTGTCATGTGGCAATAGTCTGTAATAATGTCTGTTGTTGTGTCTGTACTGCAGATGGATCTGTTACCCCAGCTCACAGTGATAGTGTCTGTAATAAGGTTTTGTCTGTGGTTATAATAATAGTTGTGTGTGTGCTGCAGACGGAGGCCCTGCCCCAGCTCACAGTGATAGTGTCTGTAATAATGTGTTGTCTGTGGTTATAATAATAGTTGTGTGTGTGCTGCAGACGGAGGCCCTGCCCCAGCTCACAGTGAGACAGTTGGCAGAGGTGTCCTCTAGTCCAGACCAGCTCAACTCTGCTGCAGACGTCACCATGCTGATGAACTACGTACCCAACATCCTCTTCACTGACTTCTTCACCGACTTCTCTCTGGCCATCACCGTGAGACAAGCTCATCTATCTGTCTGTCTATCTGTCTGTCTGTCTGTCTGTCTGTCTGTCTGTCTGTCTGTCTGTCTGTCTGTCTGTCTGTGTAGTCTCCATCACCGTGAGACAAGCTCATCTATCTGTCTGTCTGTCTGTCTGTCTGTCTGTCTGTCTGTCTGTCTGTCTGTCTGTCTGTCTGTCTGTCTGTCTGTCTGTCTGTCTGTCTGTCTGTCTGTCTGTCTGTCTGTCTGTCTCTGTCTCTGTCTGTCTGCCTGTCTGTCTGTCTGTCTGTCTGTCTGTCTGTCTGTGTAGTCTCCATCACCATGAGACAAGATATTATATGGTTCGTCCCATATGACACCCTATTCCCTATATATATTATATTTGTTTACAAATATGGAATAGGGGTGCCATTTGAGGGGATCCTGTCTGTCAATAGTTTGTCATTTGAGGGGATCCTGTCTGTCAACAGTTTGTCATTTGAGGGGATCCTGTCTGTCAATAGTTTGTCATTTGAGGGGATTCTATTTGTCAATAGTTTGCCATTTGAGGGGATCCTGTCTGTCAATAGTTTGTCATTTGAGGGGATCCTGTCTGTCAACAGTTTGTCATTTGAGGGGATTCTATCTGTCAATAGTTTGTCATTTGAGGGGATCCTGTCTGTCAATAGTTTGTCATTTGAGGGGATTCTATCTGTCAATAGTTTGTCATTTGAGGGGATCCTGTCTGTCAATAGTTTGTCATTTGAGGGGATCCTGTCTGTCAATAGTTCAAAAGGTTTGTTTGGGTCTGAAGATGGACTATTATTCAACTGTCCTCCATTATCTCTCTCTCTCTCTGCTACCCATCCTCTTCCTCTCTTACCTTTCCTGTCCCTTCCTCCCTCCTTTCATCTCTCCCTCCCTCCCTCTCTATCCACCACTCTCCCCCTCCATCCCTCTCTCCACCCCTCTCTCCTGCATCTCTCCCCCTCCCTCTCTCCACCCCTCCATCCCTCTCTCCACCCCTCTCTCCCCCCCTCCATCCCTCTCTCCCCCCCCTCCATCCCTCTCTCCCCCTCCATCCCTCTCTCCCCCTCCATCCCTCTCTCCTCCCTCCATCCCTCTCTCCCCCTCCATCCCTCTCTCCCCCTCCATCCCTCTCTCCACCCCTCTCCCCTCCCTCCATCCCTCTCTCCCCCTCCATCCCTCTCTCCCCCTCCATCCCTCTCCCCTCCCTCCATCCCTCTCTCCCCCTCCATCCCTCTCTCCCCCCGTAGGGTCAAGAGTCTAAGTTCCCGGTGGCGGTGCGATCAGCCATGCTCCAGCAGGTGTTTGAACGCGGGAACCTATCAGACCGCTCTGTTAGCGACCAGGAAGTACTCACATGGCTTCAGAGCAGGCTCCGCCCACTGCTGATCAACCTGTCCCCGCTCCACGTCGCCCCCCTCTTCAGTGTGGTCGCACAGAGGAACTGCAACATTGGACAGCAGCTGTAAGAGACGGACTGATCTTCACTGGGGATTTAGGGTTGTGTCCCGAATTGCAACCTATTCCTTATAAACTACGGTCACAAGTAGTGCACTACGTAGGGAATAGGGAGCCAATAGGGATGTATATTAGGGTAAAGTAGTGCACTACGTAGGGAATAGGGTGCCATTAGGGATGTATATTAGGGTAAAGTAGTGCACTATGTAGGGAATAGGGTGCCATTAGGGATGTATCACAGGGTAAAGTAGTGCACTACGTAGGGAATAGGGAGCCTATAGGGATGTATCACAGGGTAAAGTAGTGCACTACGTAGGGAATAGGGTGCCATTAGAGATGTATCACAGGGTAAAGTAGTAAACTACGTAGGGAAAAGGGAGCCTATAAGGATGTATCTTTGGGTAAAGTAGTGCACTACGTAGGGAATAGGGAGCCATTAGGGATGTATCACAGGCTAAAGTAGTGCACTACGTAGGGAATAGGGAGCCAATAGGGATGTATATTAGGGTAAAGTAGTGCACTATGTAGGGAATAGGGTGCCATTAGGGATGTATCACAGGGTAAAGTAGTGCACTATGTAGGGAATAGGGGGCCATTGGGGATGTATCACAGGGTAAAGTAGTGCACTACGTAGGGAATAGGGAGCCATTAGGGAAGTACCCTGAGTCAGTAGTGATGTTGATGTGCAGGGTGTATCTATCTTAAATCTTGCTCTATGTCACGTGAGACTGTAGAAGCATGTTTTCCTGTATCTTTGACTGATCTCAAAGTGTGTGGAGGGGTTGGGGGGTCTTTCTGTAACGCTCCCAAACAGTCACATGTCCTCTACTCCCCACCGTCCTTCCTACTGTTCTCCCACCCTGCCTCCCTCCCCCTCTGTTTCCAACTGTCTGCATAAAATGTTAAATGTACAAGATCCATGTTAGACGATAGTGTCAGGTGGGGGGTCATCTCAGCAGCAGAGGAGAGGCAGCCATCTTGTATTTTGATGACGGGTATGTTTCATTTCTGACATGTTTGTCTCTCCAAGGGTGGAGGTGCTGAACGCCACCCTCCCTACACTTCAGGACAACACACAGAGAAACGTCTACGAACAAATCACCCTCTCCCTCCAAGGTACTGACTGACATCCACAACACATCCACTGGAAATATAAATACTACAGCATACTATGAAACTATAAATACTACAGCATACTGTGAAACTATAAATACTACAGAATACTATGAAACTATAAATACTACAGAATACTATGAAACTAAATACTACAGAATACTATGAAACTATAAATACTACAGCATACTATGAAACTATAAATACTACAGAATACTATGAAACTATAAATACTACAGAATACTATGAAACTATAAATACTACAGCATACTATGAAACTATAAATACTACAGCATACTATGAAACTATAAATACTACAGCATACTATGAAACTATAAATACTACAGAATACTATGAAACTATAAATACTACAGAATACTATGAAACTATAAATACTACAGCATACTATGGAACTATAAATACTGGAGCATACTATGAAACTATAAATACTACAGAATACTAGGAAACTATAAATACTACTGAATACTATGAAACTGTAAATACTACAGAATACTATGAAACTATAAATACTACAGCATACTATGAAACTATAAATACTACAGCATACTATGGAACTATAAATACTGGAGCATACTATGAAACTATAAATACTACAGAATACTATGAAACTATAAATACTACAGAATACTATGAAACTATAAATACTGGAGCATACTATGAAACTATAAATACTACAGAATACTATGAAACTATAAATACTACAGCATACTATGAAACTATAAATACTACAACATACGATGGAACTATAAATACTACAGTATACTATGAAACTATAAATACTACAGAATACTATGAAACTAAATACTGGAGCATACTATGACACTATAAATACTACAGAATACTATGAAACTATAAATACTACAGAATACTATGAAACTATAAATACTGGAGCATACTATAAAACTATAAATACTACAGAATACTATGAAACTATAAATACTACAGCATACTATGAAACTATAAATACTACAGCATACTATGGAACTATAAATACTGGAGCATACTATGAAACTATAAATACTGGAGCATACTATGAAACTATAAATACTGGAGCATACTATGAAACTATAAATACTACAGAATACTATGAAACTATAAATACTACAGCATACTATGAAACTATAAATACTACAACATACGATGGAACTATAAATACTACAGAATACTAGGAAACTATAAATACTACAGAATACTATGAAACTGTAAATACTACAGAATACTATGAAACTATAAATACTACAGCATACTATGGAACTATAAATACTGGAGCATACTATGAAACTATAAATACTACAGAATACTATGAAACTATAAATACTACAGAATACTATGAAACTATAAATACTGGAGCATACTATGAAACTATAAATACTACAGAATACTATGAAACTATAAATACTACAGCATACTATGAAACTATAAATACTACAACATACGATGGAACTATAAATACTACAGTATACTATGAAACTATAAATACTACAGAATACTATGAAACTAAATACTGGAGCATACTATGACACTATAAATACTACAGAATACTATGAAACTATAAATACTACAGAATACTATGAAACTATAAATACTGGAGCATACTATGAAACTATAAATACTACAGAATACTATGAAACTATAAATACTACAGCATACTATGAAACTATAAATACTACAGAATACTATGAAACTATAAATACTACAGAATACTATGAAACTAGATACTGGAGCATACTATGAAACTATAAATACTACAGAATACTAGGAAACTATAAATACTACAGAATACTATGAAACTATAAATACTACAGCATACTATGAAACTATAAATACTACAGAATACTATGAAACTATAAATACTACAGCATACTATGAAACTGTAAATACTTGAGCATACTATGAAACTTTTTTTTTCATTTTCGTGATACAAAACCTACGACTCAAACAACTAATGATTGTATTTGTTGTCAGTTTGTAATATTGATTTTAATAAGGATATTTGATTGACAGTCCTGTACCTGCCCCCCTCCATAGGCTCTTCCCCACTCCGTTGCTATGGCACAAACTACAACCACAGTTTCTATGGTTACCTGGAGAGTTCCTTCCTGGGTTTCGGCTTCCCCAACTTGACCACCTTCCTCTCCCTCATACCCCATAGCCAGATGGAACAGGTGAGGGGTGTGTGTGTGTGTATGTGTATCACAGGAGGTTGGTGGCACCTTAATTGGGGAGGACGGGTTCATGGTAATGGCTGGAGCGGAATTGGTAGAATGGTCTCAAATACATTAAACACATGGTTTCCATGGTTTCCACGTGTTTTATTCCAATCCATTTGCTCCGTTCCAGACATTATCGAGAGCTGTCCTCCCCTCAGCAGCCTCCACTGGTGTGTGTTTGAGACAATGCTTTCAGGGGACATAGACAAGGATGATGATGATGATGATGAAGGTGTGTGTGTGTTTGAGACAATGCTTTAAGAGGACATAGATAAGGATAATGATGATGATGATGAAGGTGTGTGTGTTTGAGACAATGCTTTAAGAGGACATAGATAAGGAGGATGATGATGATGATGAAGGTGTGTGTGTTTGAGACCATGCTTTAAGAGGACATAGATAAAGATGATGATGATGATGATGAAGGTGTGTGTGTTTGAGACAATGCTTTAAGAGGACATAGATAAAGATGATGATGATGATGATGAAGGTGTGTGTGTTTGAGACAATGCTTTCAGGGGACATAGACAAGGAGGATGATGATGATGATGAAGGTGTGTGTGTTTGAGACAATTCTTTAAGAGGACATAGATAAAGATGATGATGATGATGAATGTGTGTGTGTTTGAGACAATGCTTTAAGAGGACAAAGACAAGGAGAATGATGATGATGATGATGATGAAGGTGTGTGTGTTTGAGACAATGCTTTAAGAGGACATAGATAAGGATGATGATGATGATGATGATGATGGTGTGTGTTTGAGACAATGCTTTAAGAGGACATAGGTAAGGATGATGATGATGATGAGGATGATGATGATGATGAAGGTGTGTGTGTTTGAGACAATGCTTTAAGAGGACATAGATAAGGATGATGATGATGATGAGGATGATGATGATGATGAAGGTGTGTGTTTGAGACAATGCTTTAAGAGGACATAGATAAGGATGATGATGATGAAGTTGTGTGTGTTTCCTCATCTCTCTCTCTCTCTCTAGCTGGTGAACTCTCTGTCTGTCTCTGACCTGGGTCGTTTCCTGCGCCGCCCCAACGTTGTCGACGACGACACAAAACTCTGCCAGCTCTACAGCAACTACGCCAAGACCCCATTGTTCCTGGGGACTGTATGTACACTCACTCACTCACTCTCACACACACACACACACACACACACACACACACACACACACACACACACACACACACACACACACACACACACACACACACACAATTACTGTGTTACCCGTGTGAAACACCCACTACAAACCAATTGTCTGCTATGCCACCCATTCACCAGAAAGACAGAGGAATCTGCCACTAGAACACACCCCAGTTTCCTCTAAACCCCATTCATATCTAAGCCACTGGCCTGTCTTCTCCCCCCAGGAGAGTATCCCTGAGTCAGTGAGGCGTCCCACACTGCTGTGTGTCTGGCCCCAGGCTCTCAGCAGCAGTCAGAGGTCAGAGGTCAACGCCTGGTTTGACCTGAGGCTGAAGAACTACCTGCCCTTCCTCACCAGGAGCCTGGTGACCTCCGCCGCTGTCCAGACCGCCCCTTGTCTGGCCTTCCAGAAACTGTAAGGGATTTTTCCCCCCAAAATATATTTACTACGTATCTGTTTCTGATTTTATTGAAAGGGGACAGAAACCAGCTGAACCTCAGACAGAAGACTGGTGGGACCGGAATTACAATCCCGTGCAGGCAGGGATTTGCAGATGTGCAGAGGGCCGCGGCTTCCACCTGTTAGGACTTTTTACTGCGATGTGTTACCACGGGAACAACTCCTTACAGGGCTTAGTACAGTCTGGTCTCACGGGAACAACCCCTTATAGGGCTTAGTACCGTCTGGTCTCACGGGAACAACCCCTTACAGGGCTTTGTACCGTCTGGTCTCACGGGAACAACCCCTTACAGGGCTTAGTACCGTCTGGTCTCACGGGAACAACCCCTTACAGGGCTTAGTACCGTCTGGTCTCACGGGAACAACCCCTTATAGGGCTTAGTACCGTCTGGTCTCACTGGAACAACCCCTTACAGGGCTTAGGACCGTCTGGTCTCACGGGTACAACCCCTTACAGGGCTTAGTACCATCTGGTCTCACGGGAACAACTCCTTACAGGGCTTAGTACCGTCTGGTCTCACTGGAACAACCCCTTACAAGGGCTTAGTACCGTCTGGTCTCACGGCAAAAAACCCTTACAGGGCTTAGTACCGTCTGGTCTCACGGCAACAACCCCTTACAGGGCTTAGTACCGTCTGGTCTCACGGGAACAACCCCTTACAGGGCTTAGTACCGTCTGGTCTCACTGGAACAACCCCTTATAGGGCTTAGTACCGTCTGGTCTCACGGGAACAACCCCTTATAGGGCTTAGTACCGTCTGGTCTCACGGGAACAACCCCTTATAGGGCTTAGTACCGTCTGGTCTCACTGGAACAACCTCTTACAAGGGCTTAGTACCGTCTGGTCTCTCGGGAACAACCCCTTATAGGGCTTAGTACCGTCTGGTCTCACTGGAACAACCCTTTACAAGGGCTTAGTACCGTCTGGTCTCACGGGAACAACCCCTTATAGGGCTTAGTACCGTCTGGTCTCACGGGAACAACCCCTTTACAAGGGCTTAGTACCGTCTGGTCTCACAGGAACAACTCCTTATAGGGCTTAGTACCGTCTGGTCTAACGGGAACAACCCCTTTACAAGGGCTTAGTACCGTCTGGTCTCACTGGAACAACCCCTTATAGGGCTTAGTACCGTCTGGTCTCACTGGAACAACCCCTTACAGGGCTTAGTACCGTCTGGTCTCACGGAAACAACCCCTTTACAAGGGCTTAGTACCGTCTGGTCTCACGGGAACAACCCCTTATAGGGCTTAGTACCGTCTGGTCTCACGGAAACAACCCCTTATAGGGCTTAGTACCGTCTGGTCTCACGGGAACAACCCCTTATAGGGCTTAGTACCGTCGGGTCTCAAGGGAAAAACCCCTTACAAGGGCTTAGTACCGTCTGGTCTCACGGGAACAACCCCTTATAGGGCTTAGTACCGTCTGGTCTCACGGGAACAACCCCTTACAAGGGCTTAGTACCGTCTGGTCTCACGGAAACAACCCCTTTACAAGGGCTTAGTACCGTCTGGTCTCACGGGAACAACCCCTTATAGGGCTTAGTACCGTCTGGTCTCACGGGAACAACCCCTTATAGGGCTTAGTACCGTCTGGTCTCACGGGAACAACCCCTTATAGGGCTTAGTACCGTCTGGTCTCAAGGGAAAAACCCCTTACAAGGGCTTAGTACCGTCTGGTCTCACGGGAACAACCCCTTATAGGGCTTAGTACCGTCTGGTCTCACGGGAACAACCCCTTACAAGGGCTTAGTACCGTCTGGTCTCACAGGAACAACCCCTTACAGGGCTTAGTACCGTCTGGTCTCAAGGGAAAAACCCCTTATAGGGCTTAGTACCGTCTGGTCTCACTGGAACAACCCCTTATAGGGCTTAGTACCGTCTGGTCCCACGGGAACAACCCCTTACAGGGCTTAGTACCGTCTGGTCTCACTGGAACAACTCCTTATAGGGCTTAGTACCGTCTGGTCTCACGGGAACAACCCCTTACAGGGCTTAGTACCGTCTGGTCTCACTGGAACAACCCCTTTACAAGGGCTTAGTACCGTCTGGTCTCACGGGAACAACCCCTTAGTGTTGGTGGAACTCTTGTAGAAGAGTTTCATACGGGCCGGTGTTACACATTCTGTCTTTTTAATCCCGTCTGGTCTCAATGTTCGATATTGTGTTTTGACGTATTTTCCCACAATGTCTACGTTTGACTTGATCTGTTGTAATGAATGTTGTTGTTTTTGTTGTTGTGTTTTTTTAGCGTCTCAATTCTGGGGAGTTACAACTACAGCGCTGCAGACTTTGTGGAGAGAGATGTGTACAGGGAGACCATCAGGACGTATCTCACCTCAGGTCAGCCATTTTGTGCCACAGACCCGCCAGTTTCCATCAAAGCCATAGATATGTCTATGTAACCGTCCTCCATGTTGGCTCTAAATGTTCCACGATCAAATCAAATGAAATTGTATTAATCACAACCCACGCTGAATACAACAGTGAAATGCTTACTTACAAGCCCCTAACCAACAATGCAGTTAAAAAAATGTGAATAAGAATAAGAAACAAGGAACGAGTATTTAAAGAGCAGCAGTAAAATAACAATAGCGAGACGATATACATGGGGTACCGGTACATTACATTTACATTTACATTTAAGTCATTTAGCAGACGCTCTTATCCAGAGCGACTGGTACAGAGTCAATGTGCAGGGGCACCGGTGTCGTGGTGATTGAGGTAATATGTACATGTAGGTAGAGTTATTAAAGTGACTATGCATAGATGATAACAGAGAGTAGCAGCAGTATAAAAGAGTGAGGGGGGGGGGGGGGGGCAATGCAAATAATCTGGGTAGCCATTTGATTAGCTGTTCAAGAGTGTTATGTCTTGGGGGTAGAGACTGTTTAGGAGCCTCTTGGACCTAGACTTGGCACTCCGGTACCACTTGCCGTGCGGTAGCAGAGAGGACAGTCTATTACTAGGGTGAAAGGAGTCTTTGACAATTGTTAAGGCCTTCCTCTGACACTGCCCGGTATAGAGGTCCTGGGTGGCAGGAAGCTTGGTCCCGGTGATGTACGTGGTGATAACGTAGCAGTTTTAATTCTCACTATGATGTCATTGTTTGGGGAGCTTTACATTGGTAATACTGAGAGAATGATACAGCTGGTCAACCACCTGTCATAACACTGCCACAACACTGCCATAACACTGCCACAACACTGCAATAACACTGTCACAACACTGTCATATCACTGTCACAACACTGTCATAACACTGTCATATCACTGCCATAACACTGCCAGAACACTGTCACAACACTGCCACAACACTGCCACAACACTGCCATAACACTGCCACAACACTGCAATAACACTGCAGTAACACTGCCATAACACTGCCACAACACTGCCACAACACTGCAATAACACTGCCAGAACACTGCCACAACACTGCCACAACACTGCCATAACACTGCCACAACACTGCAATAACACTGCAATAACACTGCCAGAACACTGTCACAACACTGCAATAACACTGCCACAACACTGCCATAACACTGCCACAACACTGCCATAACACTGCCACAACACTGCAATAACACTGCCACAACACTGCCACAACACTGCCATAACACTGCAATAACACTGCCATAACACTGCAATAACACTGCCAGAACACTGTCACAACACTGCCACAACACTGCCACAACACTGCCATAACACTGCCACAACACTGCCATAACACTGTCACAACACTGCCATAACACTGCAGTAACACTGCCATAACACTGCCACAACACTGCCATAACACTGTCACAACACTGCCATAACACTGCAGTAACACTGCCACAACACTGCCATAACACTGTCACAACACTGCCATAACACTGCAGTAACACTGCCATAACACTGTCACAACACTGCCATAACACTGCAGTAACACTGCCATAACACTGCCACAACACTGCCATAACACTGCCACAACACTGTTATAACACTGCCATAACACTGCCATAACACTGCCACAACACTGCCACAACACTGCCATAACACTGCCACAACACTGCCATAACACTGCCACAACACTGCCACAACACTGTTATAACACTGCCATAACACTGCCATAACACTGCAGTAACACTGCCATAACACTGCCACAACACTGCCATAACACTGTCACAACACTGCCATAACACTGCAGTAACACTGCCACAACACTGCCATAACACTGTCACAACACTGCCATAACACTGCAGTAACACTGCCATAACACTGTCACAACACTGCCATAACACTGCAGTAACACTGCCATAACACTGCCACAACACTGCCATAACACTGCCATAACACTGCCACAACACTGTTATAACACTGCCATAACACTGTCACAACACTGTTATAACACTGCCATAACACTGCCATAACACTGCCACAACACTGCCATAACACTGCCATAACACTGTCACAACACTGTTATAACACTGCCATAACACTGCCACAACACTGCCATAACACTGCCATAACACTGCCATAACACTGCAGTAACACTGCCATAACACTGCCATAACACTGCAGTAACACTGCCATAACACTGCCATAACACTGCCATAACACTGCCGTAACACTGCAGTAACACTGCAGTAACACTGCCATAACACTGCCACAACACTGCCATAACACTGCCATAACACTGTCACAACACTGTTATAACACTGCCATAACACTGCCACAACACTGCCATAACACTGCCATAACACTGCCACAACACTGCCACAACACTGCCATAACACTGCCACAACACTGCCATAACACTGCAGTAACACTGCCATAACACTGCCACAACACTGCAATAACACTGCCAGAACACTGTCACAACACTGCAATAACACTGCAGTAACACTGCCATAACACTGCCATAACACTGCCACAACACTGCCACAACACTGCAATAACACTGCCAGAACACTGTCACAACACTGCAATAACACTGCAGTAACACTGCCATAACACTGCCACAACACTGCCACAACACTGCAATAACACTGCAGTAACACTGCCATAACACTGCCATAACACTGCCACAACACTGTCACAACACTGCAATAACACTGCAATAACACTGCCAGAACACTGTCACAACACTGCCACAACACTGCAGTAACACTGCCGTAACACTGTCACAACACTGCCACAACACTGTCATAACACTGTCATAACACTGCAATAACACTGCCATAACACTGCCATAACACTGCCACAACACTGCCATAACACTGCCACAACACTGTTATAACACTGTCATAACACTGTTATAACACTGCCACAACACTGCCACAGCACTGCCACAACACTGTTATAACACTGTCATAACACTGCCACAACACTGCCACAACACTGCCACAACACTGTTATAACACTGTCATAACACTGCCATAACACTGCCATAACACTGCCACAACACTGCCACAACACTGCAGTAACACTGCTTTACCAAATGTCTGTGGTGGCAACGTGTTTTGTCATGCTGTCTCCAGCGTCGGCTCCTAAGTGTTACAACGCCAGTGATCCAGAGCTCAACTCAACGGCCTGGTTTGCTGAGAACATCGGACTCTTCATCACTTATCTCACCTTGGAAGACCTCAACACCTTCGGATCAGCGCAGGTACTGTACTGTGGTGTATAGACACACAAGGAACACACACATATATATACACACACACACATATATATATATACACACACACACACACACACACACACACACACACACACACACACACACACACAGCTTCTACTTGAGCATCATTGAAAAAGGATGAATTTCCAAATATCAAATTGCTAATTGAGTTTACTTCCTGAATGCATGTCATGGTATTAATCCCTGTGTGTGTCCCTCCTCCTCCTCTTCCTCATCCGCCTCTTCCTCCCCTTCCTCCTCCTCCTCCTCCTCCTCCTCCTCCACCTCCTCCTCCTCCACCTCCTCCTCTTCTTCCTCTTCTTCCTCCTCCTCCTCCTCCTCCTCCTCCTCCTCCTCCTCCTCCACCTCCTCCTCTTCTTCCTCTTCTTCCTCCTCCTCCTCCTCCTACTCCTCCTCCTCCCCCCCTCCTCTTCTTCCTCTTCTTCCTCCTCCTCCTCCCCCTCTTCTTCCTCCTCCTCCTCCTCCTCCTCCTCCTCCTCCCCATCCTCCTCCTCCTCCTCCTCCCCCCCTCCTCCTCTTCCTCCTCCCAGGTGTTGCAGGTGTTCACAGTGAACCTGGTGAACATAGGTCTACTGAACTCCACTAGCCTGCCCCAGAACCTCACTGACTACTACACATCACTGGTCTACCTACAGGACAGCAACTTCAACCCTCTGTTGTGAGTCTGTCTGTCTGTGTCTCTCTCACTCTCTCGCTGTTTCTCTCCTGTCTGTCTGTCTGCGTGGGTCTGTCTCTGTCTATCTGTCTGTGAGTCTGTCTGCCCATCTCTCTCTCTCTCAATTCAATTCAAGGGGCTTTATTGGCATGGGAAACATATGTTAACATTGCCAAAGCAAGTGAGGTAAAACCTCTTCTTGTGGCAACAGGTCACAAATCTTGCTGCTGTGATGGCACACTGTGGTATTTCTCTCTCTCCTGTCTCTCTCTCTCTCTGTCTGTCTGTCTCTCTCTCTCTCTGTCTCTGTCTGTCTGTCTCTCTCTCTCTCTCTCTCTCTCTCTCTCTCTCTCTCTCTCTCTCTCTCTCTCTCTCTCTGTCTCTGTCTGCCTGGGTCTGTCTATCTGCCTGGGTCTGTCTGTGAGTGTGTCTGTCTGTCTTGCTCACACACTCACTCACTCACTCACGCACTCACTCACTCTATTTCTCTCTCTCTATTTAATTCTCTCTTTCTGTTTCTCTCTCTCGCTCCCTGAAACAAACTTGTTAACATGTCAACTACAATCCTACATAATATTACCTCTTCTCTTTCTCCCTCCCCCCTCCCTCTCTCTCCAGCCTTCCTCTGTTGTTTCGATGTGTGGCCCCAGGACCAGCCTTCAGACAGCTGGACGCTGAGCAGAGCATGATCCTTCTACACAACCTGACTACACTGTGTAGAGACCTAGACCCACAGGTAACACACACAGACACAGACACACACACACACACACACACGGACGGACGGACGGACAGATACACACACACACACACACACACACACACACACACACACACACACACACACACACACACACACACGAACACTGTACATTAACCCTCGCTGTGTGTTCTCTGCAGGTGTCTGCAGCTCTAGCAGCTAACATGGGAGACAACATAAACAGCAACACCATCGCTGCCCTCGGCAGAGAAAGTACAGGTCTATCTGAGGGTCAGATCACCATGGCACCCGCCAGCGTTCTGTGGGCTTCCTTCAGCATTCTGAGCACTGTGATTGGCTGGAACCAGGGCCAGGCCATGGCCATCATCCAATCACTGATGTTGTCAGGAGCCTTGAAGGTAACCTAGTTGGTGGTGGTTGTTATTTTTTTCCCCAAAACATATTTTAAAAAGTCACAAAGATTAAAAGATAAAGACACATGCTCTCAGATAAACACTTTCTTCAGCCATTTGTCTTTCAATCTTCTCTTTCTCACTTTCCTGTCGGTTTCTGGTTTTCACTCATACTTCCTCTCAGAGTCAGGACACCCGTAGGTAAACTAGCAAGTGGTAGTTAATCACCTAGTACTGGTTGTTGTTGTGGTAGTTAATCACCTAGTACTGGTTGTTGTTGTGGTAGTTAATCACAGAGTACTGGTTGTTGTTGTGGTAGTTAATCACCGAGTACTGGTTGTTGTTGTGGTAGTTAATCACCGAGTACTGGTTGTTGTTGTGGTAGTTAATCACCTAGTACTGGTTGTTGTTGTGGTAGTTAGTTAATCACCTAGTACTGGTTGTTGTTGGTAGTTAGTTAATCACCTAGTACTGGTTGTTGTTGCTGGTAGTTAGTTAATCACCTAGTACTGGTTGTTGCTGGTAGTTAGTTAATCACATAGTACTGGTTGTTGTTGCTGGTATTAATCACCTAGTACTGGTTGTTGTTGTGGTAGTTAGTTAATCACATAGTACTGGTTGTTGTTGTTGTACTGGTTGTTGTTGTTGTTTGATAATATCGTAGAATCTTTACTTTAATCATTATTCTGTCGTCGTTCACCATTTTCTTCCTTTTTATCAGATGATCAGATCCTTCCTTCGTTTGTTTCATACACTTATCTGTGTTGTCGTCTTCATCTCTACTTCCTGTCAGATCAACAGCGCATCCACCTTGACAGCGCTGGGTTCCCTGGTGACCGGTGTTCCCTCGGCAACCTTAGGCAGCATCAGCGGCACGGAACTCCTCTACGCGTCCCAGGATGCCACATTCATAACATACATGCAGACCGCCCCGACGATCTTAATCCAGACTTTCGTCACTCAGGTACCATGTCGCAGTTAAAGTCTTCCTCACTTAACCTTTTGGTTCCTACTATGAGAACTGTTGAGTATTTCCAGTTAATTCTATAGCAGTGATAAACATTTCTTAGCTGAATGCTTGTAATATAGATGGATAAAAGGATGGATGTTTGACTGACCGACCGACAAACTGATTGATTAATATGGTGTCTATTCTCCCCATATAGTTGACTGATTGATTAATATGGTGTCTATTCTCCCCATACAGTTGACTGATTGATTAGGTGTCTATTCTCCCCATAGGGTTGACTGATTGATTAATATGGTGTCTATTCTCACCATACAGTTGACTGATTGATTAATATGGTGTCTATTCTCCCCATACAGTTGACTGATTGATTAATATGGTGTCTATTCTCCCCATCCAGTTCACTGATTGATTAATATGGTGTCTATTCTCCCCATAGGGTTGACTGATTGATTAATGTGGTGTCTATTCTCCCCATACAGTTGACTGATTGATTAATATGGTGTCTATTCTCCCCATACAGTTGACTGATTGATTAATATAGTGTCTATTCTCCCCATACAGTTGACTGATTGATTAATATGGTGTTTATTCTCCCCATACAGTTGACAGATTGATTAATGTGGTGTCTATTCTCCCCATACAGTTGACTGATTGATTAATGTGGTGTCTATTCTCCCCATACAGTTGACTGATTGATTAATGTGGTGTCTATTCTCCCCATACAGTTGACTGATTGATTAATGTGGTGTCTATTCTCCCCATACAGTTGACTGATTGATTAATATGGTGTCTATTCTCCCCATACAGTTGACTGATTGATTAATGTGGTGTCTATTCTCCCCATACAGTTGACTGATTGATTAATGTGGTGTCTATTCTCCCCATACAGTTGACTGATTGATTAATGTGGTGTCTATTCTCCCCATACAGTTGACTGATTGATATAGTGTCTATTCTCCCCATAGGGTTGACTGATTGATTAATATGGTGTCTATTCTCCCCATCCAGTTGACTGATTGATTCATGTGGTGTCTATTCTCCCCATCCAGTTGATCACAGTGAACCCTAACCCAGACAGTATTCTCCAGAACGTCCCAGACAGCATGTCTACTGAGATCCCCAGGTCCCTGCTGCAGGGCTTCTCTCAGAGCAGTGTGGTGGTGGAGAAACTGAACCAGAAGACATGGAGACACGAACAGGTGATGGGGGAGCACACACACACACACACACACACACACACACACACACACACACACACACACACACACACACACACACACACACAAAATAACTCATTAAAATAAATAATAAAATTACTAATATTAAGTGGATCAAAATCACGACAAAATCTCAACGTTGTTAGATGAATGCAAGTCATTTCAGCCTGTGGTGTCTGACCTGGACCCACTGACTAACAGTAGGGTTGGCTTTCACCACATACTACACACACACACACACACACAGACACACACAAACAGACACACACACACACCACACACACAGACACAGACACAGACACAGAGACAGAGACAGAGACAGAGACACACAGACACACAGACACACAGAGACACAGAGACACACACACACACACACACACACACACACACACACACACACACACACACACACACACACACACACACACACACACACACACACACACACACACACAGTGAACACACACACAGTGAACACACACAGTGAACACACACAGTGAACACACACACATACAGTGAACACACACACACACAGTGAACACACACACACAGTGAACACACACAGTGAACACACACAGTGAACACACACACACAGTGAACACACACACACAGTGAACACACACACACAGTGAACACACACACACAGTGAACACACACACAGTGAACACACACACAGTGAACACACACACAGTGAACACACACACACAGTGAACACACACACACACACACAGTGAACACACACACACACACACAGTGAACACACACACACACAGTGAACACACACACAGTGAACACACACACACAGTGAACACACACAGTGAATTTAAGAAACTATAATACTGTTCTTTTATTTTCAGGCTGTGTTGTTCTTTGACACAGTGGCTCTAGGAATTGACAACTCCGACAAGTGAGTCTGGGAACATCTGCACATTGTGATGTACAGTATATATATATACACAGATATATATATATATATACACAGATATATATATATACACAGATATATATACACAGATATAGATATATATATATATATATATATATATACATACATATATATATATATATATATATACACAGATATATATATATATATACACAGATATATATATATATATATATATATATATATATATATATGTACACAGATATATATACAGATATATATATATACACACAGATATACATATATATATATACACAGATATATATACAGATATATATATATACACACAGATATACATATATATATATACACAGATATATATACAGATATATATATATACACACAGATATACATATATATATATACACAGATATACATATATATATACACACAGATATATATATATATATACACACAGATATACATATATATATATACACAGATATATATATAAAGTGCATTCGGAAAGTATTTACGTAAGTATTCAGACCCTTTACTCAGTACTTTGTTGAAGCACCTTTGGCAGCGATTACAGCCTTGAGTCTTCTTGGGTATGATGCTACAAGCTTGGTACACCTGTATTTGGGGAGTTCCCATTCTCCTCTGTAGATCCTCTCAAGCTCTGTCAGGTTGGATGGGGAGCATCGCTGCACAGTTATTTTCAGGTCTCTCCAGAGATGGGTTCAAATCCGGGCTCTGGCTGGGCCACTCAAGGACATTCAGAGACTTGTCCCAAAGCCACTCCTGTGTTGTTTTGGCTGTGTGCTTAGGGTCGTTGTCCTATTGGAAGGCGAACCCTCGCCCCAGTCTGGGGTTCTGAGCGCTCTGGAGCAGGTTTTCATCAAAGACCTCTCTGTACTTTGCTCCGTTCGTCTTTCCCTCGATCCTGACTAGTCTCCCATTCCCTGTCACTGAAAAACATCCCCACAGCATGATGCTGCCACCACCATGAGTCACCGTAGGGATGGTACCAGGTTTCCTCCAGATGTGACGCTTGGCATTTAGGCCAAAGAGTTCAATCTCGGTTTTATCAGACCAGAGAATCTTGTTTCTCATAGGTCTGAGAGTCCTTTAGGTACCTTTTGGCAAACTCCAAGCGGGCTGTCATGTGCCTTTTACTGAGGAGTGGGTTCCGTCTGGCCACTCTGCCATAAAGTCCTGATTGGCGGAGTGCTACAGAAATGGTTTTCCTTCTGGAAGGTTCTCCCATCTCCACAGAGGAACTCTGGAGCTCTGTCAGAGTGACCATCGGGTTCTTGGTCACCTCCCTGACCAAGGCCCTTCTCCCCCGATTGCTCAGTTTGGCCAGGCGGACAGCTCTTGGAAGAGTCTTGGTGGTTCAAAACTTAATGGAGGCCACTGTGTTCTTGGGGACCCACAATGCTGCAGAAATGTTTTGGTACCTTTCCCCAGACCTGTGCTTCGACACAATCCTGTCTCGGAGCTCTACGGACAATTCCTTCGACCTCATGGCTAGGTTCTTGCTCTGACATGCACTGTCTACTGGGACCTTATACAGACAGGTGTGTGCCTTTCCAAATCATGTCCAATCAATTAAATTCACCACAGGTGGACTCCAATCAAATTGTAGAAACATGTCAAAGATGATCAATGGAAACAGGATGCACCTGAGCTCATTTTCAACTCTCATAGCAAAGGGTCTGAATACTTATGTAAATAAGGTATTATATTTTTTGTTTGTAATACATTTGCAAAAATGTCTAAAAAACAGTTTTCACTTTGTCATTATGGGGTATTGTGTGTAGATAAAAAAAAAAAAAAAATTATGAAATCGATTTTAGAATAAGTCTGTAACATAACAAAATGTGGAAAAAGTCAAGGTGTCTGAATACTTTCTGAATGCACTGTAAAACCAGGAAGTGTCATGTGGGCGTGTTGATTGTGTCTCAGTGCAATTTCTCTCAGTTTAATGGTTATTTATTTTTCAATTGTTGTGTGTGTGTGTGTGTGTCCATGTGTGTGTGTGTCCGTGTGTGTGTGTCCGTGTGTGTGTGTGTGTGTGTGCGTGCGTGCGTATGTGTCTGTGTGTGTCTGTGTGTGCGTGCGTGTATATGTGTGCGTGTGCGTGCGCGTGCGTGTGTGCGTGTGCGTGCATGCATGCGCGTGCGTGTGTGTGTGTGTGTGCGTGCGTGTATATGTGTGTGTCCCCAGTATGTCATCCAGCGTGCTCCAGGGCTTCACCTGCACCAGAGTGGCCAGTATGACCACAACCAAGATCAAGAAACTGGTCAAGGCCTGCAGGAGGAAGGGCAAGAACAGGGTCGCACTGAGAGAGACTCAGGTCAGATACCAGCTGTTGTTGTTGTTTTCACTGTGGTTATTGTTGTTGTTGTCGTACTCAAAGAGACTCTGGTCAGCCTCTCATCACCAAGCTTAATACCAGCTGTTGTTGTTGTTGTTGTCGTACTCAAAGAGACTCTGGTCAGCCTCTCATCACCAAGCTTAATACCAGCTGTTGTTGTTGTTGTCGTTGTTGTTGTCGTACTCAAAGAGACTCTGGTCAGCCTCTCATCACCAAGCTTAATACCAGCTGTTGTTGTTGTTGTTGTTGTTGTCGTACCCAGAGACTCTGGTCAGCCTCTCATCACCAAGCTTAAGACCAGCTGTTGTTGTTGTCATTGTTGTTGTCGTACTCAAAGAGACTCAGGTCAGCCTCTCATCACCAAGCTTAATACCAGCTGTTGTTGTTGTTGTCGTTGTTGTTGTTGTACTCAAAGAGACTCTGGTCAGCCACTCATCACCAAGCTTAATACCAGCTGTTGTTGTTGTTGTCGTTGTTGTTGTTGTACTCAAAGAGACTCTGGTCAGCCACTCATCACCAAGCTTAATACCAGCTGTTGTTGTTGTTGTCGTTGTTGTTGTTGTACTCAAAGAGACTCTGGTCAGCCACTCATCACCAAGCTTAATACCAGCTGTTATTGTTGTTTTCGTTGTTGTTGTTGTCGTACTCAAAGAGACTCTGGTCAGCCTCTCATCACCAAGCTTAATACCAGCTGTTGTTGTTGTTGTTGTTGTTGTTGTTGTCGTACTCAAAGAGACTCTGGTCAGCCTCTCATCACCAAGCTTAATACCAGCTGTTGTTGTTGTTGTTGTTGTTGTCGTACTCAAAGAGACTCTGGTCAGCCTCTCATCACCAAGCTTAATACCATCTGTTGTTGTTGTTGTCGTTGTTGTTGTCATACTCAGAGACTCTGGTCAGCCTCTCATCACCAAGATTAATACCAGCTGTTGTTGTCGTTGTTGTTGTCGTACTCAAAGAGACTCAGGTCAGCCTCTCATCACCAAGCTTAATACCAGCTGTTGTTGTTGTTGTCGTTGTTGTTGTTGTACTCAAAGAGACTCTGGTCAGCCACTCATCACCAAGCTTAATACCAGCTGTTGTTGTTGTTGTCGTTGTTGTTGTTGTACTCAAAGAGACTCTGGTCAGCCACTCATCACCAAGCTTAATACCAGCTGTTATTGTTGTTTTCGTTGTTGTTGTTGTCGTACTCAAAGAGACTCTGGTCAGCCTCTCATCACCAAGCTTAATACCAGCTGTTGTTGTTGTTGTTGTTGTTGTTGTTGTTGTCGTACTCAAAGAGACTCTGGTCAGCCTCTCATCACCAAGCTTAATACCAGCTGTTGTTGTTGTTGTTGTTGTTGTCATACTCAAAGAGACTCTGGTCAGCCTCTCATCACCAAGCTTAATACCAGCTGTTGTTGTTGTTGTTGTTGTTGTTGTTGTCATACTCAGAGACTCTGGTCAGCCTCTCATCACCAAGATTAATACCAGCTGTTGTTGTCGTTGTTGTTGTCGTACTCAAAGAGACTCAGGTCAGCCTCTCATCACCAAGCTTAATACCAGCTGTTGTTGTTGTCGTTGTTGTTGTCGTACTCAAAGAGACTCTGGTCAGCCTCTCATCACCAAGCTTAATACCAGCTGTTGTTGTTGTTGTTGTTGTTGTTGTTGTTGTCGTACTCAAAGAGACTCTGGTCAGCCTCTCATCACCAAGCTTAATACCAGCTGTTGTTGTTGTTGTCGTACTCAAAGAGACTCTGGTCAGCCTCTCATCACCAAGCTTAATACCAGCTGTTGTTGTTGTTGTTGTTGTTGTTGTTGTTGTTGTTGTTGTTGTCGTACTCAAAGAGACTCTGGTCAGCCTCTCATCACCAAGCTTAATACCAGCTGTTGTTGTTGTTGTCGTACTCAAAGAGACTCTGGTCAGCCTCTCATCACCAAGCTTAATACCAGCTGTTGTTGTTGTTGTTGTTGTTGTCATACTCAAAGAGACTCTGGTCAGCCTCTCATCACCAAGCTTAATACCAGCTGTTGTTGTTGTTGTCGTTGTTGTTGTCGTACTCAAAGAGACTCTGGTCAGCCTCTCATCACCAAGCTTAATACCAGCTGTTGTTGTTGTTGTTGTACTCAAAGAGACTCTGGTCAGCCTCTCATCACCAAGCTTAATACCAGCTGTTGTTGTTGTTGTTGTTGTTGTTGTTGTTGTTGTCGTACTCAAAGAGACTCTGGTCAGCCTCTCATCACCAAGCTTAATACCAGCTGTTGTTGTTGTCGTACTCAAAGAGACTCTGGTCAGCCTCTCATCACCAAGCTTAATACCAGCTGTTGTTGTTGTCGTACTCAAAGAGACTCTGGTCAGCCTCTCATCACCAAGCTTAATAGCAGCTGTTGTTGTTGTTGTTGTTGTTGTCGTACTCAAAGAGACTCTGGTCAGCCTCTCATCACCAAGCTTAATACCAGCTGTTGTTGTTGTTGTTGTTGTTGTTGTCGTACTCAAAGAGACTCTGGTCAGCCTCTCATCACCAAGCTTAATACCAGCTGTTGTTGTTGTTGTTGTTGTTGTTGTTGTCGTACTCAAAGAGACTCTGGTCAGCCTCTCATCACCAAGCTTAATACCAGCTGTTGTTGTTGTTGCTGTTGTTGTTGTTGTCGTTGTTGTTGTCGTACTCAAAGAGACTCTGGTCAGCCTCTCATCACCAAGCTTAATACCAGCTGTTGTTGGTGTTGTTGTTGTTGTTGTTGTTATTTTCGTTGTTGTTGTCGTACTCAAAGAGACTCTGGTCAGCCTCTCATCACCAAGCTTAATACCAGCTGTTGTTGTTGTTGTCGTACTCAAAGAGACTCTGGTCAGCCTCTCATCACCAAGCTTAATACCAGCTGTTGTTGTTGTTGTTGTTGTTGTTGTTGTTGTTGTTGTTGTCGTACTCAAAGAGACTCTGGTCAGCCTCTCATCACCAAGCTTAATACCAGCTGTTGTTGTTGTTGTCGTTGTTGTTGTCGTACTCAAAGAGACTCTGGTCAGCCTCTCATCACCAAGCTTAATACCAGCTGTTGTTGTTGTTGGTGTTGTTGTTGTTGTTGTTGTTGTTGTCGTTGTTGTTGTCGTACTCAAAGAGACTCTGGTCAGCCTCTCATCACTAAGCTTAATACCAGCTGTTGTTGTTGTCGTACTCAAAGAGACTCTGGTCAGCCTCTCATCACCAAGCTTAATACCAGCTGTTGTTGTTGTCGTACTCAAAGAGACTCTGGTCAGCCTCTCATCACCAAGCTTAATACCAGCTGTTGTCGTTGTTGTTGTCGTACTCAAAGAGACTCTGGTCAGCCTCTCATCACCAAGCTTAATACCAGCTGTTGTTGTTGTCGTTGTTGTTGTCGTACTCAAAGAGACTCTGGTCAGCCTCTCATCACCAAGCTTAATACCAGCTGTTGTTGTTGTTGTTGTTGTTGTTGTCGTACTCAAAGAGACTCTGGTCAGCCTCTCATCACCAAGCTTAATACCAGCTGTTGTTGTTGTTGTTGTTGTTGTTGTTGTTGTTGTTGTTGTTGTCATACTCAAAGAGACTCTGGTCAGCCTCTCATCACCAAGCTTAATACCAGCTGTTGTTGTTGTTGTTGTTGTTGTTGTTGTTGTTGTTGTCGTACTCAAAGAGACTCTGGTCAGCCTCTCATCACCAAGCTTAATACCAGCTGTTGTTGTTGTTGTTGTTGTTGTTGTTGTTGTCGTTGTTGTTGTCGTACTCAAAGAGACTCTGGTCAGCCTCTCATCACCAAGCTTAATACCAGCTGTTGTTGTTGTTGGTGTTGTTGTTGTTGTTGTTGGTGTTGTTGTTGTTGTTGTCGTACTCAAAGAGACTCTGGTCAGCCTCTCATCACCAAGCTTAATACCAGCTGTTGTTGTTGTTGTCGTTGTTGTTGTTGGTGTTGTTGTTGTTGTTGTCGTACTCAAAGAGACTCTGGTCAGCCTCTCATCACCAAGCTTAATACCAGCTGTTGTTGTTGTTGTTGTTGTTGTTGTTGTTGTTGTCGTACTCAAAGAGACTCTGGTCAGCCTCTCATCACCAAGCTTAATACCAGCTGTTGTTGTTGTTGTTGTTGTTGTTGTCGTACTCAAAGAGACTCTGGTCAGCCTCTCATCACCAAGCTTAATACCAGCTGTTGTTGTTGTTGTTGTTGTCGTACTCAAAGAGACTCTGGTCAGCCTCTCATCACCAAGCTTAATACCAGCTGTTGTTGTTGTTGTTGTTGTTGTCGTACTCAAAGAGACTCTGGTCAGCCTCTCATCACCAAGCTTAATACCAGCTGTTGTTGTTGTTGCCGAGGTCGGTAATTGTTGGATTCCAACAGTTGTTTGAGAAGTCAGCATGCAAAGGGATTATTCATTTGATAAATAATCATCATATTATTATATGTTTGTGTGACCCACAGTTGACCTGCATGTACAACTACATCAAGGAAGAGTCAAATGTCACCAGCTACAACCTGTACCCTCCTGACATGCTGCTTTACTACGAGTGAGTACCGCATGTCACACATTCAACCAATCAATCAACCAATCAATCAACCAATCAATTAACCAATCAACCAATAAATACATTGACCAACCAATCAACCAATCAATCAACCAATCAATTAACCAATCAACCAATCAACCAATAGATACATTGACCAACCAACCAATCAACCAATAAATCCATTAACCAATCAACCAATCAATCAACCAACAACCAATAAATCAATTAACCAATCAACCAATAAATACATTAACCAATCAACCAATCAATCAACCAACCAACCAATCAATACATGAACCATTACTGATGAATGATACTGGTTTATTAAGTTACTGATGAATGAAACTGGTTTATTAAGTTACTGATGGATGAAACTGGTTTATTAAGTTACTGATGAATGAAACTGGTTTATTAAGTTACTGATGGATGAAACTGGTTTATTAAGTTACTGATGGATGAAACTGTTTTTTTAAGTTACTGATGAATGAAACTGTTTTTTTAAGTTACTGATGAATGAAACTGTTTTTTTAAGTTACTGATGAATGAAACTGTTTTTTTAAGTTACTGATGAATGAAACTGTTTTTTTAAGTTACTGATGGATGAAACTGTTTTTTTAAGTTACTGATGAATGAAACTGGTTTATTAAGTTACTGATGAATGAAACTGTTTTTTTAAGTTACTGATGAATGAAACTGGTTTATTAAGTTACTGATGAATGAAACTGGTTTATTAAGTTACTGATGGATGAAACTGGTTTATTAAGTTACTGATGAATGAAACTGGTTTATTAAGTTACTGATGAATGAAACTGGTTTATTAAGTTACTGATGAATGAAACTGGTTTATTAAGTTACTGATGAATGAAACTGTTTTTTTAAGTTACTGATGGATGAAACTGGTTTATTAAGTTACTAATGAATGAAACTGGTTTATTAAGTTACTGATGAATGAAACTGTTTTTTTAAGTTACTGATGAATGAAACTGTTTTTTTAAGTTACTGATGGATGAAACTGGTTTATTAAGTTACTAATGAATGAAACTGGTTTATTAAGTTACTGATGGATGAAACTGGTTTATTAAGTTACTAATGAATGAAACTGGTTTATTAAGTTACTGATGGATGAAACTGGTTTTTTAAGTTACTGATGAATGAAACTGTTTTTTTAAGTTACTGATGGATGAAACTGGTTTATTAAGTTACTAATGAATGAAACTGGTTTATTAAGTTACTGATGGATGAAACTGGTTTATTAAGTTACTAATGAATGAAACTGGTTTATTAAGTTACTGATGGATGAAACTGGTTTTTTAAGTTACTGATGAATGAAACTGGTTTTTTAAGTTACTGATGAATGAAACTGGTTTATTAAGTTACTGATGAATGAAACTGTTTTATTAAGTTACTGATGAATGAAACTGGTTTATTAAGTTACTGATGAATGATGCCAGATGTATTTGTTTATTTATACTGTATGAATATAAAGGTGTTACTGTATTTGATGTCTGCAGCTACAGTAAGGTACCTCGGGACACCTGTAAGGACTACTTCAGTGAGCTGGGAGACGCAGACTTCCTCGTGTTCTCCGACGCGCTCAGCTTCAAACGCACAGCCCTGGTTAACAATGTCAAGACCTGCCTGGTGAGTCACCACACTGTCACACAACATGGATGTGGTCCAAATGACACCACTATTCCCTTTAATAGTACACTACTTTGGACCGGGCCTATCGGTCTCTGGTCTCAGTAGTACACTATAAATCTACAACCTCCATCCATTGCTTTCTGCAATGCAGTAAACCCTGGCAGATTGAAGCTCTGGAATGAACCTGGTTAACCCTGGGGGGGATAGCAACAGTAGCATCTGAACGAGTCTGGTTAACCCTGGGGGGGCAATAGCAATAGTAGCATCTGAAAGTGTCTGGTTAACCCTGGGGGGGAATAGCAACAGTAGCATCTGAAAGAGTCTGGTTAACCCTGGGGGAATAGCAACAACAGTGGCATCTGAAAGAGTCTGGTTAACCCTGGGGGAACAGCAACAGTAGCATCTGAAAGAGCCTGGTTAACCCTGGGGGGGACAGCAACAGTAGCATCTGAAAGAGTCTGGTTAACCCTGGGGGGGAATAGCAACAGTAGCATCTGAAAGAGTCTGGTTAACCCTGGGGGGGAATAGCAACAGTAGCATCTGAAAGAGTCTGGTTAACCCTGGGGGTGGGGGAATAGCAACAGCGAGGATGATCAGCTGTCCACCCTGTCTCCCTATAGCGCTGTACTGTTAGGCGTCTCACAGTACGGACATTGTCATTTATTGCCCTGGTCACATTGCAGTCCTCATGCCTCCTTGCAGCATGCCTAAGGCACGTTCACACAGATGAGCAGGGACCCTGGGCATCTTTCTTTTGGTGTTTTTCAGAGTCAGTAGAAAGGCCTCTTTAGTGTCCTAAGTTTTCATAACTGTAACCTTAATTGCCTACCGTCTGCAAGCTGTTGGTGTCTTAACGACCGTTCCACAGGTGCATGTTCATTAATTGTGTATGGTTCATTGAACAAGCATGGGAAACAGTGTTAAAACTCTTTACAATGAAGATCTGTGAAGTTATTTGGATTTTTATGAATGATCTTTGAAAAGACAGGGTCCTGAAAAAGATACGTACAATTTTTTGCTGAGTTTAGAATGACAATATAGAACAGCAATATAGAACGGCAATATAGAACGACAATATAGAACGGCAATATAGAACGGCAATATAGAATGGCAATACAGAATGACAATATAGAATGGCAATATAGAATGGCAATACAGAATGACAATATAGAATGGCAATATAGAATGGCAATATAGAATGGCAATATAGAATGGCAATACAGAATGACAATATAGAATGGCAATATAGAATGACAATATAGAATGACAATATGTAATGGCAATATAGAATGGCAATATAGAATGGCAATATAGAACGTAAATATAGAACGGCAATATAGAACGGCAATATAGAAATGCTCATGATATGAGCTTGCATTTGATGCGATCTGATTGGAAGTCGTGATGTCAGTGCTGTGTTGTGTCCATCTGTCCCTGCAGGGTATCAGCGGCACGGTTCTGAGCAGTGACAACCTGCAGGTCCTAGGTAACATGGTGTGTGTTCTGGACGGTTCCTACATCCAGAACTCTGACCAGCTCATCCTGCAGAAATTACAAAACTGTAATGACCTCACCGACGAACAGGTGGCTGCCATAGAAACGCTGTTGATGTCTGGGAAAACACAGTACGGGTAAGTCAACATGGAAACATGGAATTAAACAAACGCATCTGACTGACTGACTGGTCTGAAACTGATTGACTGACTGACTGACTGGGCAGAAACTGACTGATTGACTGACTGACTGACTGACTGACTGACTGGTCTGAAACTGACTGACTGACTGGTCTGAAACTGACTGACTGACTGACTGACTCGGCAGAAACTGACTGACTGACTGACTGGTCTGAAACTGACTGACTGACTGACTGACTGGCTGACTGGTCTGAAACTGACTGATTGACTGACTGACTGGGCTGAAACTAACGGACTGACTGGTCTGAAACTGACTGATTGACTGACTGACTGACTGGGCAGAAACTGACTGACTGGTCTGAAACTGACTGACTGACTGGCTGAAACTGACTGACTGATTGACTGACTGACTGACTGACTGACTGGGCAGAAACTGACTGATTGACTGACTGACTGACTGGGGGCTGAAACTGACTGATTGACTGACTGGGCAGAAACTGACTGACTGGTCTAAAACTGACTGATTGACTGACTGACTGGTCTGAAACTGACTGACTGACTGACTGGTCTGAAACTTACTGATTGAACTGACTGACTGACTGACTGACTGACTGACTGACTGACTGACTGACTGGGCAGAAACTGATTGACTGACTGAAACTGACTTGACTGACTGGGCTGAAACTGACTGATTGGTCTGAAACTGACTGATTGACTGACTGACTGAAACTGACTGATTGGTCTGACTGACTGATTGACTGACTGACTGACTGACTGACTGACTGACTGACTGGGCAGAAACTGACTGATTGACTGACTGACTGACTGACTGGGTCTGAAACTGACTGACTGACTGACTGAAACTGACTGACTGAATGACTGGTCTGAAACTGACTGACTGACTGACTGACTGACTGGTCTGAAACTGACTGATTGACTGACTGACTGACTGGGCTGAAACTGACTGACTGGTGAAACTGACTGATTGACTGACTGACTGACTGGGCAGAAACTGACTGACTGACTGACTGGTCTGAAACTGACTGACTGACTGACTGGGCAGAAACTGACTGATTGACTGACTGACTGACTGACTGGGCTGAAACTGACTGATTGACTGACTGGGCAGAAACTGACTGACTGGTCTAAAACTGACTGATTGACTGACTGACTGGTCTGAATCTGACTGACTGACTGACTGGTCTGAAACTTACTGATTGACTGACTGACTGACTGACTGGTCTGAAACTGACTGATTGACTGACTGACTGGTCTGAAACTGACTGATTGACTGACTGACTGACTGACTGACTGACTGGGCTGAAACTGGACTGACTGACTGAAACTGACTGACTGGGCTGAAACTGACTGACTGACTGACTGGGCTGAAACTGACTGATTGACTGACTGGGCTGAAACTGACTGACTGACTGACTGGGCAGAAACTGACTGATTGACTGACTGACTGACTGACTGGACTGGTCTGAAACTGACTGACTGACTGGTCTGACTGACTGACTGACTGAAACTGACTGACTGACTGACTGGTCTGAAACTGACTGACTGACTGGGCTGACTGGTCTGAAACTGACTGATTGACTGACTGACTGGGCTGAAACTGACGGACTGAGTGACTGGGCAGAAACTGACTGATTGACTGAGTGACTGGGCAGAAACTGACTGACTGACTGACTGACTGGTCTGAAACTGACTGACTGACTGACTGACTGACTGACTGACTGACTGACTGACTGACTGGGCAGAAACTGACTGATTGACTGACTGACTGACTGACTGGGCTGAAACTGACTGATTGACTGACTGGGCAGAAACTGACTGACTGAAAACTGACTGATTGACTGACTGACTGGTCTGAAACTGACTGACTGACTGGTCTGAAACTTACTGATTGACTGACTGACTGACTGAAACTGAAACTGACTGGTCTGAAACTGACTGACTGACTGGTCTGAAACTGACTGATTGACTGACTGAAACTGACTGACTGGTCTGAAACTGACTGATTGACTGACTGGGCTGAAACTGACTGACTGGTCTGAAACTGACTGATTGACTGACTGACTGGGCTGAAACTGACTGACTGACTGACTGACTGATTGACTGACTGAC
>NC_088410.1:8222660-8297660 GCF_034236695.1 Oncorhynchus nerka
GCCTGAGGTAAGACCGAGAGGAGGACACAACCTGTGTTCACTAGACACCAGCCTCCTGAGGAGGACCCAACCTATGTTCACTAGACACCAGCCTCCTGTAGACCATTACACAGAGTAGCCTGAGGTAAGACCGAGAGGAGGACCCAACCTGTGTTCACTAGACACCAGCCTCCTGAGGAGGACCCAACCTATGTTCACTAGACACCAGCCTCCTGAGGAGGACCCAACCTATGTTCACTAGACACCAGCCTCCTGAAGACCATTACACAGAGTAGCCTGAGGTAAGACCGAGAGGAGGACACAACCTATGTTCACTAAACACCAGCCTCCTGTAGCCTATAACACAGTAATGTAATAGTAATAACTGTTACCCTTATTACTAAGATGTGGGTAACAGGGCCAACATTTTTCATAGGAAAACATGTAACACTTAGCCGCTATGCTAACACTAGCTTGCCAGCATCCTGAAGGCCATGACTACAGAGAGGAGAGCCAAACGGAAGAGACAGAGGCTCCCCCCCCCATTACTGTGGAAACACCACAGAGGCTCCTCCCCTGCCCCCCGTTACCGTCGAAACACCACAGAGGCTTGTTGTGTGGACGTGTGATGTACGACAATAAGATGGTTGTGTTGACGTGTGATGTCAGACAATAAGACGGTTGTGTTGACGTGTGATGTCAGACAATAAGACGGTTGTGTTGACGTGTGATGTCAGACAATAAGACGGTTGTGTTGACGTGTGATGTCAGAAAATAAGACGGTTGTGTTGACGTGTGATGTCAGACAATAAGACGGTTGTGTTGACGTGTGATGTAAGACAATAAGACGGTTGTGTTGACGTGTGATGTCAGACAATAAGATGGTTGTGTTGACGTGTGATGTCAGACAATAAGACGGTTGTGTTGACGTGTGATGTCAGACAATAAGACAATAAGACGGTTGTGTTGACGTGTGATGTCAGACAATAAGATGGTTGTGTTGACGTGTGATGTCAGACAATAAGACGGTTGTGTTGACGTGTGATGTCAGACAATAAGACGGTTGTGTTGATGTGTGATGTCAGACAATAAGACGGTTGTGTTGATGTGTGATGTCAGACAGTAAGATGGTTGTGTTGATGTGTGATGTCAGACAATAAGACGGTTGTGTTGACGTGTGATGTCAGACAATAAGATGGTTGTGTTGACGTGTGATGTGATGTAAGACAATAAGACGGTTGTGTTGACGTGTGATGTCAGACAATAAGACAACAATAAGACGGTTGTGTTGACGTGTGATGTCAGACAATAAGACAATAAGACAATAAGATGGTTGTGTTGGCGTGTGATGTCAGACAATAAGATGGTTGTGTTGACGTGTGATGTCAGACAATAAGACGGTTGTGTTATTGACGTGTGATGTCAGACAATAAGACAATAAGACGGTTGTGTTGATGTGTGATGTCAGACAATAAGATGGTTGTGTTGGCGTGTGATGTCAGACAATAAGATGGTTGTGTTGACGTGTGATGTCAGACAATAAGACAATAAGACGGTTGTGTTGACGTGTGATGTAAGACAATAAGACGGTTGTGTTGACGTGTGATGTCAGACAATAAGATGGTTGTGTTGACGTGTGATGTCAGACAATAAGACAATAAGACGGTTGTGTTGACGTGTGATGTCAGACAATAAGATGGTTGTGTTGACGGTTGTGTTGACGTGTGATGTAAGACAATAAGACGGTTGTGTTGACGTGTGATGTCAGACAATAAGATGGTTGTGTTGACGTGTGATGTCAGACAATAAGACAATAAGACGGTTGTGTTGACGTGTGATGTCAGACAATAAGATGGTTGTGTTGACGTGTGATGTCAGACAATAAGACAATAAGACGGTTGTGTTGATGTGTGATGTCAGACAATAAGATGGTTGTGTTGACGTGTGATGTAAGACAATAAGACGGTTGTATTGACGTGTGATGTCAGACAATAAGACAATAAGACGGTTGTGTTGACGTGTGATGTCAGACAATAAGACAATAAGACAATAAGATGGTTGTGTTGACGTGTGATGTCAGACAATAAGACGGTTGTGTTGACGTGTGATGTCAGACAATAAGACAATAAGACGGTTGTGTTGATGTGTGATGTCAGACAATAAGATGGTTGTGTTGGCGTGTGATGTCAGACAATAAGATGGTTGTGTTGATGTTACGAATCCCTTTTGGCCGACAGTCTAGGGGGGATGGTAATGAGACCCGTAACATAACTCATAAATTATTGTGACAAAGTAAAAGTGTGAACAAAATAACCACGACAACAGAAATCTACCGTCAAACTCCAGGTTTATTTATAAACACACGGTAATGGGGGGAGAGCAGGAAAAGGGGCTGAGCTGGACCCAAGGAAAGAAACAATAAGTATTCAAAAACACCCCTAAGCTAGACTAGCCTACTTTAACAACAGCTAACTAACTAACCAAAAATACAGTTGGTGGTCCGCCCAGTTCTAACTAGTGTATTTAACAAAGTTCACCTACGGGTAGTGTATGCCCATGGGCGACTTGTCTTGGTTTCCCCTTTTCCCACCAGCAAACAAACACAAACACCATAACCAAAAACAATACTCACAGGTGATGACAAAGTGCTATGGAGGTGCTTAAACAAAAGAGAGGTTAAGACACAAAGCGAGAGTGAAACACAGAGACCTACAGACATGGCATTTACAGAGAGATTGAGCGAGAGATTGAGCTAGAGATTGAGCTAGAGATTGCTCTAGAGTAAACAAATGGTGGGTTTTTTAAACCATGGGGAAGGAACTGTGATAGGTTAGGAAGTAGGAGGAGGTGTGTCTTCTGATTGATGATTGATTGTTGACTGATTGGGGAGTGATGGTTTTCACCTGTGAGGGGAGAAGGAGAGAAAAGAAACACACACAGGATACACACACACACACAGGATAACTGTATCCGTAACACTCCCACCCTTAAAAGAGCAACCCTAGGGGTGGCGACTGTGTTGACGTACAATGAATACTCACAACCTTGCATAACATAAGAAATCATTTTCACACAGACAAAGCATCTGCCAACACATTATCAGAACAAAACTGGTTACCCGATTTTGTCTTGATGTAACACACAATCAACCACCACATGCTCGAATGGTTCACCTATGACAGGTATGGGACAAAGAGGAGCGGGAGGAATAACCTGATTTGGTTTTCCTGTTATCTGACATGTGTGGCATGTCCGAGACAGAACTGAGCCACATCTTGTTTTAAACCCGGCCAAAAGAAATGTTGAAGCATCCGATTAAGTTTTTGTGATTCCTAAATGACCAGACCACTGGTGATCATGAGCAAGGGATAAGACATTTTGTCGAAAGGCTGTAGGAATCACTATTTGGTAAACAGCATTCCAATCTCCATCCGCGTCAACATGGGATTTCCATTTACAATGAGGAGATTACCATCAATGAAGTAAGACGTTCTTCTTCTTCACATCTTCCAATGAGACAACACTAGAAAAACATTTAGCAAGCTTGTTGTCAACCTTTTGGTTAGCAATCAGCTGCTCAATAAGTGACTGGTAACTGTATTGCATCAGCAATAAGTTGTGTTCTTGATTCTTTCCTGGGCTGTTTGTCAGAGGTGATCAGTGATGAGGTATCACACAATCCATCTTCTTGATCAACCTCTTTGAACAGTACAGTGTTCAGACAAATCTAAGACAATAAGACTCTTGTTGTGCCTGAGCACGTGATGACAGACAATAACACATGTGGATAACTCTGTGCCAGCTCATTCGAGAGATGTCACTTTTATCCAATACTTCCAATACTGGTACTACCTTTCCTCCGCCAATATGTGATGTCATTATAAAGGTCACACCTTTCACTGGCAACATAGGGCATACCCCCACTCTGAATATTCCACTGATTAACTCAGAGTATACTTTCACAAAGTGCAATGGCACTGGGACAAAACCCATTTCAATTGCACTAACACACTGGAACCACAGTATGATATCGTCAGATAAGGGCAACACATCAGACAATAAGATGGTAAACGTGTTGCCACACCAGTATCTCTAACAATTTTAAGACGCTGAGACGCTATTGTTGAGGGACACAAACCCCTCGAAAATGAATGGTTCATTGCGGTCGTGTGATTTCAAACTAAGTTACCCTGAGGCACCTGTTTTGTTGCAGACCTCATGTCAGACAATAGAGCAGACCTGTTGTGGCTTGGCGTGAGATCCCTTGTTTGGTTTAAGCAGGATGCAATCATTAATCATATGTCCTGTGTTGACAATAGAAACAGGACGCTCATTCAATAAGTGGTTGTGATATACTACTTGTGTTGATGTGTGATGTCAGACGACGTGTGACTAGGGCTAAGGTAGGTTCAGTGGCTCTACTCTGAGTTTGAGACAAAAGACACTCTTGTGTTCAACACAAACTGTCTGCCAACACAGACAATAAGCCAGGTTACTTTCTGTTGTTTGTGGTAAACTAAATGCGTTTGACGGGCAAGCAATTTTTAAACTCTTCCAACAAGATTAACTCCCGGAGAGAGTTGAAATCAGTTACCTTACTAGCAGCATGCCATTTATCAAACAGATTTCCCTTGTCTTAGCAAATTCCACATAAGTCTTACTAGAGACTTTCTGAGACCTAAATCTCTGTCGTGTATGCCTCAGGCACAATCATAGGCATGAAGAACAGTAGCTTTGACCACTTGTAATTCAAACTGTCCTCCAGAGTAGCGCACAAAACCTCTTGGGCTTTACCAGTTAATTTACACTGAAGTAATAGGCACCATACCTCTAAGGCCATTTCAATGCTACGGCTGATGTCAAATACACAAAAATAGGACTCAACCTCTGACTCTCTGAACAAAGGTACTAAGGCAATCTGCCTACTAATGTCAAACAATTTGAGGACACAGCAGTGAGGACGGCTGATGTCAGGCACAGTAGGACCGGAGGCTAGCCTCGCTGTCTCTGCCTCCAGTTCCATCTGGCGCATTTTGAACTCCAACTGGTTTGTTCTCTGTCTGCCTGATGTTTACAATCTCCAAATGTCGTTGTTCTCGTTCTTTTTCTGCCTCTATTTTATATATCTCCAACTGGAGAGTCTCTTGACAATTTGGGCTCTGTCTTCCACCTCCAGTTGAACTGTCTAAACGGACATCCCTCCTGGCATCACCATTTGACAGTGGGAGAGTGGATCAAAAACAATGTGGCTGGTGTTTTAGCCTGATTATCAGACACCAATGGGCTTACAGGAGCAGCAACATCCCCTAAGATGGGTAGTAGGCTCAGGCAGCGGTAACACAAGCAGCACCTGCTCTTCCAACAATACATTTAATACTAGCCGTTTAACCTCCGCCTTAACTAAACTCTGCGGTTCGATACTGAATAATGGTCATGCCAAGGTCATTAAATCAACTCTGACATTTGTCAAAAACCTCCCACGAAGGGTTATCCAAAAAGGATTTCAAATCAAAAGTAGTCATTTTACACTACTTCACAAGTGCCAAAGAAAATAGCAAACACTAATGCTACTTCAGCTATGACGCTCAACACTGAACTATACCACTACAACAATCTACATGAGCGGCATGGGTGTCAGTTAGACAGATAAGATGAGGCTCCACTTATGTTGTGTTTTGGCCCGATGTCAGTCAATAAGGGGAATGGTAATGAGACCCGTGATGTCATGCAAATTATTATTGTGACAAAGTAAAAGTGTGAACAGAAATAACCAAGACAACAGAAATCTACCGTCAAACTCCAGGTTTATTTATAAACACACAATAAGGTAATGGGGGAGAGCAGAAAAGGGGCTGAGCTGGACCCAAGGAAAGAAACAATAAGTATTCAAAAACACCCCTAAGCTAGACTAGCCTGTTTAACAACAGCTAACTAACTAACCAAAAATACAGTTGGTGGTCCGTTCTAACTAGTGTATTTAACAAAGTTCACCTACGGGTAGTGTATGCCCATGGGCGACTTGTCTTGGTTTCCCCTTTTCCCACCAGCAAACAAACACAAACACCATAACCAAAAACAATACTCACAGGTGATGACAAAGTGCTAGGAGGTGCTTAAACAAAAGAGAGGTTAAGACACAAAGCGGAGTGAAACACAGAGACCTACAGACATGGCATTTACAGAGAGATTGAGCTGTTGAGCTAGAGATTGTCTAGAGCAAACAAATGATGGGTTTTTGAAACCATGGGGAAGGAACTGTGATAGGTTAGGAAGTAGGAGGAGGTGTGTCTTCTGATTGATGATTGATTGTTGACTGATTGGGGAGTGATGGTTTTCACCTGTGAGGGGAGAAGGAGAGAAAAGAAACACACACAGGATACACACACACACACAGGATAACTGTATCCGTAAATAGTTGACGTTGATGTGATGTCAGACAATAAGACGGTTGTGTTGACGTGTGATGTCAGACAATAAGACAATAAGACGGTTGTGTTGATGTGTGATGTCAGACAATAAGACGGTTGTGTTGACGTGTGATGTCAGACAATAAGATGGTTGTGTTGACGTGTGATGTAAGACAATAAGACGGTTGTATTGACGTATGATGTCAGACAATAAGACAATAAGACGGTTGTGTTGACGTGTGATGTCAGACAATAAGACAATAAGACAATAAGATGGTTGTGTTGACGTGTGATGTCAGACAATAAGACGGTTGTGTTGACGTGTGATGTCAGACAATAAGACGGTTGTGTTGACGTGTGATGTCAGACAATAAGACAATAAGACGGTTGTGTTGACGTGTGATGTCAGACAATAAGACAATAAGACGGTTGTGTTGACGTGTGATGTCAGACAATAAGACGGTTGTGTTGACGTGTGATGTCAGACAATAAGACGGTTGTGTTGACGTGTGATGTCAGACAATAAGACAATAAGACGGTTGTGTTGATGTGTGATGTCAGACAATAAGATGGTTGTGTTGACGTGTGATGTCAGACAATAAGACGGTTGTGTTGACGTGTGATGTCAGACAATAAGACGGTTGTGTTGACGTGTGATGTCAGACAATAAGACAATAAGACGGTTGTGTTGATGTGTGATGTCAGACAATAAGACGGTTGTGTTGGCGTGTGATGTCAGACAATAAGATGGTTGTGTTGACGTGTGATGTCAGACAATAAGACGGTTGTGTTGACGTGTGATGTCAGACAATAAGACGGTTGTGTTGACGTGTGATGTCAGACAATAAGATGGTTGTGTTGACGTGTGATGTCAGACAATAAGACAATAAGACGGTTGTGTTGACGTGTGATGTCAGACAATAAGACGGTTGTGTTGACGTGTGATGTCAGACAATAAGATGGTTGTGTTGATGTGTGATGTCAGACAATAAGACGGTTGTGTTGACGTGTGATGTCAGACAATAAGATGGTTGTGTTGACGTGTGATGTCAGACAATAAGACGGTTGTGTTGACGTGTGATGTCAGACAATAAGACAATAAGACGGTTGTGTTGACGTGTGATGTCAGACAATAAGATGGTTGTGTTGACGTGTGATGTCAGACAATAAGACAATAAGACGGTTGTGTTGACGTGTGATGTCAGACAATAAGATGGTTGTGTTGACGTGTGATGTCAGACAATAAGACAATAAGACGGTTGTGTTGACGTGTGATGTCAGACAATAAGACGGTTGTGTTGATGTGTGATGTCAGACAATAAGATGGTTGTGTTGACGTGTGATGTCAGACAATGAGACAATAAGACAATAAGACGGTTGTGTTGACGTGTGATGTCAGACAATAAGATGGTTGTGTTGACGTGTGATGTCAGACAATAAGACAATAAGATGGTTGTGTTGACGTGTGATGTCAGACAATAAGATGGTTGTGTTGACGTGTGATGTCAGACAATAAGACAATAAGACGGTTGTGTTGACGTGTGATGTCAGACAATAAGACGGTTGTGTTGACGTGTGATGTCAGACAGTAAGACGGTTGTGTCAATTTGTAAGTCGCTCTGGATAAGAGCGTCTGCTAAATGACTTAAATGTAAATGTAAATGTGTTGATGTGTGATGTCAGACAGTAAGACGGTTGTGTTGACGTGTGATGTCAGACAATAAGATGGTTGTGTTGACGTGTGATGTAAGACAATAAGACGGTTGTATTGACGTGTGATGTCAGACAATAAGACAATAAGACGGTTGTGTTGACGTGTGATGTCAGACAATAAGACAATAAGACAATAAGATGGTTGTGTTGACGTGTGATGTCAGACAATAAGACGGTTGTGTTGACGTGTGATGTCAGACAATAAGACGGTTGTGTTGACGTGTGATGTCAGACAATAAGACAATAAGACGGTTGTGTTGATGTGTGATGTCAGACAATAAGATGGTTGTGTTGGCGTGTGATGTCAGACAATAAGATGGTTGTGTTGACGTGTGATGTCAGACAATAAGACGGTTGTGTTGACGTGTGATGTCAGACAATAAGACAATAAGACGGTTGTGTTGATGTGTGATGTCAGACAATAAGACGGTTGTGTTGACGTGTGATGTCAGACAATAAGATGGTTGTGTTGACGTGTGATGTAAGACAATAAGACGGTTGTATTGACGTATGATGTCAGACAATAAGACAATAAGACGTGTTGTGTTGATGTGTGATGTCAGACAATAAGACGATGTTGTGTTGACGTGTGATGTCAGACAATAAGATGGTTGTGTTGACGTGTGATGTAAGACAATAAGACGGTTGTGTTGACGTGTGATGTCAGACAATAAGACGGTTGTGTTGACGTGTGATGTCAGACAATAAGACAATAAGACAATAAGATGGTTGTGTTGACGTGTGATGTCAGACAATAAGACGGTTGTGTTGACGTGTGATGTCAGACAATAAGACAATAAGTTGTGTTGACGTGTGATGTCAGACAATAAGACAATAAGACGGTTGTGTTGACGTGTGATGTCAGACAATAAGAAGACGGTTGTGTTGACGTGTGATGTCAGACAATAAGACAATAAGACGGTTGTGTTGATGTGTGATGTCAGACAATAAGATGGTTGTGTTGACGTGTGATGTCAGACAATAAGACAATAAGATGGTTGTGTTGATGTGTGATGTCAGACAATAAGACAATAAGACAATAAGTTGTGTTGACGTGTGATGTCAGACAATAAGACGGTTGTGTTGACGTGTGATGTCAGACAATAAGACAATAAGACGGTTGTGTTGATGTGTGATGTCAGACAATAAGACGGTTGTGTTGACGTGTGATGTCAGACAATAAGATGGTTGTGTTGACGTGTGATGTCAGACAATAAGACGGTTGTGTTGACGTGTGATGTCAGACAATAAGATGGTTGTGTTGACGTGTGATGTCAGACAATAAGACAACGTGTGATGTCAGACAATAAGATGGTTGTGTTGACGTGTGATGTCAGACAATAAGACAATAAGACGGTTGTGTTGACGTGTGATGTCAGACAATAAGATGGTTGTGTTGACGTGTGATGTCAGACAATAAGACAATAAGACGGTTGTGTTGACGTGTGATGTCAGACAATAAGATGGTTGTGTTGACGTGTGATGTCAGACAATAAGACAATAAGATGGTTGTGTTGATGTGTGATGTCAGACAATAAGACGGTTGTGTTGACGTGTGATGTCAGACAATAAGACGGTTGTGTTGATGTGTGATGTCAGACAATAAGATGGTTGTGTTGACGTGTGATGTCAGACAATAAGACAATAAGACGGTTGTGTTGACGTGTGATGTCAGACAATAAGACGGTTGTGTTGACGTGTGATGTCAGACAATAAGACGGTTGTGTTGACGTGTGATGTCAGACAATAAGACGGTTGTGTTGACGTGTGATGTCAGACAATAAGATGGTTGTGTTGACGTGTGATGTAAGACAATAAGACGGTTGTATTGACGTGTGATGTCAGACAATAAGACAATAAGACGGTTGTGTTGACGTGTGATGTCAGACAATAAGACAATAAGACAATAAGATGGTTGTGTTGACGTGTGATGTCAGACAATAAGACGGTTGTGTTGACGTGTGATGTCAGACAATAAGACAATAAGACGGTTGTGTTGATGTGTGATGTCAGACAATAAGATGGTTGTGTTGGCGAGACAATAAGATGGTTGTGTTGACGTGTGATGTCAGACAATAAGACGGTTGTGTTGATGTGTGATTTCAGACAATAAGATGGTTGTGTTGACGTGTGATGTCAGACAATAAGACAATAAGACGGTTGTGTTGACGTGTGATGTCAGACAATAAGACGGTTGTGTTGACGTGTGATGTCAGACAATAAGACGGTTGTGTTGACGTGTGATGTCAGACAGTAAGACGGTTGTGTCATGTCAGACAATTGTAAGTCGCTAAGACTGGATAAGAGCGTCAAATGACAAATGTAAATGTAAATGACAACAGTAAGACGGTTGTGTTGACGTGTGATGTCAGACAATAAGATGGTTGTGTTGACGTGTGATGTAAGACAATAAGACGGTTGTATTGACGTGTGATGTCAGACAATAAGACAATAAGATGGTTGTGTTGATGTGTGATGTCAGACAATAAGACGGTTGTGTTGACGTGTGATGTCAGACAATAAGATGGTTGTGTTGACGTGTGATGTCAGACAATAAGACGGTTGTTTGATGTGTGATGTCAGACAATAAGACAATAAGACGGTTGTGTTGACGTGTGATGTCAGACAATAAGACAATAAGACAACGTGTGATGTCAGACAATAAGACGGTTGTGTTGACGTGTGATGTCAGACAATAAGACAATAAGACGGTTGTGTTGATGTGTGATGTCAGACAATAAGACGGTTGTGTTGACGTGTGATGTCAGACAATAAGATGGTTGTGTTGACGTGTGATGTAAGACAATAAGACGGTTGTATTGACGTATGATGTCAGACAATAAGACAATAAGACGGTTGTGTTGACGTGTGATGTCAGACAATAAGACAATAAGACAATAAGATGGTTGTGTTGACGTGTGATGTCAGACAATAAGACGGTTGTGTTGACGTGTGATGTCAGACAATAAGACAATAAGACGGTTGTGTTGACGTGTGATGTCAGACAATAAGACAATAAGACGGTTGTGTTGACGTGTGATGTCAGACAATAAGACAATAAGACGGTTGTGTTGATGTGTGATGTCAGACAATAAGACAATAAGACGGTTGTGTTGATGTGTGATGTCAGACAATAAGACGGTTGTGTTGGCGTGTGATGTCAGACAATAAGATGGTTGTGTTGACGTGTGATGTCAGACAATAAGACGGTTGTGTTGACGTGTGATGTCAGACAATAAGACGGTTGTGTTGACGTGTGATGTCTGACAATAAGACGGTTGTGTTGACGTGTGATGTCAGACAATAAGATGGTTGTGTTGACGTGTGATGTCAGACAATAAGACAATAAGACGGTTGTGTTGACGTGTGATGTCAGACAATAAGACTGTTGTGTTGACGTGTGATGTAAGACAATAAGACGGTTGTGTTGACGTGTGATGTCAGACAATAAGATGGTTGTGTTGACGTGTGATGTCAGACAATAAGACAATAAGACGGTTGTGTTGACGTGTGATGTCAGACAATAAGATGGTTGTGTTGATGTGTGATGTAATACAATAAGACAATAAGACGGTTGTGTTGATGTGTGATGTCAGACAATAAGACAATAAGACGGTTGTGTTGATGTGTGATGTCAGACAATAAGACGGGTGTGTTATCTGTTTCACCGTGTTGCAGTAAGGCCAATGCCCTGACGGTGACCAACTGCAACATAATGAAGAAGAGAACGCTGTTCGTCATCGCTGAAGGGGCCTTCCAGAGCCGTAGCACTGTCTCTGCTACCTCCTACCAGCTAACACAGCCATACATAGGTACCTCCTACCAGCTAACACAGCCATATATAGGTACCTTCTACCAGCTAACACAGCCATACATAGGTACCTCCTACCAGCTAACACAGCCATACATAGGTACCTCCTACCAGCTAACACAGCCATACATAGATACCTCCTACCAGCTAACACAGCCATACATAGATACCTCCTACCAGCTAACACAGCCATACATAACATACATACAGTTGAAGTTGGAAGTTTAGATACGAGTCTACTCTATGCGTACTCATTCTACTCTCTGTCTGACCACTAGGTGGTGCTGACTCAGTCTACTCTGTCTGACCACTAGGTGGTGCTGACTCAGCCTACTCTGTCTGTCCACTAGGTGGTGCTGATTCAGTCTACTCTGTCTGACCACTAGGTGGTGTTGACTCAGACTACTCTGTCTGTCCACTAGGTGGTGCTGATTCAGTCTACTCTGTCTGTCCACTAGGTGGTGCTGATTCAGTATACTCTGTCTGACCGCTAGGGGGTGCTGACTCAGCCTACTCTGTCTGACCACTAGGTGGTGCTGACTCAGCCTACTCTGTCTGACCACTAGGTGGTGCTGACTCAGCCTACTCTGTCTGACCACTAGGTGGTGCTGACTCAGCCTACTCTATGTCTGACCACTAGGTGGTGCTGACTCAGCCTACTCTCTGTCTGTCCACTAGGTGGTGCTGACTCAGCCTACGTCCAGCGTCTGTCCACCTCTAACATCAGTATGGACATGGACACTTTCATCAGCCTGGACCCTACTGTTATACAGGTGTGTATGTGTGTGCGTTTCTACCTACCTACCCTACCTACCTACCTACCTACCAACCTACCTGTCTGTCTGTCTGTCTGTCGTTATCCCCCTAACCCCTCCACCCTCAGACTCTGGGTGTGAGCCAGGTCAAAGGTCTGCTGGGTTCTAACCTGCCAGAGCTGAAGAGCTATGAGAACCAGAGCGCGGTCCGGACCTGGATCAGCACCCGTTTCCAGGCCGACCTGGACTATCTGGGGCTGGGTCTGAAGGGAGGCAAGGCTGACCCCACCACGGTTGGCGTGGGAACCATCATACTTCCTACCAGTGCAGGGGTAACTGGAGGAGCTGGGCCAGTCAACACCGTGGCTGGAGGAGCTGCTGCTACTACTACAGGTAAAACATAACCGTTCCTTTTTATCTATGAAAGATCAGCCGGTTCGCTTTCATTTCTCTGTGAGCTCCGAGAGAGAGAGATTTATGATTTGAGGTTCAGTGAACAAAGTTATAATGTTTGTTTTGTTTCTGTGTAGCGAGCGGCGGAGCGATCAACAGACCAATGTTCGGCCTCCACCTTCTCCTCACCACTCTGGCCGTCGCTGTCCTGTACATTCTACACTGATTTAAACACTGATTTCAGAGATTTTATATTTCAGAGTGAGAGAGTTAACTGACTCCATAGCATCAAGTCGCATTCGGCTCAGACAGGGAAAAACATAATGTAAAGTTCTCAAACAGGAAACAAAAATGTATACGTTTAGAGTCAGGTAGTGCCTTTAGATATTGTAAATATCACTGAATACAAGGATATACTGGACCTATCAAAAGACTATAAAACCATCTTTAGTCACATCAATGTTTCTGCTCTGACAAGTTCTGCATTTTATTTAAGTGTCACTTTGTATGTTGTTCTGTCTTGGTTGGTTGGAATGAAGTCTGTTCTGTCTTGGTGGTTGGAATGAAGTCTGTTCTGTCTTGGTGGTTGGAATGAAGTCTGTTCTGTCTTGGTGGTTGGAATGAAGTCTGTTCTGTCTTGGTGGTTGGAATGAAGTCTGTTCTGGCCTGGTGGTTGGAATGAAGTCTGTTCTGTCTTGGTGGTTGGAATGAAGTCTGTTCTGTCTTGGTGGTTGGAATGAAGTCTGTTCTGTCTTGGTGGTTGGAATGAAGTCTGTTCTGTCTTGGTGGTTGGAATGAAGTCTGTTCTGTCTTGGTGGTTGGTCTGTTCTGTCTTGGTGGTTGGAATGAAGTCTGTTCTGTCTTGGTGGTTGGAATGAAGTCTGTTCTGGTCTGTGGTTGGAATGAAGTCTGTTCTGTCTTGGTGGTTGGAATGAAGTCTGTTCTGTTGGAATGAAGTCTGTTCTGTTCTGGCCTGGTGGTTGGAATGAAGTCTGTTCTGTCTTGGTGGTTGGAATGAAGTCTGTTCTGTCTTGGTGGTTGGAATGAAGTCTGTTCTGTCTTGGTGGTTGGAATGAAGTCTGTTCTGTCTTGGTGGTTGGAATGAAGTCTGTTCTGTCTTGGTGGTTGGAATGAAGTCTGTTCTGGCCTGGTGGTTGGAATGAAGTCTGTTCTGTCTTGGTGGTTGGAATGAAGTCTGTTCTGGCCTGGTGGTTGGAATGAAGTCTGTTCTGTCTTGGTGGTTGGAATGAAGTCTGTTCTGTCTTGGTGGTTGGAATGAAGTCTGTTCTGTCTTGGTGGTTGGAATGAAGTCTGTTCTGTCTTGGTGGTTGGAATGTTGTCTGTTCTGTCTTGGTGGTTGGAATGAAGTCTGTTCTGTCTTGGTGGTTGGAATGAAGTCTGTTCTGTCTTGGTGGTTGGAATGAAGTCTGTTCTGTCTTGGTGGTTGGAATGAAGTCTGTTCTGTCTTGGTGGTTGGAATGAAGTCTGTTCTGTCTTGGTGGTTGGAATGAAGTCTGTTCTGTCTTGGTGGTTGGAATGTTGTCTGTTCTGTCTTGGTGGTTGGAATGTTGTTGGAATGAACTATTTTCTGTTTTGGTGGCTGGAACGTTGTTTAAAAGAAGAATTTGTAGGGCTCTATTCAGTCTGTGTAGCTGAAAGGTCATTTCCTATTGAGCCAAGTTCTGCAGCATTTACCATGAATGCAGTCTACGCTACGGGAACATTGCCTTTCAATTTAAATTATGCTGTAATGCTGAACTTCCACGATGTGGATTGAATAGAGCCCTTTGTCTTTGCCTTTGGGTGAAAATATGAAGGTATTTCATTACATGACAAAGAAGTCTTGTGTTGGTGATGTCGTCTTTCTGGGACAGCCATTTTGTTTTTCTCAGGGTTAGTATCTCCAACACTTATCCACCGAGCCAAAACCCTGTTCAATGTCATGACAACCAATTCCTCTAGTGCAGAATGATTGATGTCATTAGAATGTCACTGTGCTTTTGTTCATGTCAGCTCAAACTGTTGTCTGTCTTCTCAATGCTGCCATTTGATGATACTAAATAGCAGATGTTGAATGTATGATTTAATTAATAAAAATGTATATTATTACACAATCCCCCCCCTAATTTTTTTATTTTTATTTATAAAGAAATAAACAGCCTATGAACTAAGATCTGATAATAAAAACAAATAGTTTTTCTACAAATTAACAAAATATTTTAGCGGTTGTGAAATTATTGTATTTTTCAGGGCTCAGTTTATTCCTAACAAACCAGTACAGTACTCAATCAGAAAGACTCACGGTGCTGCATTGAGACAATTAGAGTAATATAACTTACAGATCATACAACAACCATCAAACCATGAATACTCACATTCTACATTGTCTATTTCTATGGCACACATATTTTACCGTTGCCAAGGCAGCGGTGAACTGCATAACAAGTGACAGGGCGGGATGGGATGGAACACTGTCAATGACAATTCAATTGTTCTATTGAGTTAAATCTAATTGAAATCGTACATTTTTGCCGTTGCCAAGGCAACCGTTAACTGGATAGCAGGGGACAGGGCAGGATGGGACGGAACACTGTCAATGACAACATTCTGTGACAGTTAAATTGTTCTATTGAGTTAAATCTAATTTAAGTCGCACATTTTTGCCGTTGCCAAGGCAACCGTTAACTGGATAGCAAGGGACAGGGCAGGATGGGACGGAACACTGTCAATGACAACATTCTGTGACAGTTAAATTGTTCTATTGAGTTAAATCTAATTTGTCTTTCAAACACGTGGTAGCCTGCTGTGCAGTTCAAATCAAATCAAATCAAATGTATTATATAGCCCTTCGTACATCAGCTGATATCTCAAAGTGCTGTACAGAAACCCAGCCTAAACCCCCAAACAGCAAGCAATGCAGGTGTAGAAGCAGTTCTACTGGGTGGAAGCTGAGAGAAACAACAGACTGTGTTGGAAGAGCAACTTGTCTCAGAAGACAAGACACAATGTTGTAGCTAGCTTCCCAAAAGACACGGGAGTCTCCTGCTGGTTATTATGGGCTTATAAGCGCTTATAAACCCCCAGGAGGGTCTTGCAGGAGGGACACGTGTGCTTGGCGTCTTTGAGCCTGTCGAAACAGAACGGGATGAGACAGCAACCCAGAACAAACCTGAGGAGGAGGAACAACAGCGGTCAAACATTGTATGGAGATGCATCTTAAGGCCTAAAAGGGATTTTATTTCTCTTAATCACAATCATCTTTTACCAGTTAAATGTAGACACAAATTAAATACATTTTTGTATAAAAATGTTTTCCAAAATATTGCATTCAAATATCTCATTAAATATAGTATATGCATATATCTCATTAAATATAGTATATGCATATTTGCACAAATGCATTTTAAACCTGAATGAAGTCAGCTTAAATATTTTGGTTTCATTTTGTTAAAACACTCCAGGCCCTGACTTGTCCAGAGCGGATTTTTAACTAGTTTTTAACTAGTTCTCATTTACAACTGCGACCTGGCCAAGATAAAGCATAGCAGTGTGAACAGACAACACAGAGTTACACATGGAATAAACAAAACATACAGTCAATAACACAGAGTTACACATGGAGTAAACAAAACATACAGTCAATAATACAGAGTTACACATGGAGTAAACAAAACATACAGTCAATAATACAGAGTTACACATGGAGTAAACAAAACATACAGTCAATAATACAGAGTTACACATGGAGTAAACAAAACATACAGTCAATAATACAGAGTTACACATGGAGTAAACAAAACATACAGTCAATAATACAGAGTTACACATGGAGTAAACAAAACATACAGTCAATAATACAGAGTTACACATGGAGTAAACAAAACATACAGTCAATAATACAGTAGAACAAAAAAAGAAAAACGTCTATATACAGTGAGTGCAAATGAGGTGAGATAAGGGAGTTAAAGGCAATAAATAGGCCATAGTGGCGTAGTCATTACAATATAGCAATTAAACACTGGAATTGTGGATAAATACTTAATCTTTCTATCTGTAAAATACCAAAGTCGTAGGTAAAATGCATTTTTGGTGCATTTTTCCCAAAAGAAAATGTTATCTAGAATAAACAATTGACCAACATATCAACAATTCCCTCTGGGGCAAGTCTGGAGAAAACATGGAAGCATAACCTCACAACATGTGGTGAAGGAAGAGGACTCTGAAGCTGAGAGAAATTAGCTTGGTTTGTGGGAAAAGAGTCTGACTTCCAGGAAATGGCAGTTAAAAGACAAGTACACTGAAATTAGACGACCCATTAGACGACCCATTAGACAACCAATTAGACGACCCATTAGACGACCCATTAGACGACCCATTAGACGAACAATTAGACGACCATTAGACGACCCATTAGACGACCCATTAGACAACCCATTAGACCATTAGACGAACCATTAGACGACCCATTAGACGACCCATTAGACGACCAATTAGACGACCAATTAGACGACCCATTAGACCATTAGACGACCCATTAGACGACCCATTAGACAACCCATTAGACGACCCATTAGACGACCCATTAGACAACCCATTAGACAACCCATTAGACGACCCATTAGACGACCCATTAGACAACCCATTAGACCATTAGACAACCCATTAGACGACCAATTAGACGACCCATTAGACCATTAGACAACCCATTAGACAACCCATTAGACGACCCATTAGACAACCCATTAGACAACCCATTAGACAACCCATTACACGACCCATTAGACAACCCATTACACGACCCATTACACGACCCATTAGACGACCCATTAGACGACCAAAGCCTAATTTACACCCAATCACAACCTCATCAAAGAAAGTTACGAAATATAGTCCAGTTTGTAACACTCTGTATGAAATGGTCTTTTATTCAATAATGTGTCATTTAATGTAGTGAGCTTTGAAACTGATTGATTCATAGATTATTTTAAATGACGGTAGTATGATAAACAAAAACAAATACATACATTTTCATCAAGTTTGACATTTGTTTGTTTATTTTGTGAAAATAACTAATTAAAATAAATAATAAAATTACTAATATTAAGTGGATCAAAATCACGACAAAATCTCAACGTTGTTAGATGGATGCAAGTCATTTCAGCCTGTGGTGTCTGACCTGGACCCACTGACTAACAGTAGGGTTGGCTTTCACCCCATACTACACACACACACACACACACACACACACAGACACACACAAACAGACACACACACACACCACACACACAGACACAGACACAGACACAGAGACAGAGACAGAGACAGAGACAGACAGACACACAGACACACAGACACACAGACACACAGAGACACAGAGACACACCACACACACACACACACACACACACACACACACACACACACACACACACACACACACACACACACACACACACACACACACACACACACACACACACACACACACACACACACAGACACACACACACAGACACACACACACAGACACACACACACACACACCACACAGACACAGACACACAGACACACACAGACACAGACACACAGACACACACACACACACCACACAGACACACATACACACACAGACACACACAGACACCCCCCACACACACACACAGACACACAGACAGACACACAGACAGACACACACACACACCACACAGACACAGACACCACACACACAGACACACAGACACACACAGACACACACCACACAGACACAGACACACAGACACACACAGACACACACAGACACAGACACACACACACACACACACACACACACACAGACACAGACACACACAGACACACACACACACACTCTTGTACGCACCCACAGAAGAAGAGTCCTCCACAGAAGAGGTAGGTGAGGACACCAGAGGAGAAGTCAACCTTAGTGACCACGGTCTGGTGACAGGTAGGACAGGTCATCTGGACAGGACTGTCCCCAAACGCACCGATGGCCACTGGAGGAGGGGGGGGGGTATTAGTTCATTCTCTAATTCATTAACATGTTAATTCATTCATTCCTACAGTACCTCAAAGCATGGCTTCATTCATTCATCAATTCATCCATTAAATTCAATTCATTCATCCATCCATTCATTATTTACTTTCTTCCAACTCATCTGTCCACTGAAAACACACGGCTGTTTCACTTCCTTTATAGCATGACTTCATCTATCTGTCCACTGAAAACACACGGCTGTTTAACTTCCTTTATAGCCTGACTTCATCCATCCATCTGCCCACTGAAAACACACGGCTGTTTAACTTCCTTTATAGCCTGACTTCATTCATCCATCTGCCCACTGAAAACACACGGCTGTTTAACTTCCTTTATAGCATGACTTCATCTATCTGCCCACTGAAAACACACGGCTGTTTAAACTTCCTTTATAGCATGACTTCATCTATCTGCCCACTGAAAACACACGGCTGTTTAACTTCCTTTATAGCATGACTTCATCATCCATCTGCCCACTGAAAACACACGGCTGTTTAACTTCCTTTATAGCATGACTTCATCCATCTGTCCACTGAAAACACACGGCTGTTTAACTTCCTTTATAGCATGACTTCATCCATCTGTCCACTGAAAACACACGGCTGTTTAACTTCCTTTATAGCCTGACTTCATCCATCTGTCCACTGAAAACACACGGCTGTTTAACTTCCTTTATAGCATGACTTCATTCATCCATCTGTCCACTGAAAACACACGGCTGTTTAACTTCCTTTATAGCATGACTTCATCTATCTGCCCACTGAAAACACATGGCTGTTTGACTTCCTATATAGCCTGACTTCATCTATCTGTCCACTGAAAACACACGGCTGTTTAACTTCCTTTATAGCCTGACTTCATTCATCCATCTGCCCACTGAAAACACACGGCTGTTTAACTTCCTTTATAGCCTGACTTCATCTATCTGCCCACTGAAAACACACGGCTGTTTTAACTTCCTTTATAGCATGACTTCATCTATCTGCCCACTGAAAACACACGGCTGTTTGACTTCCTTTATAGCCTGACTTCATCTATCTGTCCACTGAAAACACACGGCTGTTTAACTTCCTTTATAGCCTGACTTCATTCATCCATCTGCCCACTGAAAACACACGGCTGTTTGACTTCCTTTATAGCCTGACTTCATCTATCTGTCCACTGAAAACACACGGCTGTTTAACTTCCTTTATAGCCTGACTTCATTCATCCATCTGTCCACTGAAAACACACGGCTGTTTAACTTCCTTTATAGCCTGACTTCATTCATCCATCTGCCCACTGAAAACACACGGCTGTTTAACTTCCTTTATAGCCTGACTTCATCTATTTGTCCACTGAAAACACACGGCTGTTTAACTTCTTTTATAGTTAACAAGAGTTTCACTCAACCCAAAGTACAGTAGGACATACCAACAGGCACCTGGACGTTGGCCATCCTCCCTGAGAGGAAAGAGAGTTGAGTACTAACAGAGAACACACAGAAAGATGTGCAATACACTAATGGAACACTCAACATGCTGATAACCATAGAGAAAACATTCAAACTACAAATAAAATAGTCTTATTTTTTGATAAGCTTACATTTTTCATCATTACTTTTCCAATAACAGACACACATCTCTTATAAAGTACTTACAGGTCTGCTGTGAGGGAGAGTCTTACTGCTCTGCTGGTCCAAAAGGAGTCTGTTACTGTTCTACTACTCAGTAACACAGGAGGGTGAACAGAGTCAGTAGCCGGATCCGCCCATCCTACCAAACAGCCTATCCTGTTATCTACTGTCCTGTCTCCTACCAAACAGCCTATCCTGTTATCTACTGTCCTGTCTCCTACCAAACAGCCTATCCTGTTATCTACTGTCCTGTCTCCTACCAAACAGCCTATCCTGTTATCTACTGTCCTGTCTCCTAAACAGCAAACAGCCTGTCCTGTTATCTACTGTCCTGTCTCCTACCAAACAGCCTATCCTGTTATCTACTGTCCTGTCTCCTACCAAACAGCCTATCCTGTTATCTACTGTCCTGTCTCCTACCAAACAGCCTATCCTGTTATCTACTGTCCTGTCTCCTACCAAACAGCCTAGTTATCTACTGTCCTGTCTCCTATCCTGTTATCTACTGTCCTGTCTCCTACCAAACAGCCTATCCTGTTATCTACTGTCCTGTCTCCTACCAAACAGCCTATCCTGTTATCTACTGTCCTGTCTCCTACCAAACAGCCTATCCTGTTATCTACTGTCCTGTCTCCTACCAAACAGCCTATCCTGCCTACTGTCCTGTCTCCTACCAAACAGCCTATCCTGTTATCTACTGTCCTGTCTCCTACCAAACAGCCTATCCTGTTATCTACTGTCCTGTCTCCTACCAAACAGCCTATCCTGTTATCTACTGTCCTGTCTCCTACCAAACAGCCTATCCTGTTATCTACTGTCCTGTCTCCTACCAAACAGCCTATCCTGTTATCTACTGTCCTGTCTCCTACCAAACAGCCTATCCTGTTATCTACTGTCCTGTCTCCTACCAAACAGCCTGTCCTGCTATCTACTGTCCTGTCTCCTACCAAACAGCCTATCCTGTTATCTACTGTCCTGTCTCCTACCAAACAGCCTATCCTGTTATCTACTGTCCTGTCTCCTACCAAACAGCCTATCCTGTTATCTACTGTCCTGTCTCCTACCAAACAGCCTATCCTGTTATCTACTGTCCTGTCTCCTACCAAACAGCCTATCCTGTTATCTACTGTCCTGTCTCCTACCATACAGCCTATCCTGCTATCTACTGCCGTCTCCTACCAAACAGCTATTCAAGTTATCGTTACTCAGTGTATAGAACCAAGTTATCGTTACTCATTGTGTATAGAGCCAAGTTATCATTACTCAGTGTGTATAGAGCCAAGTTATCGTTACTCAGTGTGTATAGAGCCAAGTTATCGTTACTCAGTGTGTATAGAGCCAAGTTATCATTACTCAGTGTGTATAGAGCCAAATTATCGTTCCTTATTGTGTATAGAGCCAAGTTATCATTCCTCATTGTGTATAGAGCCAAGTTATCATTCGTTACGCATTGTGTATAGAGCCAAGTTATCATTACTCAGTGTGTATAGAGCCAAGTTATCGTTACTCATTGTGTATAGAGCCAAGTTATCGTACCTCATTGTGTATAGAGCCAGGTTATCGTTACTCATTGTGTATGGAGCCAAGTTATTGTGTTACTCATGGTGTATAGAGAGCCAAGTTATCGTTACTCATCGTTACTCATTGTGTATGGAGCCAAGTTGTCGTTACGCACTGTGTATAGAGCCAAGTTATCGTTACTCATCGTTACTCATTGTGTATGGAGCCAAGTTGTCGTTACTCATTGTGTATAGAGCCAAGTTATCGTTACTCATTGTGTATGGAGCCAAGTTGTCGTTATTCATTGTGTATAGAGCCAAGTTGTCGTTACTCATTGTGTATAGAGCCAAGTTGTCGTTACTCATTGTGTATGGAGCCAAGTTATCGTTACTCATGGTGTATAGAGCCACGCACTGTTATCGTTACTCATCGTTACTCATTGTGTATAGAGCCAAGTTGTCGTTACGCACTGTGTATAGAGCCAAGTTATCGTTACTCATCGTTACTCATTGTGTATAGAGCCAAGTTGTCGTTACGCACTGTGTATAGATCCAAGTTATTTCACTGTTCAATCTACACCTGTTGTTTAAGAAGCATGTGACAAATAACATTAGATTTGATCTAAAATAGCACCCTATTCCTGCTATAGTCCACTACTTTAGACCAGAGCCTCCCAATCACCCAGGTATGTATGTCTGCCCCATCCACCAGCTGAGAACCACCACACCTCCCAATCAGCCAGGTATGTATGTCTGCCCCATCCACCAGCTGAGAACCACCACACCTCCCAATCAGCCAGGTATGTGTGGATCAGCCCCAGTGAGTCCACCATAGTTACTGAGATGGATGGAGTTGAAGGGGACAATCAGCAGCCTTTTCCTCATCTTGTAGTTTTTTTTTACACTTTAATTGAACCATGGACTGAAGAAGAGGACCAGGTACAGCCCATTGGGATGTTTATCTCAGTGTTACAGATGACCCTAACATCCACAGGTGACAGCTTGGGATGTTTATCTCAGTGTTACAGATGACGAGAGAAGAGCTCGGACTGAAGAAGTGGACCAGGTACAGCAACCTTGGGATGTTTATCTCAGTGTTACAGATGACGAGAGAAGAGCTAACGGACTGAAGAAGTGGACCAGGTACAGAACCATTGGGATGTTTATCTCAGTGTTACAGATGACAGAGAAGAGCTAACGGACTGAAGAAGTGGACCAGGTACAGCGAACCATTGGGATGTTTATCTCAGTGTTACAGATGACGAGAGAAGAGCTGGACTGAAGAAGGGGAGCAGGTACAGCAACCATTGGGATGTTTATCTCAGTGTTACAGATGACGAGAGAAGAGCTAACGGACTGAAGAAGTGGACCAGGTACAGCGAACCATTGGGATGTTTATCTCAGTGTTACAGATGACGAGAGAAGAGCTAACGGACTGAAGAAGTGGACCAGGTACAGCGAACCATTGGGATGTTTATCTCAGTGTTACAGATGACGAGAGAAGAGCTAACGGACTGAAGAAGGGGAGCAGGTACAGCGAACCATTGGGATGTTTATCTCAGTGTTACAGATGACGAGAGAAGAGCTAACGGACTGAAGAAGAGGACCAGGTACAGCGAACCATTGGGATGTTTATCTCAGTGTTACAGATGAGAGAGAAGAGCTAACGGACTGAAGAAGAGGACCAGGTATGGCGAACCATTGGGATGTTTATCTCAGTGTTACAGATGAGAGAGAAGAGCTAACGGACTGAAGAAGAGGACCAGGTATGGCGAACCATTGGGATGTTTATCTCAGTGTTACAGATGACGAGAGAAGAGCTAACGGACTGAAGAAGGGGAGCAGGTACAGCGAACCATTGGGATGTTTATCTCAGTGTTACAGATGACGAGAGAAGAGCTAACGGACTGAAGAAGTGGACCAGGTACAGCGAACCTTGGGCTGCTCAGAAGTCATGTGCCCAATCATCTAATGATGTTTATCTCAGTGTTACAGATGACCAGAGAAGAGCTAACGGACTGAAGAAGGGGAGCAGGTACAATCATCTAATGAACCATTGGGAAGTTTATCTCAGTGTTACAGATGACGAGAGAAGAGCCCAATCACTGAAGAAGGGGAGCAGGTAATCAGCTAATGAACCATTGGGATGTTTATCTCAGTGTTACAGATGACGAGAGAAGAGCTAACGGACTGAAGAAGAGGACCAGGTACAGCATCTAATGAACCATTGGGATGTTTATCTCAGTGTTACAGATGAGAGAGAAGAGCTAACGGACTGAAGAAGAACCACCAGGTATGGCCCAATCATCTAATGAACCATTGGGATGTTTATCTCAGTGTTACAGATGAGAGAGAAGAGCCCAACGGACTTAAGAAGAGGACATCAGGTCATGAGGATGTTTATCTCAGTGTTATCAGATGACGAGAGAAGAGCTAACGGACTGAAGAAGTGAAACCTTCTCTGGGCTGAAATGAGCAGCATGTGTTCTCAGGGTGCAGAACCAGGTTACGCTGATAATGCTCAGACCACCCACCCAACACACAGAGACACGCCAGGTCATGAGAATCCAGCCACCTCTCAGGAAGTCATGTGCCCAATCATCTAATGAACCATTATCCAAAGTCATGTGCCCAATCATCTAATGAACCATTATCCTTCCTGAGGAAGTCATGTGCCCAATCATCTAATGAACCATTATCCACCTGAGGAAGTCATGTACCCAATCATCTAATGAACCATTATCCTTCCTGAGGAAGTCATGTACCCAATCATCTAATGAACCATTATCCTTCACCCTGAGGAAGTCATGTACCCAATCATCTAATGAACCATTATCCTTCCTGAGGAAGTCATGTACCCAATCATCTAATGAACCATTATCCTTCCTGAGGAAGTCATGTGCCCAATCATCTAATGAACCATTATCCACCCTCAGGAAGTCATGTGCCCAATCATCTAATGAACCATTATCCTTCCTGAGGAAGTCATGTACCCAATCATCTAATGAACCATTATCCTTCCTGAGGAAGTCATGTACCCAATCATCTAATGAACCATTATCCTTCCTGAGGAAGTCATGTGCCCAATCATCTAATGAACCATTATCCACCCTGAGGAAGTCATGTGCCCAATCATCTAATGAACCATTATCCTTCCTGAGAAGTCATGTGCAATCATCTAATCCTTTCCTGAGGAAGTCATGTGCCCAATCATCTAATGAACCATTATCCTTCCTGAGGAAGTCATGTGCCCAATCATCTAATGAACCATTATCCTTCCTGAGGAAGTCATGTGCCCAATCATCTAATGAACCATTATCCACCCTCAGGAAGTCATGTGCCCAATCATCTAATGAACCATTATCCTTCCTGAGGAAGTCATGTGCCCAATCATCTAATGAACCATCATCCACCCTGAGGAAGTCATGTGCCCAATCATCTAATGAACCATTATCCTTCCTGAGGAAGTCATGTGCCCAATCATCTAATGAACCATTATCCTTCCTGAGGAAGTCATGAATCATCTAATGAACCATCCTTCCTGATGTCATGTGCCCAATCATCTAATGAACCATTATCCACCCTGAGGAAGTCATGTACCCAATCATCTAATGAACCATTATCCTTCCTGAGGAAGTCATGTACCCAATCATCTAATGAACCATTATCCACCCTGAGGAAGTCATGTACCCAATCATCTAATGAACCATTATCCTTCCTGAGGAAGTCATGTACCCAATCATCTAATGAACCATTATCCACCCTCAGGAAGTCATGTGCCCAATCATCTAATGAACCATTATCCTTCCTGAGGAAGTCATGTGCCCAATCATCTAATGAACCATTATCCACCCTGAGGAAGTCATGTGCCCAATCATCTAATGAACCATTATCCTTCCTGAGGAAGTCATGTGCCCAATCATCTAATGAACCATTATCCTTCCTGAGGAAGTCATGTGCCCAATCATCTAATGAACCATTATCCTTCCTGAGGAAGTCATGTGCCCAATCATCTAATGAACCATTATCCACCCTCAGGAAGTCATGTGCCCAATCATCTAATGAACCATTATCCTTCCTGAGGAAGTCATGTACCCAATCATCTAATGAACCATTATCCACCCTGAGGAAGTCATGTGCCCAATCATCTAATGAACCATTATCCACCCTCAGGAAGTCATGTGCCCAATCATCTAATGAACCATTATCCTTCCTGAGGAAGTCATGTGCCCAATCATCTAATGAACCATTATCCTTCCTGAGGAAGTCATGTGCCCAATCATCTAATGAACCATTATCCACCCTCAGGAAGTCATGTACCCAATCATCTAATGAACCATTATCCTTCCTGAGGAAGTCATGTGCCCAATCATCTAATGAACCATTATCCTTCCTGAGGAAGTCATGTGCCCAATCATCTAATGAACCATTATCCTTCCTGAGGAAGTCATGTGCCCAATCATCTAATGAACCATTATCCTTCCTGAGGAAGTCATGTGCCCAATCATCTAATGAACCATTATCCTTCCTGAGGAAGTCATGTGCCCAATCATCTAATGAACCATTATCCACCTCTCAGGAAGTCCCAATCATCTAATGAACCATTATCCTTCCTGATTATCCACCCTCAGGAAGTCATGTGCCCAATCATCTAATGAACCATTATCCTTCCTGAGGAAGTCATGTGCCCAATCATCTAATGAACCATTATCCTTCCTGAGGAAGTCATGTGCCCAATCATCTAATGAACCATTATCCTTCCTGAGGAAGTCATGTGCCCAATCATCTAATGAACCATTATCCACCCTGAGGAAGTCATGTACCCAATCATCTAATGAACCATTATCCTTCCTGAGGAAGTCATGTGCCCAATCATCTAATGAACCATTATCCACCCTGAGGAAGTCATGTACCCAATCATCTAATGAACCATTATCCTTCCTGAGGAAGTCATGTGCCCAATCATCTAATGAACCATTATCCACCCTCAGGAAGTCATGTGCCCAATCATCTAATGAACCATTATCCTTCCTGAGGAAGTCATGTGCCCAATCATCTAATGAACCATTATCCACCCTGAGGAAGTCATGTGCCCAATCATCTAATGAACCATTATCCTTCCTGAGGAAGTCATGTGCCCAATCATCTAATGAACCATTATCCTTCCTGAGGAAGTCATGTGCCCAATCATCTAATGAACCATTATCCTTCCTGAGGAAGTCATGTGCCCAATCATCTAATGAACCATTATCCACCCTCAGGAAGTCATGTGCCCAATCATCTAATGAACCATTATCCACCCTCAGGAAGTCATGTGCCCAATCATCTAATGAACCATTATCCACCCTCAGGAAGTCATGTGCCCAATCATCTAATGAACCATTATCCTTCCTGAGGAAGTCATGTGCCCAATCATCTAATGAACCATTATCCACCCTCAGGAAGTCATGTGCCCAATCATCTAATGAACCATTATCCTTCCTGAGGAAGTCATGTGCCCAATCATCTAATGAACCATTATCCACCCTCAGGAAGTCATGTGCCCAATCATCTAATGAACCATTATCCTTCCTGAGGAAGTCATGTGCCCAATCATCTAATGAACCATTATCCTTCCTGAGGAAGTCATGTGCCCAATCATCTAATGAACCATTATCCTTCCTGAGGAAGTCATGTGCCCAATCATCTAATGAACCATTATCCTTCCTGAGGAAGTCATGTGCCCAATCATCTAATGAACCATTATCCACCCTCAGGAAGTCATGTGCCCAATCATCTAATGAACCATTATCCACCCTCAGGAAGTCATGTGCCCAATCATCTAATGAACCATTATCCACCCTCAGGAAGTCATGTGCCCAATCATCTAATGAACCATTATCCTTCCTGAGGAAGTCATGTGCCCAATCATCTAATGAACCATTATCCTTCCTGAGGAAGTCATGTGCCCAATCATCTAATGAACCATTATCCTTCCTGAGGAAGTCATGTGCCCAATCATCTAATGAACCATTATCCTTCCTGAGGAAGTCATGTGCCCAATCATCTAATGAACCATTATCCTTCCTGAGGAAGTCATGTGCCCAATCATCTAATGAACCATTATCCTTCCTGAGGAAGTCATGTGCCCAATCATCTAATGAACCATTATCCTTCCTGAGGAAGTCATGTGCCCAATCATCTAATGAACCATTATCCACCTCTCAGGAAGTCATGTACCCAATCATCTAATGAACCATTATCCTTCCTGAGGAAGTCATGTGCCCAATCATCTAATGAACCATTATCCTTCCTGAGGAAGTCATGTGCCCAATCATCTAATGAACCATTATCCTTCCTGAGGAAGTCATGTGCCCAATCATCTAATGAACCATTATCCTTCCTGAGGAAGTCATGTGCCCAATCATCTAATGAACCATTATCCTTCCTGAGGAAGTCATGTGCCCAATCATCTAATGAACCATTATCCTTCCTGAGGAAGTCATGTGCCCAATCATCTAATGAACCATTATCCTTCCTGAGGAAGTCATGTGCCCAATCATCTAATGAACCATTATCCACCCTGAGGAAGTCATGTGCCCAATCATCTAATGAACCATTATCCTTCCTGAGGAAGTCATGTGCCCAATCATCTAATGAACCATTATCCTTCCTGAGGAAGTCATGTGCCCAATCATCTAATGAACCATTATCCTTCCTGAGGAAGTCATGTGCCCAATCATCTAATGAACCATTATCCTTCCTGAGGAAGTCATGTGCCCAATCATCTAATGAACCATTATCCTTCCTGAGGAAGTCATGTGCCCAATCATCTAATGAACCATTATCCTTCCTGAGGAAGTCATGTGCCCAATCATCTAATGAACCATTATCCTTCCTGAGGAAGTCATGTGCCCAATCATCTAATGAACCATTATCCTTCCTGAGGAAGTCATGTACCCAATCATCTAATGAACCATTATCCTTCCTGAGGAAGTCATGTGCCCAATCATCTAATGAACCATTATCCTTCCTGAGGAAGTCATGTGCCCAATCATCTAATGAACCATTATCCTTCCTGAGGAAGTCATGTGCCCAATCATCTAATGAACCATTATCCTTCCTGAGGAAGTCATGTGCCCAATCATCTAATGAACCATTATCCTTCCTGAGGAAGTCATGTACCCAATCATCTAATGAACCATTATCCTTCCTGAGGAAGTCATGTACCCAATCATCTAATGGACCATTATCCTTCCTGAGGAAGTCATGTACCCAATCATCTAATGAACCATTATCCTTCCTCAGCATATTTTCTGCACCAATGATTGTGATTGTATGTATGTATGTATTTATGTATGGTGTATCACTGGCAAACTGATTTCACAGACATGTGGGGCCCTCTACTGTCCATATTGACAAGGTGATTGTATGTATGTATAGTGTATCACTGGCAGACATGTGGGGCCCTCTACTGTCCATATTGACAAGGTTCTACTCAGATACAAGGGATTCTTTAAGCAGACAATATGCAGGAAAATAACTGACATACTGAAGAAGGTTGGAGCGAAGTAGAAGGTGCTCAACCAACGTCAGACGAGGTGCAACCAGCAATCCTATTGGCTGTCGAGGTGCAACCAGCAATCCTATTGGCTGTTGAGGTGTAAACAGCAATCCTATTGGCTGACGAGATGCAACCAACAATCCTATTGGCTGACGAGGTGCAACCAACAATCCTATTGGCTGACGAGGTGCAACCAACAATCCTATTGGCTGACGAGGTGCAACCAACAATCCTATTGGCTGTCGAGATTCAACGAGCAATCCTATTGGCTTTCGAGGTGCAACAAGCAATCCTATTGGCTGTCGAGGTGCAACCAGCAATCCTATTGGCTGTCGAGGTGCAACCAGCAATCCTATTGGCTGTCGAGGTGCAACAAGCTATCCTATTGGCCGTCAGGTGAAGGCCCAATGCATCTCGATTCTAACTGAGCGAGTCTGAAGAAAACTAATAATACACAACACGGTTGATTAAATTAAAACATTTTTAATCAGTAAAAATCTGTTCAATATTTGACATGTAAAACAGCTGCATCTTCTCTATACCTGAATTAACATAGAAAGACATTTTTAGCGATTCTTGTAAAAATAGATTAATTTAACAAAAAGAAACAGAAACAAAATGCACATTCTCTATGGAGAAATCACTTGGTGCTCCTTGGAAAAATAAAAAAAACACAACCAAAAACCAGGCTTCAGAAGATAGCTTCTCACTACTAAACTCACCTAGGGTATATGTCCCAAATGGAAACCCTATTAGCTAGACTAGCACTGCATCTAGAATAGGGTGCCATTTGAGGTGTATTTCTAGTGTTCATCGGCCCATTGGGCTTATTCCATTTCTTGTCGTTCCATGTCACCTGCCCATTTGACTTGTATTTGTGTCTCTCTGTGACGAGGCTGGTCGCTCCTCTCTGACCTCACTGGGTAGAACCTTCTCCCGGACCACTAGCCCTTATGGATTCTAGAGTTGGCATTATGACTGGACATTCTAGAGTGTTACACACATTCTAAAGTCCGAAGCTTAGAGACGTCATCAACAACACTCTGCATTGTCTGTAGTATCATCTCCTTTCTTTCCCGTCTCTCTCTGGTCCCAGAGGACATCCTACATGGTTATAAAGCTGCTGTGTCTATGTCGTGTTCCCTCCTTCCACTAGGAGAGCATTATGAAGCTGTGATTCCTCTGGTCTCCCTCCTCTACTCCCGCCATCTGTCAGGGCCCCCCGTAGTACCTCCTCTTTCCTCTAGGGGGGGGGGGTCAAGAGGCTGTGATTCATCAGCTGTTTCCGTTCTACCAGCATTACTTGGCATGACATGCCCCTTCATCAAGAGGCCATAACTCCTCCTCCTCCCCCCCTGTCTCCATGTCTCCTCCTCCCCTCTCTCTGTCTCCCTGGCTCTCAGGGCTCCCAGTAAAACCCTCAGCAGGGTATTCTCCTCCCCTGTCAAGAGGCCATATAACTCCTTTCCTCCCCTGTCGTCTCCTCCTCCCCTGTCTCCTCCTCCTCCTCCTCCCCTGTCTCCTCTTCTTCATTCTCCTCCTCCCCTCTCTCTGTCTCCCTGGCTCTCAGGGCTCCCAGTAAAACCCTCAGCAGGGTATTCTCCTCCCCTGTCAAGAGGCCATATAACTCCTTTCCTCCCCCCAGTCTCCCCTCCTCCCCTGTCTCCTCCTCCTCCTCCTCCTCCTGTCTCCTCTTCCCGTTCTCCTCCTCCCCTCTCTCTGTCTCCCTGGCTCTCAGGGCTCCCAGTAAAACCCTCAGCAGGGTATTCTCCTCCCCTGTCAAGAGGCCATATAACTCCTCTCCTCCCCCGTCTCCTCCTCCTCCTCCCCCGTCTCCTCCTCCTCCGTCTCCTCCTCCCCTCTCCCTGGCTCTCAGGGCTCCCAGTAAAACCCTCAGCAGGGTATTCTCCTCCCCTGTCAAGAGGCCATATAACTCCTCTCCTCCCCTGTCGTCTCCTCCTCCTCCCCCGTCTCCTCCTCTTCGTTCTCCTCCTCCCCTCTCTCTGTCTCCCTGGCTCTCAGGGCTCCCAGTAAAACCCTCAGCAGGGTATTCTCCTCCCCTGTCAAGAGGCCATATAACTCCTCTCCTCCCCTGTCATCTCCTCCTCCCCCGTCTCCTCCTCCTCCTCCGTCTCCTCCTCTTCGTTCTCCTCCTCCCCTCTCTCTGTCTCCCTGGCTCTCAGAGCTCCCAGTAAAACCCTCAGCAGCGTATTCTCAGTGAGAAGGTTCTCTGATGCGTCCGCTAGTTCCTGTAGTCTCCTGACCGCCTCCCCTAACTGACGACTCTTCTCCTTGTGCTGCTCCACTAGGCTCAGCCTCTCGCGTTGCAGCTCGCCATTCTGGGACTGCAGCAGTGCATTGTGGGTCTCCAGGGCCATGGCGTCGAAGGATAACCGCCGGTTGTCTCGCCACAGCTGGGCCAGTTGGTTGGAGAGGCGCTGGCGTGCACGATGTAACGTCTGGACTTCTCCTTGTAGAGCGCGGAACTCCGCCTTGAGGAGAACGTGAGGGTGAGGGTCGGATCCGTCTGCTTTCATTGGCTGGTGGGCGGAGTCGGAGTGCTTCAGGATGAAGCGTAATAGGGTGGGGAGAGTGATGGGCGTGTCCTCCGGGAACTTGACGGACAGGTGTTTCCTAAGAGACGAAGAGAGTCAGGAAGTAACATTAGACTAGTTAGTCTAACTAAATGAGGCATGAGAGGCTGTGGGAAATCTTTCATATTAGTGAATCATAGACCAAAGGTCTTGTTCAGTACACAGAGAACAGTCTATTCAACAACAGGTCTTGTTTAGTACAGAGAGAACAGTCTATTCAATATCAGGTCTTGTTCAGTACACAGAGAACAGTCTATTCAACAACAGGTCTTGTTTAGTACACAGAGAACAGTCTATTCAACAACAGGTCTTGTTTAGTACAGAGAGAACAGTCTATTCAATATCAGGTCTTGTTCAGTACACAGAGAACAGTCTATTCAACAACAGGTCTTGTTCAGTACACAGAGAACAGTCTATTCAACAACAGGTCTTGTTTAGTACACAGAGAACAGTCTATTCAACAACAGGTCTTGTTTAGTACACAGAGAACAGTCTATTCAACAACAGGTCTTGTTTAGTATGATGGGTAGAGTTCATGTTCTGTATTACCTGTGTCTGGGGAAGAGGACAGGTATGTGTTCTGTCTTACCAGTGTCTGGGGAAGAGGACAGGTATGTGTTCTGTCTTACCAGTGTCTGGGGAAGAGGACAGGTATGTGTTCTGTCTTACCAGTGTCTGGGGAAGAGGACAGGTATGTGTTCTGTCTTACCAGTGTCTGGGGAAGAGGACAGGTATGTGTTCTGTCTTACCAGTGTCTGGGGAAGAGGAGGACAGGTATGTGTTCTGTATTACCTGTGTCTGAGGAAGACAGGAGGAGTGTCTGAGGTATGTGTTCTGTATTACCTGTGTCTGGGGAAGAGGAGGACAGAGGGGAAGTGATCCACCATGAACTCCCACGGCAGGTCGTTACGCGCCACGTTCACCCTACACACAGAGACAGTATGACGTCACATCCTGTTACTACAGGAATTTTAACTGTAAACAGTTGAATATCAATGGTATGTAAAAAAGCTAAATAAAATTCAACCCAATTCAGCACTACATCACAAAATAGAAACAACCCCCCCCAACCAGTCAGCCAGCCAGTCAGCCAGCCAACCAGCCAGTCAGCGAGCCAGCCAGCCAGTCAACCAGCCAGTCAGCGAGCGAGCCAGCCAGCCAGTCAGCCAGCCAACAAGTCAGCCAGCCAACCAGTCAGCCAGCCAACCAGTCAGTCAGCCAACCAGTCAGTCAGCCACCCAAGCTGCCAGTCAGTCAGCTAGCCAACAAGTCAGCCAGCCAACAAGTCAGCCAGCCACCCAAGCTGCCAGCCAACCAGCGAGCCAGTCAGCAAGCCAACCAGTCAGCCAACCAGTCAGTCAGCCAACCAGTCAGCCAGCCAACCAGTCAGTCAACCAGTCAGTCAGTCAGTCAACCAGCCAGCCAGTCAGCCACCCAAGCTGCCAGCCAGTCAGTCAGTCAGCCAACCAACCAGTCAGTCAACCAGTCAGTCAACCAGTCAGTCAGCCAGCCAGCCAGCCAGCCAGCCAGCCAGCCAGCCACCCAAGCTGTCAGCCAGTCAGCCAGCCAGTCAGTCAGCCCTACCTGGCGATGGTGACGGTGCTGTTTCCACGGAACATTCTAGCCAGCTGGATGATGACGTGGTTTAGAACAGAGCAGTATCCACACCACTGACTGTAGTAGACCACAGCACCACATCCACACCACTGACTGTAGAGAACACAACACGTTTTATATCCACACCACTGACTGTAGTAGAACAGCACCACATCCTGGAGAACACAACACGTTTTATATCCACACCACTGACTGTAGTAGAACAGCACCACATCCTGGAGAACACAACACGTAACCACTTTATATCCAGAACACAACACATAACCACTGACTGTAGTAGAACAGCACCACATCCTGGAGAACACAACACGTTTTATATCCATAACCACTGACTGTAGTAGAACAGCACCACATCCTGGAGAACACAACACGTTTTATATCCATAACCACTGACTGTAGTAGAACAGCACCACATCCTGGAGAACACAACACGTTTTATATCCATAACCACTGACTGTAGTAGAACAGCACCACATCCTGGAGAACACAACACGTTTTATATCCATAACCACTGACTGTAGTAGAACAGCACCACATCCTGGAGAACACAACACGTTTTATAGCCATAACCACTGACTGTAGTAGAACAGCACCACATCCTGGAGAACACAACACGTTTTATAGGCCACACCACTGACTGTAGTAGAACAGCACCACATCCTGGAGAACACAACACGTTTATAGGCACACCACTGACTGTAGTAGAACAGCACCACATCCTGAGAACAGCACCATATCCATAACCACTGACTGTAGTAGAACAGCACCACATCCTGGAGAACACAACACGTTTTATATCCATAACCACTGACTGTAGTAGAACAGCACCACATCCTGGAGAACACAACACGTTTTATAGCCACACCACTGACTGTAGTAGAACAGCACCACATCCTGGAGAACACAACACGTTTTATATCCAAAACCACTGACTGTAGTAGAACAGCACCACATCCTGGAGAACACAACACATTAAAGACGTTTTATAGCCACACCACTGACTGTAGTAGAACAGCACCACATCCTGGAGAACACAACACGTTTTATAGCCATAACCACTGACTGTAGTAGAACAGCACCACATCCTGGAGAACACAACACGTTTTATATCCATAACCACTGACTGTAGTAGAACAGCACCACATCCTGGAGAACACAACACGTTTTATATCCATAACCACTGACTGTAGTAGAACAGCACCACATCCTGGAGAACACAACACGTTTTATATCCATAACCACTGACTGTAACCAGCACCACATCCTGGAGAACACAACACGTTTTATAGCCATAACCACTGACTGTAGTAGAACAGCACCACATCCTGGAGAACACAACACGTTTTATATCCATAACCACTGACTGTAGTAGAACAGCACCACATCCTGGAGAACACAACACGTTTTATAGCCATAACCACTGACTGTAGTAGAACAGCACCACATCCTGGAGAACACAACACCATTGACTGTAAGAACAGCACCACATTTTTTTATAGCCACAACCACTGACTGTAGTAGAACAGCACCACATCCTGGAGAACACAACACATTAAAGTTTTTATAGCCATAACCACTGACTGTAGTAGAACAGCACCACATCCTGGAGAACACAACACGTTTTATAGCCATAACCACTGACTGTAGTAGAACAGCACCACATCCTGGAGAACACAACACTGTAAGAACAGCACCACATCCTGGAGAACACAACACATTAAAGACGTTTTATATCCATAACCACTGACTGTAGTAGAACAGCACCACATCCTGGAGAACACAACACGTTTTATAGCCATAACCACTGACTGTAGTACCTGAGAACAGCACCACATCCTGGAGAACACAACACGTTAAAGAGTGATTTATCACATTCATCAAGAAAAGCTGTTTTATAGCCATAAGCCCTGTCCATCCTAGAAACCAGAAACCAGTCTGAACTGAACAACTACAACTAGGACGTGTCTTTAAAGGTCTGTCAAATCAAACCACACAGTTATTATGGTGTTAAACCAGTGTGAGGTGGTGGTGAGGACCACCTTCCCTCTCCCTCCCTCCCTCTCCTGCTCCTCCCTCTCCTCCTCTCTCCTCCCTGCTCCTCCTCTCTCATTTTTACTCCTCCTCTCCCTGGCTGCCTCCTCTCTCTCCTCCCTCTCCCCTCCTCATTTTTCTCTCTCCCTTTCTACTCCCTCCTCTCCTCCCTCCTCCTCCTCATTTTCCTCTCTCCTTTCTACTCCGTCTCCCTGGATGCCTCCTCTCTCTCCTCCCTCCCTGCTCCTCCTCCCTGCTCCTCCTCTCTCTCTTCCTCCCTCCCTCTCCACTCCTCCCTCATTTTTCTCTCTCCTTTCTACTCCCTCTCCCTGGCTGCCTCCTCTCTCTCCCCTCCTCCTTTTCCTCTTTCCTTTCTACTCCGTCTCCCTGGATGCCTCCTCTCTCTCACCCACCCTGTGAGGATCCATGACAGTAGTAAGGAAAGAGGTGGTGGTCAGCTCTGAGATGAGGGGTCTCTTCTGGGTCCTCTCCTCCTCTCTCCTCCCCACCAGGCGTCTCTGCAGTGGGCTGTGGGAGGTGCTAAAGTTCCTGATGAACAACTCTGGAGGGACAAGACGACACACATGGGTATAAAGCTGTCTATTTTCCCTAGACCTGGCCTGGGTTCAAATACTATTAGAAATCTTTCAAATACTTTGCTTTAGCCTGCCTGGAGTGCCAGATGGGTGGGGTTTGCAGTTTCAGGACATTTCTATTGGTCCATTAAGCCAGGCCAGCTCAATCAAGCACAGCTGCAGAATTTTAAATTATTTCAAATGGTATTTAAACCCAGGTCTGTTTCAAGTAGACAGTGACTCTAACAGTAGCTAGTTGACCCTGTAGCTCCCCAGAGACTCTGTAACAGTAGCTAGTTGACCCTGTAGCTCCCCAGAGACTCTCTAACAGTAGCTAGTTGACCCAGTAGCTCCCCAGTGACTCTAACAGCAGCTAGTTGACCCTGTAGCTCCCCAGTGACTCTGTAACAGTAGCTAGTTGACCCAGTAGCTCCCCAGTCTTACCCAGAGACTCTGTAACAGTAGCTAGTTGACCCAGTAGCTCCCCAGTCTTATCTAGAGACTCTGTAACAGTAGCTAGTTGACCCAGTAACTCCCCAGTCTTACCCAGTGACTCTGTAACAGTAGCTAGTTGACCCAGTAACTCCCCAGAGACTCTGTACCAGTAACAGCTAGTTGACCCTGTAACTCCCCAGAGACTCTGTAACAGTAGCTAGTTGACCCTGTAGCTCCCCAGTCATACCCAGAGACTCTGTAACAGTAGCTAGTTGACCCAGTAACTCCCCAGTCTTACCCAGAGACTCTGTAACAGTAGCTAGTTGACCCAGTAACTCCCCAGTCTTACCCAGAGACTCTGTAACAGTAGCTAGTTGACCCAGTAACTCCCCAGTCTTACCCAGAGGCTCTAACAGTAGCTAGTTGACCCAGTAACTCACCAGTCTTACCCAGAGACTCTGTAACAGTAGCTAGTTGACCCAGTATCTCCCCAGTCTTACCCAGAGACTCTGTAACAGTAGCTAGTTGACCCAGTATCTCCCCAGTCTTACCCAGAGACTCTGTAACAGTAGCGGTTCCTCTGTGGTCCAGAACGTAGTGCACCTCATCCTTCAGGTTCACGATGGTCACAAATGACTGTGCGCCATCACCGGTCCCGTTGCCTAGCAACCTTCCTAACTCCCCCAGGCCACCGCCACCCATCTCGGCGTTGCCTAGCGCCCCGAGACGCACCGCCAGCGGCCAGTGGAGGGCGGAGTCCAGGATGTAGAACCTGAGCGTCTTATTTGTCCGACACCTCAACCCTTTAATCCCGCCTGCATCCTGGTCCTGGGAGGACGGGGAGGAGTCCTGGGAGGAAGATGGTGAGGGAGGGGTGTCCCTAACCCCTCGTTGTCTCAGCCCTAGCCCCTGATGTGGGGGAAGGAAACCCCTAGCTGTCCCAGAGTTCTACAACAGGCACTATAGCGACCTGACGACGGGCTGTAGCTACTCAGGATGTTACTACAGGCAACCGTCGTCGCCGTCGCAGCAACAGGTAGGCAGCATCGTCTGAGGTAGGACTGGAGCACGGCAGCGCCAGCTGATGTCTGGGAGGGGAAGGTGCACAGGGGAGTGCGACCCGGATTGGACTGGTTGAGACAAAGCTCACACACCCTGGAGGTGGAGCCTGGAAGGGGGTGTGGCCTGGGCAGAACCACTGAGAGGCAGCAGAGAGGGGGGGACAGGGGCTGGGAGGGTCCACTGTAGTAGTGGTCAGAGGGGTGGTGGTGGTGAGGGGAGTCGCTACAGGAATGGTAGCGAACCGCGACGTCTGCAATCTAGAAGGGGGTCGAAGAGTTAAATTAATGTGGATATAAAAATGGAGAGATTTAGACATTCTCATCTTCAGAGATCTGAAGCCGTCTGACTACATTCATCTAGATGGAACAATTCACAATGATGTTCTCGAGCCATGTTTTATTCTTCATCACATCAAAATATGAAATGTTGTAGTAAATTTATTTTATTTTATTGTAGTTGTAGTAGTGGTTGATGTAAGGGTCGTCGTTGTTGTCGTGGTGACTCACCTGCGTCAGCAGCGGGTCGGGGCCGTGCCCCAGGGGATTGTGGGGCAGGAAGAGCAGGAGGGCAGGGCCTTTGGTCAGTTCCTGCTCCAGAAGGCGGGACTTAGCACCAGTCGGCGCCAGCCATTGGAGGACGGTCTCGCGGTGCTCAAAGACCCAGGAACAGATGCCTTCAGAGGTGAAGTTACGCTCCCAACTAGGGAAAATCTGAGGGGGAGGGAGGAGAGAGAGGGGAGAGACGGGGAGAGGGGGATAGAGAGGGAGTCAGGGGGATAGAGAGGGGGAGAGGGGGATAGAGGGATAGAGAGAGGAGTCGGGGGGGATAGAGAGGGGGAGATAGAGGGGATAGAGGGATAGAGGAAGAGACGGGGGGAGATAGAGGGGATAGAGAGAGGGGATAGACGGGGAGAGGAGTCAGGGGGAGACGGGGGAGAGACGGGAGAGAGAGGGGATGGGATGGGGGAGTCAGGGGAGACAGGGGAGAGGAGTCAGGGAGAGGGGATAGAGAGGGGAGAGATAGGGGATAGAGGGATAGACGGGGAGAGGGGATAGAGAGGGGAGAGGGAGTCAGGGGGGAACCAGACGAGGGAGTCAGGGGGAGAGAGGGGAGAGACGGGGAGTCAGGGGGAGAGAGGGGGAGAGGGGATAGAGGGGAGGGATGGGAGAGAGAGGGGAGGATAGAGAGGGGATAGAGAGGGGATAGAGGGGGATAGAGGGGATAGAGGGGGAGATGGGGGGATAGAGGGGGAGACGGGGATAGAGAGGGGATAGATGGGATAGAGGTGGGAGAGGGGGGATAGGGGGATAGAGAGGGAGAGATGGGGATAGAGAGGGGATAGAGGGGGGAGAGGGGATGGAGAGGAGAGTCAGGGGATAGAGAGGGATAGAGGGGGATAGAGAGAGGGATAGAGAGGGGATAGAGGGGGAGACGGGATAGAGGGGGAGACGGGATAGAGGGGGAGACAGGGGGGATAGAGAGGGGATAGATGGGATAGAGGGGAGGGGGATAGATGGGATAGAGGGGGAGAGGGGAGACGGGGGAGAGGGGAGAGACGGGGAGATGGGATAGAGAGGGGACAGGGGGAGACGGGGGATAGAGAGGGGATAGAGGGGATAGATGGGATAGAGGTGGGAGAGAGAGGGATAGGGGGGGAGACGGGGGATAGAGAGGGGATAGAGGGGGGAGACAGAAAGGTAAAGCTAAACCTCCATAGGAACAAATTACAGTACCAGGAGATATTCCTGAATATTTGACCCGACCAGGAGAAAGTCACTATCGCATTAGAGGAAACCAAGACTACTCTCAGGGCCGGCCTGCTGGTGCTCACTAGCAGGAGTGACTTTACCCAGCAGGTCAGGATAATTAACGTGGCAGGATAATTAACGTGGCAGGTCAGGATAATTAACGTGGCAGGATAGGATAATTAACGTGGCAGGTCAGGATAATTAACGTGGCAGGATAATTAACGTGGCAGGATAATTAACGTGGCAGGTTAGGATAATTAACGTGACAGGTCAGGATAATTAACGTGGCAGGATAATTAACGTGGCAGGATAAATAACGTGGCAGGTTAGGATAATTAACGTGGCAGGTCAGGATAATTAACGTGGCAGGATAATTAACGTGGCAGGGCAGGATAATTAACGGGCAGGATGGGCAGGATAATTAATTAACGTGGCAGGTCAGGATAATTAACGTGGCAGGATAATTAACGTGGCAGGATAATTAACGTGGCAGGATAATTAACGTGGCAGGTTAGGATAATTACGGGTCAGGTTAATTAACGTGGCAGGATAATTAACGTGGCAGGATAATTAACGTGGCAGGATAATTAACGTGGCAGGTTAGGATAATTAACGTGGCAGGTTAGGATCATTAACGGATAATTAACAGGTTAGGATCATTAACGTGGCAGGTTAGGATCATTAACGTGGCAGGTTAGGATCATCAACGTGGCAGGTTAGGATCATCAACGTGGCAGGTTAGCATAATTAGGTTTAGGTTAAGAAAAGGGTTAGCTAAAATTGTCCCCTGATCTACAACCAGGTCTGCCCTTAAAAAAAAAACAGTCTTGGTTTCCACTAATGCGACTCTGGGCCCTGACAAGTCTGTTTGTCACGTGCTGATGACATCACCACTGAGCAGTGAGTAGTTGAAGTGTCGGTAGACAAGGGGGTGGGCGTGTGTCGACTGACCAATGAGGAGTTGACGTGTCAGTAGACAAGGGGGTGGGCGTGTGTCGACTGACAAGGGGGTGGGCGTATGTCGACTGACCAATGAGGGGTTGAAGTGGAAGGTAGACAAGGGGGTGGGGGTGGCGTGTGTCGACTGACCAATGAGGAGTTGAAGTGTCGGTAGACAAGGGGGGTGGGCGTGTGTCGACTGACCAATGAGGAGTTGAAGTGTCGGTAGACAAGGGGGTGGGCGTGTCGACTGACCAATGAGGAGTTGAAGTGTCAGTAGACAAGGGGGTGGGCGTGTGTCGACTGACCAATGAGGAGTTGAAGTGTCGGTAGACAAGGGGGGTGGGCGTGTGTCGACTGACCAATGAGGAGTTGAAGTGTCGGTGCAGGTAGACTGTCTGGTCATCTCTGACTGAGATGGACTCTGCCACCTGTCTACTGGTCACCACCCCGAAACGCACCGCACCACGGAAGTCTGAGGCAGGGAAGAGCAACACACACTTTCATTGATCTTTTACTTCTCATTTCTATAGTCACAGAACTAGAATGAGTAGAACAGGCCTTGCTATGTATTGGGCAGGTCTATTCATTCTATTTCAATGGCTATGACATTCTACTCCGGTGGCAAAAACCCCAGCAGGTAGCGGTTATCAAAGACACTGGATTAGAGGACTTACATTTATCCATCAACAACATGGATGTTAATGTTTAGCTTACCTCTCTTCAGGGCTTTAGGGAGATAGCCAGTTAGCATGTAGCGGTTAGCTTACCTCTCTTCAGGGCTTTAGGGAGATAGCCAGTTACCTCTCTTCAGGGCTTTAGGGAGTTAGCCAGTTAGCATGTAGAGGTTAGCTTACCTCTCTTCAGGGCTTTAGGGAGTTAGCATGTAGCGGTTAGCTTACCTCTCTTCAGGGCTTTAGGGAGTTAGCATGTAGCGGTTAGCTTACCTCTCTTCAAGGCTTTAGGGAGTTAGCATGTAGCGGTTAGCTTACCTCTCTTCAAGGCCTGCAGAGCTGAGGAGAGGTATGTGATGTAGCCGGGAGGCTGAGGAGAAGAGTTGAACTGGAAATAACCCACTACCCCCGGCTGGGAGGCAGGAGAGGAAAACAGACATGAAACACGTGACTTGGGTTGCAAAAATCCAGTAGCTTCCTCAAAATTCAAAGGTTTTCCAGAAACCTTGGTTAGAGGATTCTGGATTTCCTGTTTATTCCCTCCTGATTCTGTGAATCCTCCAAACAGGATTTCTGTTCAACCTGGGCATTATGGGAAAGGTACTGTGACATCACAGGTCATAGAAGCAGTAGAAGCAGTCAGCCATGTCAGAAAGACTCACTTTTAATCTAGGTCTTATCTACAGGCTAAACCCTGCTAGCAAAACAAACCAGGCTCTCTGTTGTGACAGACAGAGGCACTACAGAAAGGATTAAACAAAAAAACTGGCTAAACAGCTCCTCCAGAACATAACACCCTCCACCATACCGTACACGACACCTGACCCACAGGTACACCACACCTAGTGGACCACTCCCAAATGGCACCCGGTTCCCTATATATAGGTGTCCTACTGTTTAACCATGGCCCTGTAGGGCACGATAAAGGAACAGGGTTTCATTTGAGATATGATCACTCATTGTGACATCGAACTCTTGTCTTTCAACAGAAAAATAACACCCAAAGCATAACACTCATTTCCTCTCATCTCTTTGTTTCTCTGCTCTGTCTTTATTCTTATTCCTTCAGCCCCCACCCCCCATTCTTATCCCTTATCCCTATCCCCCCCCCATACCTCATGATAAGACAGGAAGTCTTGTAGTGTGGCTCGTGATGGTAGGTAGGTCAGTGGGGTGATGACTCTCAGGATGAACCTCTCTACATAGGAAGCCAGGAACGGACCCTTGTACTCTATAGGGCCAAACCTCCAGAACCAGACAGGGGGACAGATACAACATGGTCAGAGTAGGAGGACCCATTTAGAACCAGACAGGGGGGGTCAGAGTAGGAGGATACAACATGTCAGAGTAGGAGGACCCATTTAGAACCAGACAGGGGGGGACAGATACAACATGTCAGAGTAGGAGGACCCATTTAGAACCAGACAGGGGGGTGACAGATACAACATGTCAGAGGACCCATTTAGGAGGACCCATTTAGAACCAGACAGGGGGGGGACAGATACAACATGTCAGAGTAGGAGGACCCATTTAGAACCAGACAGGGGGGACAGATACAACATGTCAGAGTAGGAGGACCCATTTAGAACCAGACAGGGGGGACAGATACAACATGTCAGAGTAGGAGGACCCATTTAGAACCAGACAGGGGGGACAGATACAACATGTCAGAGTAGGAGGACCCATTTAGAACCAGACAGGGGGGGATACAACATGTCAGAGTAGGAGGACCCATTTAGAACCAGACAGGGGGGAGGACCCAGATACAACATGTCAGAGTAGGAGGACCCATTTAGAACCAGACAGGGGGGGGGGGGATACAACATGTCAGAGTAGGAGGACCCATTTAGAACCAGACAGGGGGGGATACAACATGTCAGAGTAGGAGGACCCATTTAGAACCAGACAGGGGGGGACAGATACAACATGTCAGAGTAGGAGGACCCATTTAGAACCAGACAGGGGGGGGGACAGATACAACATGTCAGAGTAGGAGGACCCATTTAGAACCAGACAGGGGGACAGATACAACATGTCAGAGTAGGAGGACCCATTTAGAACCAGACAGGGGGGGATACAACATGTCAGAGTAGGAGGACCCATTTAGAACCAGACAGGGGGGGGGGGATACAACATGTCAGAGTAGGAGGACCCATTTAGAACCAGACAGGGGGGGGTCAGGGGACAGATACAACATGTCAGAGTAGGAGGACCCATTTAGAACCAGACAGGGGGGGACAGATACAACATGTCAGAGTAGGAGGACCCATTTAGAACCAGACAGGGGGGGGGGGACAGAGATGTCAGAGTAGGAGGACCCATTTAGAACCAGACAGGGGGGATATGTCAGAGTAGGAGGACCCATTTAGAACCAGACAGGGGGGACAGATACAACATGTCAGAGTAGGAGGACCCATTTAGAACCAGACAGGGGGGGACAGATACAACATGTCAGAGGAGGACCCATTTAGAACCAGACAGGGGGGGACATGTCAGAGTAGGAGGACCCATTTAGAACCAGACAGGGGGGGGACAGATACAACATGTCAGAGTAGGAGGACCCATTTAGAACCAGACAGGGGGGTCAGAGTAGGAGGACCCATTTAGAACCAGACATGGGGGGGGATACAACATGTCAGAGTAGGAGGACCCATTTAGAACCAGACAGGGGGGGGCAGATACAACATGTCAGAGTAGGAGGACCCATTTAGAACCAGACAGGGGGATACAACATGTCAGAGTAGGAGGACCCATTTAGAACCAGACAGGGGGGAGGGGACAGATACAACATGGAGAGGACCCATTTAGAACCAGACAGGGGGGGATACAACATGTCAGAGTAGGAGGACCCATTTAGAACCAGACAGGGGGGGACAGATACAACATGTCAGAGTAGGAGGACCCATTTAGAACCAGACAGGGGGGGGACAGATACAACATGTCAGAGTAGGAGGACCCATTTAGAACCAGACAGGGGGGGACAGATACAACATGTCAGAGTAGGAGGACCCATTTAGAACCAGACAGGGGGGATACAACATGTCAGAGTAGGAGGACCCATTTAGAACCAGACAGGGGGGGGATACAACATGTCAGAGTAGGAGGACCCATTTAGAACCAGACAGGGGGGGGAGGATACAACATGTCAGAGTAGGAGGACCCATTTAGAACCAGACAGGGGGGACAGATACAACATGTCAGAGTAGGAGGACCCATTTAGAACCAGACAGGGGGGGGACAGATACAACATGTCAGAGTAGGAGGACCCATTTAGAACCAGACAGGGGGGGTCAGAGTAGGAGGACATTTAGAACCAGACAGGGGGGGGACAGATACAACATGTCAGAGTAGGAGGACCCATTTAGAACCAGACAGGGGGGGACAGATACAACATGTCAGAGTAGGAGACAGACCCATTTAGAACCAGACCAGACAGGGGGGGATACAACATGTCAGAGTAGGAGGACCCATTTAGAACCAGACAGGGGGATACAACATGTCAGAGTAGGAGGACCCATTTAGAACCAGACAGGGGGGGGGATACAACATGTCAGAGTAGGAGGACCCATTTAGAACCAGACAGGGGGGATACAACATGTCAGAGTAGGAGGACCCATTTAGAACCAGACAGGGGGGATACAACATGTCAGAGTAGGAGGACCCATTTAGAACCAGACAGGGGGGATACAACATGTCAGAGTAGGAGGACAAGAACATGTCAGAGTAGGAGGACCCATTTAGAACCAGACAGGGGGGGGACAGATACAACATGTCAGAGTAGGAGGACCCATTTAGAACCAGACAGGGGGGTCAGGGACAGGAGGACCCATTTACAACATGTCAGAGTAGGAGGACCCATTTAGAACCAGACAGGGGGGGATACAACATGTCAGAGTAGGAGGACCCATTTAGAACCAGACAGGGGGGGGATACAACATGTCAGAGTAGGAGGACCCATTTAGAACCAGACAGGGGGGTCAGAGAGGAGGACAGATACAACATGTCAGAGTAGGAGGACCCATTTAGAACCAGACAGGGGGGGATACAACATGTCAGAGTAGGAGGACCCATTTAGAACCAGACAGGGGGGGGACAGATACAACATGTCAGAGTAGGAGGACCCATTTAGAACCAGACAGGAGGGGGACAGATACAACATGTCAGAGTAGGAGGACCCATTTAGAACCAGACAGGGGGGATACAACATGTCAGAGTAGGAGGACCCATTTAGAACCAGACAGGGGGGGATACAACATGTCAGAGTAGGAGGACCCATTTAGAACCAGACAGGGGGGGAGGACCCATTTAGACAGATACAACATGTCAGAGTAGGAGGACCCATTTAGAACCAGACAGGGGGGGGACAGATACAACATGTCAGAGTAGGAGGACCCATTTAGAACCAGACAGGGGGGACATACAACATGTCAGAGTAGGAGGACCCATTTAGAACCAGACAGGGGGATACAACATGTCAGGTAGGAGGACCCATTTAGAACCAACATGTCAGAGTAGGAGGACAGATACAACATGTCAGAGTAGGAGGACCCATTTAGAACCAGACAGGGGGGATACAACATGTCAGGTAGGAGGACCCATTTAGAACCAGACAGGGGGGGGGATACAACATGTCAGAGTAGGAGGACCCATTTAGAACCAGACAGGGGGGGGGGATACAACATGTCAGAGTAGGAGGACCCATTTAGAACCAGACAGGGGGATACAACATGTCAGAGTAGGAGACAGACCCATTTAGAACCAGACAGGGGGGGATACAACATGTCAGAGTAGGAGGACCCATTTAGAACCAGACAGGGGGGGGGATACAACATGTCAGAGTAGGAGGACCCATTTAGAACCAGACAGGGGGGACAGATACAACATGTCAGAACCAGACAGGGGGGAGGGGAAGATAGGGTAGGACCCATTTAGAACCAGACAGGGGGGGGGGATACAACATGTCAGAGTAGGAGGACCCATTTAGAACCAGACAGGGGGAGGGGAGGGGGAGGACCCATTTAGAACCAGACACAACATGTCAGAGTAGGAGGACCCATTTAGAACCAGACAGGGGGGGACAGATACAACATGTCAGAGTAGGAGGACCCATTTAGAACCAGACAGGGGGGGGACAGATACAACATGTCAGAGTAGGAGGACCCATTTAGAACCAGACAGGGGGGATACAACATGTCAGACCCATTTAGAACCAGACAGGGGGGGGGATACAACATGTCAGACCAGAACCAGACAGGGGGGGGACAGATACAACATGTCAGAGTAGGAGGACCCATTTAGAACCAGACAGGGGGGGGGACAGATACAACATGTCAGAGTAGGAGGACCCATTTAGAACCAGACAGGGGGGAGGATACAACATGTCAGAGTAGGAGGACCCATTTAGAACCAGACAGGGGGGACCCATTTAGAAACAGACAACATGTCAGAGGGGAGGACCCATAGAACCAGACATGTCAGAGTAGGAGGACCCATTTAGAACCAGACAGGGGGGGAACCAGACAGATACAACATGTCAGAGTAGGAGGACCCATTTAGAACCAGACAGGGGGGGACAGATACAACATGTCAGAGTAGGAGGACCCATTTAGAACCAGACAGGGGGGGACAGATACAACATGTCAGAGTAGGATGACCCATTTAGAACCAGACAGGGGGGACAGATACAACATGTCAGAGTAGGAGGACCCATTTAGAACCAGACAGGAGGGGGGACAGATACAACATGTCAGAGTAGGAGGACCCATTTAGAACCAGACAGGGGGGGACAGATACAACATGTCAGAGTAGGAGGACCCATTTAGAACCAGACAGGGGGGGGGGACAGATACAACATGTCAGAGTAGGAGGACCCATTTAGAACCAGACAGGAGGGGGGAGGACAGACAACATGTCAGAGTAGGAGGCCCCATTTAGAACCAGACAAGGGTCCGTTCTCCCTCTAGAACAGGTGAATGACAGGGTATAGATATAGGAGGACAACTAGACTAAATCATGTCAGAGTTGGAACCCATTTAGAACACTAGAACAGGTAGGTGACTATAGATATCAGAGCAACTAGACTAGGGAGGACCTCTTGTAGAACAGGTGGATGACAGTCAGGTACTTTAGTCTATATCTCCTTTAGTAGAACAGGTGGATGACAGGATATAGATATAGGGCAACTAGGCATATCCTTTACCTCTTGTAGAACAGGTGGATGACAGGATATAGATATAGAGGACTAGACTATATCTCCTTTACCTCTTGTAGAACAGGTGGATGACAGGATATTGGTAGAAGCTCTTCTGTTTCCTGCATTTAGAACCAGACAGGCTCCACCAACAGTTCACTTGCACCTGTACAAACAGACAGCAGAGGCAGAATAAGACCACAGCACACCACCTGTACAGACCAGGAGTCCCATTTAGAAACAGCTTCAGAATTTAATACAGTAACTAGGAGGTGTATTGAGTTGTACTGTCTACAGTAGAAACAGACTGGCAACCTGACTATATAGCACCATACTGTAGCTGTGCAATAGACCAGGGGTGTATTCATTAGTCCAAAACCGTTGCATAAACATTTGGTCTGTTGCAAAACATTTTGCAACAGAAACCTCTTCCTCCAAATGGAAAACATTTTGCAATGAAAACAAGTTTCTATACAACAAATTCAAGTAGGTCCCACCCTGTTTGCTTCCTGAGCAGTAAACAGTTTCCATTGCAAAAGGTTTTGCAACAGGCCAAACGTTTTGCAATGGTCTGTGACTAATGAATACAACCCTGTTCTGAAATATACTGTTCTGAACCAACCCTCAGCAGGATAAGCCAGTCAACAATAGTGCAGTTCCCTGCCTGTCTGGCCAGCCTCCGGACGACCTCTTGGCGAGTGGCGATGAAGTGTGAGTGCGTGTGTTCCTGCGTGTGTGTGTGTGTGTGTGTGTGTGTGTGCGGGCGTACATTCCTGTGTGTGTACCTGTTTGACCAGCCTCCGTGCGACCGCCTGGACCTCGTGGCGAGCGGCGATGGAGTGTGAGCGTGTGTGTGTGTGTACCTGTTTGACCAGCCTCCGTGCGACCTCCTGGACCTTGTGGCGAGCGGCGATGGAGTGTGAGCGTGTGTGTACCTGTTTGACCAGCCTCCGTGCGACCTCCTGGACCTCATGGCGAGCGGCGATGGAGTGTGAGCGTGTGTGTACCTGTTTGACCAGCCTCCGTGCGACCTCCTGACCTCGTGGCGGTTTTGCAACGGGAGTGTGAGCGTGTGTACCTGTTTGACCAGCCTCCGTGCGACCTCCTGGACCTCGTGGCGAGCGGCGATGGAGTGTGAGCGTGTGTGTACCTGTTTGACCAGCCTCCGTGCGACCTCCTGGACCTCGTGGCGATGGAGTGTGAGCGTGTGTGTACCTGTTTGACCAGCCTCCGTGCGACCTCCTGACCTCGTGGCGAGCGATGGAGTGTGAGCGTGTGTGTACCTGTTTGACCAGCCTCCGTGCGACCTCCTGGACCTCGTGGCGAGCGCGATGGAGTGTGAGCGTGTGTGTACCTGTTTGACCAGCCTCCGTGCGACCTCCTGGACCTCGTGGCGAGCGGCGATGGAGTGTGAGCGTGTGTGTACCTGTTTGACCAGCCTCCGTGCGACCTCCTGGACCTCGTGGCGAGCGGCGATGGAGTGTGAGCGTGTGTGTACCTGTTTGACCAGCCTCCGTGCGACCTCCTGGACCTCGTGGCGAGCGGCGATGGAGTGTGAGCGTGTGTGTGTGTACCTGTTTGACCAGCCTCCGTGCGACCTCCTGGACCTCGTGGCGAGCGGCGATGGAGTGAGCACACCAGGGAGCGTAGAAGAAGATGACGGACACCTCTGCCGCGCCCCTCAGCCTCTCCACCTGCTCCAGCTGACCCAGGTACAGGTCCACTACAGGGGCCTCGGCAGAGAAGAACCTCACCGGGGGACGCGCCGACGCAACCACATTCTTAGCCCGGCTAGGAGGGAGAAGAGGGACGGAAGGGGGTGTCAGAGAGAGAGACAGAGAGACAGAGACAGAGAGAGAGGAGGGATGGAAGGGGGTGTCAGAGAGAGAGAGAGAGAGAGAGACAGAGAGAGAGAAGAGGGATGGAAGGGGGTGTCAGAGAGAGAGAGAGACAGAGAGACAGAGACAGAGAGAGAGAAGAGGGATGGAAGGGGGTGTCAGAGAGAGAGAGAGACAGAGAGACAGACAGAGAGAGAGAAGAGGGATGGAAGGGGATGTCAGAGAGAGAGAGAGAGAGACAGAGAGAGATACCCAACCAACGAACCGATGATTTCCACATCAAACACACTGCAGGTGAGTTAGCCGAGACTGTTCTCCACCTATAAAAAAGTTGCTTACAGCTGCACTAGGGTCAGACAGCCGCACTAGGGTCAGACGGCCGCACTAGGGTCAGACGGCCGCACTAGGGTCAGACGGCCGCACTAGGGTCAGACGGCCGCACTAGGGTCAGACGGCCGCACTAGGGTCAGACAGCTGCACTAGGGTCAGACAGCATTCTTCTGTAGATTAAGCCGGTGACAGATGTGGATCGGAAAAGCGTACCTCAATCCAGGGATGAGAATTTAGTTGTATTGAGACTTGTTTCTACTGTATTATTGACTGTATGTTTGTTCGACTCCATGTGTAACTCTGTGTTGTTGAATGTGTCGAACTGCTTTGCTTTATCTTGGCCAGGTCGCAATTGTAAATGAGAACTTGTTCTCAACTAGCTTACCTGGTTAAATAAAGGTGAAATAAAAAATATATATAAAAAAAAATCTACTCAGGAATGCTGTTCGACCCCAGTGCAGCTGTAATCAATAGTGTCTCGGATCTGATGGCTAAACCATAACTATCAGCTATTGGAACATAGCCCACTGTTAAAGTTACAACTTCAGCCTAAGACAGATAGCTAGATCAGGGGGTTTTACCTCTCCTCTGGGACCCTCAGTTGGCTAGACAGATAGCTAGATCAGGGGGTTTTACCTAGGGGACCCCCAGTTGTTTTTTATCTATTCCAGAGTAAGCACACCTGATTCAACGAATCATCAAGCCGTTGTGAATTAGGTGAGCTTGTTCAGGGACACAACAAAACTGTGAAATGCCTGGTGGTTTGTCACTAAAAACCACAGATATCTACCGGCAGTTTATCAGCCATCCGAACGATGTTACCTACCTGCAGGTAAATGTAACCGCCAGTAGTAGCAGGACGCTCAGCAGTATCGCCCCGCAGACAAGCACTGGTCTCCGGGCCATCAGACTAGACACCTGCCTAAGAGACTGCCGCAGCCACCGAAGCATTACAGGGAACTACCCGGCTAGCCCTCCCATCGGATCTACACGCCCTGGCGGTATAAGGCCATTCAGCTAGCGGGCGGGGAGGTTGTAGGTTCCGCGAGGCGCGGTAGGGTTATTGTAGGTTCCGTAGGTTGCACATTTATCGTGTTTTGGGCAGAGTTTAGTTCAAACACGAACAAGCCAACCTTCCTTCCCCACGTAGACTTAGCTACTTCCGCAATGACGCTGCTCCACGTCAAGGGAGCGTCGGGAAGTAATCGGTCAAATCGGAAAAGTAGAATCGTTAGAATTTATTGTAGTAGTAGTAGTTCAATACTCAATCAGAATAAAAGTGACTTAAACTATGAATTTACTCCATTACTTATAGTTCTAAATGGATACGTATTGCATCGTAAAAAGTAAGGTGGTTGTTTTGTAAGGTTTCGTGTTATGAATTGTTTCGTTATTGTCAGATTGTCTCTCAAACTGCTAAACCGCAGCTGCCATATCTGTGGTATTACTGTCAAAGACCGCTAGGTCGGGTTCGTTCTCCACTGCAATGCTTTCTCTGAGTTTTGGGCATTGCAGCCGAATTTAAAGGCGATACTGACTAATACAAATAATATTTCATAATAAATACTCGATATTATTTGTAGATTAGTCGGTCACAATTTCAGTCAGTTGGTCACAACTTACACATGACACATCACGGTTTTGAAGCAGTCATTCTTTCATTTTTATTTATTTAAGTAGGCAAGAACAAATTCTTATTTACAATGACGGCCTACCGGGGAACAGCGGGATAACTGCCTTGTTACAGAACGAGAGACGTTTACCTTGTCAGCTCGGGGATTCCAGCCAACAATCTTTCGGCTACTGGCCCTACACTCTAACCACCAGGCTACCTGCCGCCCCTACACTCTAACCACTAGGTTACCTGCCCCCCTACACTCTAACCACTAGGCTACCTGCCCCCCTACACTCTAACCACTAGGCTACCTGCCGCCCCTACACTCTAACCACCAGGCTACCTGCCGCCCCTACACTCTAACCACCAGGCTACCTGCCGCCCCTACACTCTAACCACCAGGCTACCTGCCGCCCCTACACTCTAACCACCAGGCTACCTGCCGCCCCTACACTCTAACCACCAGGCTACCTGCCGCCCCCACACTCTAACCACTAGGCTACCTGCCGCCCCTACACTCTAACCACTAGGCTACCTGCCGCCCCTCCACTCTAACCACTAGGCTACCTGCCGCCCCTCCACTCTAACCACTAGGCTACCTGCCTCCCCTACACTCTAACCACTAGGCTACCTGCCGCCCCTACACTCTAACCACTAGGCTACCTGCCGCCCCTACACTCTAACCACTAGGCTACCTGCCGCCCCTACACTCTAACCACTAGGCTACCTGCCGCCCCTACACTCTAACCACTAGGCTACCTGCCGCCCCTACACTCTAACCACTAGGCTACCTGCCGCCCCTACACTCTAACCACTAGGCTACCTGCCGCCCCTACACTCTAACCACTAGGCTACCTGCCGCCCCTACACTCTAACCACTAGGCTACCTGCCGCCCCTACACTCTAACCACTAGGCTACTTGCCTCCCCTACACTCTAACCACTAGGCTACCTGCCGCCCCTACACTCTAACCACTAGGCTACCTGCCGCCCCTACACTCTAACCACTAGGCTACCTGCCGCCCCTGCCTCCACTCTAACCACTAGGCTACCTGCCGCCCCTCCACTCTAACCACTAGGCTACCTGCCTCCCTACACTCTAACCACTAGGCTACCTGCCGCCCTACACTCTAACCACTAGGCTACCTGCCGCCCCTACACTCTAACCACTAGGCTACCTGCCGCCCCTACACTCTAACCACTAGGCTACCTGCCGCCCCTACACTCTAACCACTAGGCTACCTGCCGCCCCTACACTCTAACCACTAGGCTACCTGCCGCCCCTACACTCTAACCACTAGGCTACCTGCCGCCCCTACACTCTAACCACTAGGCTACCTGCCGCCCCTACACCTAACCACCAGGCTACCTGCCGCCCCTACACTCTAACCACTAGGCTACCTGCCGCCCCTACACTCTAACCACTAGGCTACCTGCCGCCCTACACTCTAACCACCAGAATACCTGAAGCCCCAAGTCCAACACGGACAGTGTCCATGACCATGAAAGGTGTATTGAATCACAGGTATCGCCTCCTGGGTGGATGCTGTCCTCAACCCCTGTCCTAAAATCAAAGTACATTCATTCTAATCTTAAACGGTCGGGGGACTGACCTATGATCAGCTTCCGGGTCAACCATTTGTTTTATCGCCTATGGTAGGAGTTCCCAAACCTAAATAAAAAATAATAAAAAAGGAGTTCCCAAACCTTTTTCTGGCCCACGACCCCATTTTGATATCTGAAAATCCTCGCGACCACAACCATGTTAAAAAACATATGTAATTAACAGCCAACGTTTCGTTTTTTATTTGGCGCCGTGGCAGTCAATTGAAAAACATTCTAACAATATTTCTGATTGTATTCTCAACTCACCACCACATACTTCAATGTGGGGCTATGACAGTCAATTGCAAATGAGTCTGACGTAATGTATATCTCACCAGCGCTAATGAGATGGGTGTGCTTGATGCATGTCGACTTGAAGCTTCTCAAAGTCAGGATCAACCTGGATCAATATGTGTTTTAATGCAGAAGGGAGCACTGAATCCAGCTTCACACATATATGAGCTGGCAAAGGGCAGCCTATCATACGTTTTATGGTGCTTTCAAGACAACTGGGAACTCGGAAAAATACGAGGTCAAATCATGACGTCAGTGATCTTCAGGTCGAAAAAGTCGGAGCTCGGAGCCCTAGAAAGATGTTGGAATTCCGAGTTGGATGACCGTTCAAAACGATTTTCCCAGTCAGTGTTCGTTTATTTCCGAGTTCTCAGTTGTCGGGAACGCACTGAAGTCGGAGATCTCCGAGTTCCCAGTTGTTTTGAACGCGTCATTAATACTCAGAGGGAGAGGGCAGGTATCTGGATGTGGTTTGATGTACATAGTTTACAATCAAAGTAACCTGCTGCAGTAAATCTCCGAGTTCTGCACTCAGCCCTTTTTCAAGCCAGTTGCTCTCAGTGTACCATACAATGCGTCCATATGGCAGAGAGAGACACATTGATAACTAGAGTGCAACTAGAGTCCACCATAGATGTAGCACCATCTGTGCAAGTGTCCACGATTCGATCCCATATGGAAACTGTTTTTCTTCAATTCATGCTCGGGAATCGTGAAACATAACAATATGTCATCGAAAATAGCACCCCCTGACATGTATAGCGAACAAACGCATGGGCATCTAGGCCCTCACTGCTAACGGCCATTTGGACAGCATAAACTGGGGAGTTTTTTATTCGTTCAGTCAGAATATAAATACTTAGTTTAGCAATGTTATCTGAAAAAAGCTATTGGTGTGAGTTTCTGTGCCTCTGCCTGACCACAAATTGTTATTACCATATCAACCGGTATTATCAAAGTCTGCAATAATGTCGTGGTTTCATCGCATAATGAGCCGAGCCATTCACTGTGGGAACGATTCAAGTGCCCCGGTCAAGTGCGGCCTCTGGCCCTTTCCCATGATCTAAGGCCGCGCTCTGGTTTCATTTGATCTTTTAGATTTGAAAAAGGTTCATTTAGATTTTGAAGGTTGATCACATTACAATGATTTTGAAATACAAATACAATATTATAATATTGTATGCTATTTATTGTACATACTGTATATACATTTTTTTTCGTCCGGATTTGGTCAATTCTCCCGCACAGTGGCGACTTCAGCATGTACATCTTGGTGGAGAAAGCAAAAGCAATGTGGGCTGCCGGCCAGCAAAGCCACTACACAACACTAAACAATACATTCATTGCACTATAACGGTGACAAACGGTGCCCTCAAACTGTTAGGGCCTACATAAAGCTGTCCCAACAGCATAGTCCCAACACCTCACCTTGTGAAGGTGGCGCAGCGCCCCTTTTTTGGGCAAATTCTGTCATCAAACTTTATCATCCAAGTCTGTCATTCTCTGGATTTATGGTGGGAACTCTGAAATTAAACACACAGCCACTCCATTCGTTCGTGGTTGCTTTGCAATGCTTGGAGTTGGAGCTACTTATTCCTTCCAAGAGATTCATTGTTGAATTTGCGATTTCCAGTTCGATGTGTAATCTTTATGTTCAATGGCCGATGATTTCTCTAAATTATTTATCTTAATATGGCAATGATTAAAAAGGATTTGCCAGTAGATTGTCGACTGTCATGATGATGACTGCTAGTTACGATTTTGAAAGTAAGATGTTGACATGATCAGTCCAATCAAAGCTACCTTAAATATAACGTGATTTGACAACCCTAACCCTTAAAGTCCTAAAAATGTGGGGCTCAAAACTGAATGATGGTCGTCTCTGCTCCCGCAACCCCATGTTCATATCAGTCGACCTCACGTGGAGTCGCGAGCCCTAGTTTGGGAAACGCGGTCATAAACTGACGCGTTCTAGAACAGAAGACCATTACTAGGCGCGTGGCTTGCATGGAGATGTCTGCTTTATACCTCGCTCTGCTTCTGTTCTCCGGTAAGTGTTCTGTTCTCTTTCACTTTCAGGAAAGTAAGTTTTACACAATTGTATCTAAACAACAGCATTGATATCAAATTGTATTGCGTGGTTATTTTCAGAAAAGCAAAAAAAAGCTGTGCGTAAATTGGAATGGCTACACATATGCCCACAGGGGAGAAGGCTATAGGCCATTAATAAAAGGGATTTTCATTCTTTAAGACACAAAACAGTTTTATATATGTATTTGTCATACAGGTGAATCCCTGCATTGTACAGCAGACTGTCTGGTCTAGGACAGCCTACAGAGCAGGGGAAAGTTGGCGTGTACGTGTTAGAATCTTACAGCAATATGAGAACATTTCTCCAAAAAACAAAGCCGTCAAATTGTACATCAATTTAGTTTGTTGCACAGTGTAGCTTGTGTGTGTTTGTCTCTCTGTAAGTACACACACACTCACAACGGTTATAGTGAATACATCAACCGTTTATTTAACAATACCTTTTACAATCTAAATTTAGAGCATGTTATCGACGGGATAACCAGATCTTACGAAGGGACTGAGTTAGCGACAACACCGACAGTCACCTCCCCGTTACCGGAGCGATGGCGGCGGCGGGACAAGCGGGGCTTGTTGGAGTTGGCGGGCGTCGTTAAATGCAGCACTGGGAGGTCAGCGGTGGCTTACATCATGTATGGATGTTACTGCGGGCTGGGAGGCCAGGGATGGCCCCGAGACAAGGCTGACTGGTGAGTACCATCACACACACAGAGAGAGCTACTACTGGACCAGGGCTGGGAGGCCAGGGATGGCCCCGAGACAAGGCTGACTGGTGAGTACCATCACACACACACAGAGCTACTACTGGACCAGGGCTGGTTGGCCCTGGTCAAAAGTCTACTGGGACTCAGCACTTAGCCCTGGTTTAATTACAGCTGTGGCTTGGCACAAACCCGGTTGGCACCAACTCTGATTTCTAAATACATCCACAGACCATGAATATCTACAAACAGTAATTTCATGCTGTAATGTTCTGTCTGCCAGGGCCGGATCCAGGCATAAGCAACATAATCAACATGCTGTAATGTTCTGTCTGTCAGGGCCGGATCCAGGCATAAGCAACATAAGCAACGTAAGCGGTGGCTTTTGGCCCCACCCAACAATACATGTATTTTATTTTAGGAACTCAGTCGGTGTCTCAACTCACTGTTGAGAGTAAGAAGAGGTGTACAGTGAGAGGTGTACAGTGAGAGGTGTACAGTGAGAGGTGTACAGTGAGAGGTGTACAGTGAGAGGTGTACAGTGAGAGGTGTACAGTGAGAGGTGTACAGTTAGGTGTACAGTGAGAGGTGTACAGTGAGAGGTGTACAGTGAGAGGTGTACAGTTAGGTGTACAGTGAGAGGTGTACAGTTAGAGGTGTACAGTGAGAGGTGTACAGTGAGGTGTGTTACAGTGTACAGAGGTGTGTACAGTGAGAGGTGTACAGTGAGTGTACAGTTAGAGGTGTACAGTGAGAGGTGTACAGTGAGAGGTGTACAGTTAGGTGTACAGTGAGAGGTGTACAGTGAGAGGTGTACAGTGAGAGGTGTACAGTTAGAGGTGTACAGTGAGAAGTGTACAGTGAGAGGTGTACAGTTAGGTGTACAGTGAGAGGTGTACAGTGAGAGGTGTACAGTGAGAGGTGTACAGTGAGAGGTGTACAGTGAGAGGTGTACAGTTAGAGGTGTACAGTGAGAGGTGTACAGTGAGAGGTGTACAGTTCGAGGTTGTGTGGAACAACAGCCGTTTTCCCTGTTGTTTTGACAGTCACTGACAGTCACTCAATTAGAGATATCAGCTAACCATTTTCAGATTGGTAAATGAGTCTATCCAGTTAGAGTTGAAGTCAGAAGTTTACATACACTTTAGCCAAATACATTTAAACTCAGTTTTTCACAATTCCTGACATTTGATCCTAGTAAAAAAAAAAATGCTTTCTTAGGTCACCACTTTATTTTAAGAATGTGAAATGTCAGAACAATAGTAGAGAGAATGATTTATTTCAGCTTTTATTTCTTTCTTCACGTTCTCAGTGGGTCAGAAGTTTACATACACTCAATTAGTATTTGATAGCATTGCCCTTAAACAATTTAAACTTCGGTCAAACATTTTGGGTAGCCTTCCACGAGCTTCCCACAATAAGTTGGGTGAATTTTGGCCCATTCCTCCTGACAGAGCTGGTGTAACTGAGTCAGGTTTTTAGGCCTCCTTTTTTGCACATGCTTTTTCAGTTCTGCCCACAAATTTTATATAGGATTGAGGTCAGGGCTTTGTGATGGCAACACCAATACCGTGACTTTGTTGTCCTTAAGCCATTTTGCCACAACTTTGGAAGTATGCTTGGGGTCATTGTCCATTTGGAAGACCCATTTACCACCAAGCTTTAACTTCCTGACTGATGTCTTGAGATGTTGCTTCAATATATCCACATAATTGTCCTACCTCATGATGCCATCTATTTTGTGAAGTGCACCAGTCCCTCCTGCAGCAAAGCACCCCCACAACATGATGCTGCCACTCCCATTCTTCACGGTTGGGATGGTGTTCTTCGGCTTGAAAGCCTCCCCTTTTTCCTCTAAACATAACGATGGTCATTATGGCCAAACAGTTCTATTTTTGTTTCATCATACCAGAGGACATTTCTCCAAAAAGTACAATCTTTGTCCCCATGTGCAATTGCAAACCATAATCTGGCTTTTTTTATGGCCGTTTTGGAGCAGTGGCTTCTTCCTTGCTGAGCGACCTTTCAGGTTATGTCGAAATAGGACTCGTTTTACTGTGGATATAGATACTTTTGTACCCGTTTCCTCCAACATGTTCACAAGGTCCTTTGCTGTTGTTCTGGGATTGATTTGCATTTTTCGCATTTTCCTTCCTGAGCGGTATGACGGCTGCGTGGTCCCATGGTGTTTGTACAGATTAACGTGGTACCTTCAGGTGTTTGGAAATTGCTCCCAAGGATGAACCAGACTTGTGGAGGTCTACAACAAAAAAATCTTAGCTAATTTATTTTTATTTTCCCATGATGTCAAGCAAAGAGGCACTGAGTTTGAAGGTAGGCCTTGAAATACATCCACAGGTACACCTCCAATTGACTCAAATGATGTCAATTAGCCTATCAGAAGCTTCTAAAGCCATGACATCATTTTCTGGAATTTTCCAAGCTGTTTAAAGGCACAGTCAACTTAGTGTATGTAAACATCTGACCCACTGGAATTGATACAATGAATTATAAGTGAAATAATCTGTCTGTAAACAATTGTTGGAAAAATTACTTGTGTCATACACAAAGTAGATGTCCTAACCAACTTTCCAAAACTATAGTTTGTCATCAAGAAATTTGTGGTGTGGTTGTTGAAAAACAAGATTTAATGACTCCAACCTAAGTGTATGTAAACTAGTTTTAATGACTCCAACCTAAGTGTATGTAAACTAGATTTAATGAATCCAACCTAAGTGTATGTAAACTAGTTTTAATGACTCCAACCTAAGTGTATGTAAACTGGTTTTAATGACTCCAACCTAAGTGTATGTAAGCTAGTTTTAATGACTCCAACCTAAGTGTATGTAAAGTAGTTTTAATGACTCCAACCTAAGTGTCTGTAAACTTCTGACTTCAACTGTATGTAAACTTGTAGGAATCATGGCCAAATAGTGGCTAGGCATTCAGGGCACGTGCCCAGGGGGCCTGACCTCCAGGGGGCCTGACCTCCAGGGGGCCCCAATTGATTTTGTTAGTCACACTCACAGATATCATTAAAAGGTGCAAAATGTAGAAATCTCCCAGCCATTTTCTGGTTGCTAAAATTCTAATAGTTTGCCTAATAGTTGACCAAATCTCGGGTTAGGACCCCCCCCAAAAGGCTAGATCCGGACCAGCTGTCTCCTGTCCCATGGCCAACAGATAGTTTCTCAGGCCTTCCATTTTGAGCTTGGAAAAATATGGACTGAATTCTGCTTTTGTTGATGAGCTACTACATAATCCGAGGCTGAAGAGAACACAACCCAAAGCCATTGTCCTCACATAATGGATTGTATAGCAGACTAGATTTACATAAAGCACTGAGAAATTATACATTGTACCAGAGTTAACTCCCATCAACAACACGATTGTGTTATTTTCTGTCCACAAGGTGCTGTCACAAACATGACTGTTGCTATGGGAAGGCTGAGAATCTGGGTTGTCAGACCAAGACGGACAAGTACCAGTGGACCTGTGAGAACAAGATGTCCAACTGCGGTACAAACTACACATCCCCATAATTCAACACTGTATTTCTGTATTAACTACACACCCCATAATGCAACACTGTATTTCTGTACTCCTAAGCACTCTCTAGGATAGTGGTTCATCATTATGCCTAACCCTAACCTTAACTGAAGAGCTCAAAGAACATGTATGTTTATGATGTAGCCAATTCTGACTGTGGTAACCAGTAACAACCGTGGATACAAGCTGTATTTCCAGGTCTGAAGCCAAGGGGCAATTTTCCATCGATAATGTGACAAATACAGTCCTATTGCATTCTATTTAGTCCTATTGCATTCTAAGAATTCTAAATTCCACCCTGTTGTGTTCTGTCCGGTGGTTCTAGAGTCTCTGAAGAACAGGTGTGACAAGATTCTGTGCAGGTGTGACCGGGAGGCGGCCAGGTGTCTGAGGAGAGCTCCCTTCATCCCTAAATACTCTGTCTGGCCCGACTTCATGTGTGGATATGAACAGCCCACCTGTACCCGTCACTGATGCTGTTACACAGTGTGTGTGTGTGTGAGAGAGACTAGTGTTTTCTCTTGTTTGTCCTGGCTAGTGGTGTGTGTGTAATAAAGACCTACAGTACTTTACCCTCTGTCTGTCTGATGGGCACGGCCCATGGGTCTGATTAACAGTGTGATTATATCACCATGACAGACCTGCTGGGGGTGTATCATTAAGTCCATGACTGAGGACTCAGACAGCAGTTCTATAAACAGCTTGTAGACTGACATTTTCAACGTACAAAAGAACACAGTAAGGACATTATTCTAATGGTGTATTAGAATCTAATGGTGTGTGTGTTAATCTAATGGTGTGTGTGTGTTAATCTAATGGTGTGTGTGTGTCAGAGTCTAATGGTGTGTCAGAGTCTAATGGTGTGTCAGAGTCTAATGGTGTGTGTGTTAGAATCTAATGGTGTGTCAGAGTCTAATGGTGTGTGTGTTAGAATCTAATGGTGTGTCAGAGTCTAATGGTGTGTGTGTTAGAGTCTAATGGTGTGTGTGTGTTAGAGTCTAATGGTGTGTCAGAGTCTAATGGTGTGTGTGTTAGAATCTAATGGTGTGTGTGTGTGTTAGAATCTAATGGTGTGTGTGTGTGTGTGTGTTAGAATCTAATGGTGTGTGTGTGTTAGAATCTAATGGTGTGTTAGAGTCTAATGGTGTGTTAGAGTCTAATGGTGTGTGTGTGTTAGAATCTAATGGTGTGTGTGTTAGAGTCTAATGGTGTGTGTGTTAGAGTCTAATGGTGTGTCAGAGTCTAATGGTGTGTGTGTTAGAGTCTAATGGTGTGTTAGAGTCTAATGGTGTGTTAGAGTCTAATGGTGTGTGTGTTAGAGTCTAATGGTGTGTCAGAGTCTAATGGTGTGTCAGAGTCTAATGGTGTGTCAGAGTCTAATGGTGTGTGTGTTAGAATCTAATGGTGTGTGTGTTAGAATCTAATGGTGTGTCAGAGTCTAATGGTGTGTGTGTTAGAGTCTAATGGTGTGTGTGTGTTAGAGTCTAATGGTGTGTCAGAGTCTAATGGTGTGTGTGTTAGAATCTAATGGTGTGTGTGTTAGAATCTAATGGTGTGTGTGTGTGTTAGAATCTAATGGTGTGTGTGTGTGTGTGTTAGAATCTAATGGTGTGTGTGTGTTAGAATCTAATGGTGTGTGTGTGTTAGAATCTAATGGTGTGTGTGTTAGAATCTAATGGTGTGTGTGTTAGAATCTAATGGTGTGTGTGTTAGAATCTAATGGTGTGTGTGTTAGAATCTAATGGTGTGTGTGTTAGAATCTAATGGTGTGTGTGTTAGAATCTAATGGTGTGTGTGTGTTAGAATCTAATGGTGTGTGTGTGTTAGAATCTAATGGTGTGTGTGTTAGAATCTAATGGTGTGTGTGTGTTAGAATCTAATGGTGTGTGTGTGTTAGAATCTAATGGTGTGTGTGTGTTAGAATCTAATGGTGTGTGTGTTAGAATCTAATGGTGTGTGAATGTGTTTAGAATCTAATGGTGTGTGTGTGTTAGAATCTAATGGTGTGTGTGTGTTAGAATCTAATGGTGTGTGTGTGTTAGAATCTAATGGTGTGTGTGTGTTAGAATCTAATGGTGTGTGTGTTAGAATCTAATGGTGTGTGTGTTAGAATCTAATGGTGTGTGTGTTAGAATCTAATGGTGTGTGTGTGTTAGAATCTAATGGTGTGTGTGTGTTAGAATCTAATGGTGTGTGTGTGTTAGAATCTAATGGTGTGTGTGTGTTAGAATCTAATGGTGTGTGTGTGTTAGAATCTAATGGTGTGTGTGTGTTAGAATCTAATGGTGTGTGTGTTAGAATCTAATGGTGTGTGTGTGTTAGAATCTAATGGTGTGTGTGTGTTAGAATCTAATGGTGTGTGTGTTAGAATCTAATGGTGTGTGTGTGTTAGAATCTAATGGTGTGTGTGTGTGTGTTAGAATCTAATGGTGTGTGTGTGTGTGTGTGTTAGAATCTAATGGTGTGTGTGTGTTAGAATCTAATGGTGTGTGTGTGTTAGAATCTAATGGTGTGTGTGTGTTAGAATCTAATGGTGTGTGTGTGTTAGAATCTAATGGTGTGTGTGTTAGAATCTAATGGTGTGTGTGTGTGTGTGTTAGAATCTAATGGTGTGTGTGTGTTAGAATCTAATGGTGTGTGTGTGTTAGAATCTAATGGTGTGTTAGAATCTAATGGTGTGTGTGTTAGAATCTAATGGTGTGTGTGTTAGAATCTAATGGTGTGTGTGTGTTAGAATCTAATGGTGTGTGTGTTAGAATCTAATGGTGTGTGTGTGTTAGAATCTAATGGTGTGTGTGTTAGAATCTAATGGTGTGTGTGTGTTAGAATCTAATGGTGTGTGTGTGTTAGAATCTAATGGTGTGTGTGTTAGAATCTAATGGTGTGTGTGTTAGAATCTAATGGTGTGTGTGTGTGTGTTAGAATCTAATGGTGTGTGTGTGTTAGAATCTAATGGTGTGTGTGTGTTAGAATCTAATGGTGTGTGTGTGTTAGAATCTAATGGTGTGTGTGTGTTAGAATCTAATGATGTGTGTGTCATAATCTAATGGTGTGTGTGTGTTAGAATCTAATGGTGTGTGTGTTAATCTAATGGTGTGTGTGTTAGAATCTAATGGTGTGTGTGTGTTAGAATCTAATGGTGTGTGTGTGTTAGAATCTAATGGTGTGTGTGTGTTAGAATCTAATGATGTGTGTGTTAGAATCTAATGGTGTGTGTGTTAGAATCTAATGGTGTGTTAGAATATAATGGTGTGTGTGTTAGAGTCTAATGGTGTGTCATAATCTAATGGTGTGTGTGTGTTAATCTAATGATGTGTGTGTTAATCTAATGGTGTGTGTGTTAGAATCTAATGGTGTGTGTGTTAGAATATAATGGTGTGTGTGTTAGAATGGTGTGTTAGAATCTAATGGTGTGTGTGTTAGAATCTAATGGTGTGTGTGTGTTAGAATCTAATGGTGTGTGTGTTAGAATCTAATGGTGTGTGTGTGTTAGAATCTAATGGTGTGTGTGTGTTAGAATCTAATGGTGTGTGTGTTAGAATCTAATGGTGTGTGTGTGTTAGAATCTAATGTGTGTGTTAGAATCTAATGGTGTGTGTGTTAGAATCTAATGGTGTGTGTGTGTTAGAATCTAATGGTGTGTTAGAATATAATGGTGTGTGTGTCAGAATCTAATGGTGTGTGTGTTAGAATCTAATGGTGTGTGTGTGTTAGAATCTAATGGTGTGTGTGTGTTAGAATCTAATGGTGTGTGTGTGTTAGAATCTAATGGTGTGTGTTAATCTAATGGTGTGTGTGTTAGAATCTAATGGTGTGTTAGAATCTAATGGTGTGTGTGTGTTAGAATCTAATGGTGTGTGTTAGAATCTAATGGTGTGTGTGTTAGAATCTAATGGTGTGTGTGTTAGAATCTAATGGTGTGTGTGTTAGAATCTAATGGTGTGTGTGTTAGAATCTAATGGTGTGTGTGTCAGAATCTAATGGTGTGTGTGTGTGTTAGAATCTAATGGTGTGTGTGTTAGTCTAATGGTGTGTGTTAGTCTAATGGTGTGTGTGTCAGAATCTAATGGTGTGTGTGTTAGAATCTAATGGTGTGTGTGTGTGTGTGTGTGTGTGTTAGAATCTAATGGTGTGTGTGTTAGAATCCCACAGCGATATGACGGCATTGCTCCAAAACAACGCCGTCAAATTGTTGGTGTGCTCGTGTTAGAATCTAATGGCGTGATTTCATCTGGCCTAAAACAAAAATATATTCTCTCATCTCATCTGTAGGCCTAAAACAAAAATACATTCTCTCATCTCATCTCTAGGCCTAAAACAAAAATACATTCATCTCTAGGCCTAAAACAAAAATACATTCTCTCATCTCATCTCTAGGCCTAAAACAAAAATACATTCTCTCATCTCATCTGTAGGCCTAAAACAAAAATACATTCTCTCTCATCTCATCTGTAGGAAAAAATCTTTGGAACAAACACAAAGTTTCATAATATTCTTTAAAAAAAAAGTATTTTATTCATTTGTTTGTTTGCTAAGTCTTCATTTTTTGGGAGAAACCAGAACAACCCAGGTAACGCATCAGAGGGAATCACAGTCAAATGACATTTGGTTTGTCACATACACATATTTAGCAGATGTTATTGCGGGTGTAGCAAAAATGGTTGTGCACCCTCACCATGGTAACGCGTCAGAGGGAATCACAGTGCACCAGAAGTAGTACTACCAGTTTAATTAAAGGGGACATTCCACCACTGTTAAACCTCACCATGGTAACGCATCAGAGGGAATCACAGTGCACCAGAAGTAGTACTACCAGTTTAATTAAAGGGGACATTCCACCACTGTTAAACCTCACCATGGTAACGCGTCAGAGGGAATCACAGTGCACCAGAAGTAGTACTACCAGTTTAATTAAAGGGGACATTCCACCACTGTTAAACCTCACCATGGTAACGCGTCAGAGGGAATCACAGTGCACCAGAAGTAGTACTACCAGTTTGATTAAAGGGGACATTCCACCACTGTTAAACCTCACCATGGTAACGCGTCAGAGGGAATCACAGTGCACCAGAAGTAGTACTACCAGTTTAATTAAAGGGGACATTCCACCACTGTTAAACCTCACCATGGTAACGTGTCAGAGGGAATCACAGTGCACCAGAAGTAGTACTACCAGTTTAATTAAAGGGGACATTCCACCACTGTTAAACCTCACCATGGTAACGCGTCAGAGGGAATCACAGTGCACCAGAAGTAGTACTACCAGTTTAATTAAAGGGGACATTCCACCACTGTTAAACCTCACCATGGTAACGCATCAGAGGGAATCACAGTGCACCAGAAGTAGTACTACCAGTTTAATTAAAGGGGACATTCCACCACTGTTAAACCTCACCATGGTAACGCATCAGAGGGAATCACAGTGCACCAGAAGTAGTACTACCAGTTTAATTAAAGGGGACATTCCACCACTGTTAAACCTCACCATGGTAACGCGTCAGAGGGAATCACAGTGCACCAGAAGTAGTACTACCAGTTTAATTAAAGGGGACATTCCACCACTGTTAAACCTCACCATGGTAACGCATCAGAGGGAATCACAGTGCACCAGAAGTAGTACTACCAGTTTAATTAAAGGGGACATTCCACCACTGTTAAACCTCGCCATGGTAACGCGTCAGAGGGAATCACAGTGCACCAGAAGTAGTACTACCAGTTTAATTAAAGGGGACATTCCACCACTGTTAAACCTCGCCATGGTAACGCGTCAGAGGGAATCACAGTGCACCAGAAGTAGTACTACCAGTTTAATTAAAGGGGACATTCCACCACTGTTAAACCTCGCCATGGTAACGCGTCAGAGGGAATCACAGTGCACCAGAAGTAGTACTACCAGTTTAATTAAAGGGGACATTCCACCACTGTTAAACCTCATTCATCATCTCCAGTATACAACTTAGTTTGTCCCAAATGGCATCCCTTATATTTAACCAGGCAAGTCAGTTAAGAACACATTCTTATTTACAATGATGGCCTAGGAACAGTGGGTTAAACTGCCTTGTTTAGGGGCAGAACGGACAATTTTTTTACCTTGTCAGCTCGGGGGATTCAATCTAGCAACCTTTCGGTTACTGGCCCAACTCTAACCACTAGGCTACCTGCCGCCCCTACACTCTAACCACTAGGCTACCTGTCTCCTCTACACTCTAACCACTAGGCTACCTGCCGCCCCTACACTCTAACCACTAGGCTACCTGCCGCCTCTACACTCTAACCACTAGGCTACCTGCCGCCCCTACACTCTAACCACTAGGCTACCTGCCGCCCCTACACTCTAACCACTAGGCTACCTGCCGCCCCTACACTCTAACCACTAGGCTACCTGCCGCCCCTACACTCTAACCACTAGGCTACCTGCCGCCCCTACACTCTAACCACTAGGTTACCTGCCCCCCTACACTCTAACCACTAGGCTACCTGCCGCCCCTACACTCTAACCACCAGGCTACCTGCCACCCCTCCACTCTAACCACTAGGCTACCTGCCGCCCCTACACTCTAACCACTAGGCTACCTGCCACCCCTCCACTCTAACCACTAGGCTACCTGCCGCCCCTACACACTCTAACCACCAGGCTACCTGCCGCCCCTACACTCTAACCACTAGGCTACCTGCCGCCCCTACACTCTAACCACTAGGCTACCTGCCGCCCCTACACTCTAACCACCAGGCTACCTGCCGCCCCTATATAGACCACAACTTACAGAAAAGTGGTTGAATTCCACAAAATGAAAAAATAAATGAGAATATATATTTTTTTTAAAGACAGATATTTAATAATTCAATCTACGCAATTAGAAACCAACCAACCTCAGGACAGGTGGGAAAGAATGAACCTATCCATGAACAATTAAACTAATTGACAATTTAAAACACCATTTTAACATTTTGTCACAAACAAACATAAAACATCCTTCAGGCCATAGCGATAGCCCTTTTATGTTAAACAATGGAGTCCCACCTGTCCCAGCGTCCATCCCAAACGGCACCCTCTTCCCTATGTAAGTGCCCTATTTTTGACCAAGGCCCTATGGCTTACCCTCTAGGCCCTGGTCAAAAGTAGTGCACTACATAGGGAATCGGGTGCCATTTGGGACGAACACTCAAACAGGTGATTTCCTTCAATTGAAAATGACAACAGCTGGATATCGCCATGTTTAAACTCTTTCTGAATGCAGGAAGTAGAAATAGTTTTTATTTACGATTACCATATGAAACTCAAGTGCTTAACTTAAAAACATTTTTTTTAAGTAACCTTGTAAAAAGAAAAAAAAAAAGGCATTATGTGTGTTGCCTTCCAACGAGACAAGCTGAGCTCCACGTCACCATGGAAACAGAATGTTGTGGCACCCCTATTCCCTACAGAGGTTCTGGTCAAATATAGTGCTCACTGCACTACATAGGGAATAGGACAGGGTGTCAGAATAAAACTAACAAGAACCTAGGCCCCTACCCTCCTGTAGGTTTTATCTCCAACCCTGTTCCTGGAGAGCTACCCTCCTGTAGGTTTTAACTCCAACCCTGTTCTTGGAGAGCTACCCTCCTGTAGGTTTTATCTCCAACCCTGTTCTTGGAGAGCTACCCTCCTGTAGGTTTTAACTCCAACCCTGTTCTTGGAGAGCTACCCTCCTGTAGGTTTTATCTCCAACCCTGTTCTTGGAGAGCTACCCTCCTGTAGGTTTTATCTCCAACCCTGTTCTTGGAGAGCTAGCAGACCTGATTCTACAAATTAGCTGGCTGATAAAATGAATCTGGTTAGTTGCAACTAGGGTTGGAATGAAAACCTACAGGAGGGTATCTCTCCAGGAACAGGGTTGGAGTTTAAACCTACAGGAGGGCATCTCTCCAGGAACAGGGTTGGAATGAAAACCTACAGGAGGGTATCTCTCCAGGAACAGGGTTGGAATGAAAACCTACAGGAGGGTATCTCTCCAGGAACAGGTTTCTTACAGTTATTACCGCTGACCCCCATAACAGAATCATATCAACCCTCTCTAGTTATTACCACTGACCCCCATAACAGAATCATATCAACCCTCTCTAGTTATTACCACTGACCCCCATAACAGAATCATCAACCCTCTCTAGTTATTACCACTGACCCCCATAACAGAATCATATCAACCCTCTCTAGTTATTACCACTGACCCCCATAACAGACAGACAAACACACAACCTCCTCCCTTCAATATGAATTACCCTCATTAAATATATATTATATTTATAAACTGGGTGATTCGAGCCCTGAATGCTTATTGGCTGATAGCTGTGGTATATCAGACCGTATACCACGGGTATGACAACATTACGTTGTTAACCAGTTTATAATAGCAATAATGCTACTCGGGGGTTTGTGGATTTAAAAAATATATATATTTTATTTATTTAACCGTTATTTAACTAGGCAAGTCAGTTAATAAGAACAAATTCTTATTTACAATGACTGCCTAGGAACAGTGGGTTAACTGCCTTGTTCAGAACGACAGCTCGGGGATTCGATCTAGCAACCTTTCGGTTACTGTCCCAACGCTCTAACCACTAGGCTACTCCGCGATGCGTCGTGCATTAAGAACAGCCCTCAGCCGTGGTATATTGGCCATATACCACAGCCCCTCTGGCCTTATTGCTTAAACATACCACTTTAATTAAGACATTAGGAGAAACCATCCAATATTATACAGAACTTGGTCTGCGTCTCCATTGGTAACCCATTCCCTATATAGTGCACTGCTGTTGACCAGAGCTCTATGGGGCTTCCTACGGTCCCGGGTCAAAAGTAGTTCACTATAATATAGGGAATAGTGAGCCTTTTGAGACACACACACATTAAGACATTGGTTTGTCTGGCTCACAGATGGCTGCCTGTTGCTATGATACGGTGGGCTACGCTGGAATTCATCCCGTTGCTATGATACTGCGGGCTACGCTGGCATCTATAACGTTGCTATGATACTGCGGGCTACGCTGGCATCCTTCCCGTTGCTATGATACTGTGGGCTACGCTGGCATCCTTCCCTTTGATATGATACTGTGGGCTACGCTGGCATCCTTCCCGTTGCTATGATACTGCGGGCTACACTGGCATCCTTCCCGTTGCTATGAAACTGTGGGCTACGCTGGCATCCTTCCCTTTGATATGATACTGTGGGCTACGCTGGCATCCTTCCCGTTGCTATGATACTGCGGGCTACACTGGCATCCTTCCCATTGCTATGATACTGCGGGCTACGCTGGCATCCTTCCCGTTGCTATGATACTGTGGGCTACGCTGGCATCCTTCCCGTTGCTATGATACTGTGGGCTACGCTGGCATCCTTCCCGTTGCTATGATACTGCGGGCTACACTGGCATCCTTCCCGTTGCTATGAAACTGCGGGCATCCATCCCGTTGCTATGATACTGTGGGCTACGCTGGCATCCTTCCCGTTGCTATGATACTGCGGGCTACGCTGGCATCCATCCCGTTGCTATGAAACTGCGGGCTACGCTGGCATCCTTCCCGTTGCTATGAAACTGCGGGCTACGCTGGCATCCATCCCGTTGCTATGATACTGTGGGCTACGCTGGCATCCTTCCCGTTGCTATGAAACTGCGGGCTACGCTGGCATCCATCCCGTTGCTATGATACTGCGGGCTACGCTGGCATCCATCCCGTTGCTATGATACTGCGGGCTACGCTGGCATCCATCCCGTTGCTATGATACTGTGGGCTACACTGGCATTATATTCCCTTCACAGTGGGCCCCATAAGGAGCCATTTGGGAGGCAGGCCATAGTATCTCCTCATTTATGGCACTTGGCACCCTATTCCCTACATAGTGCACTACTTCTGACCAGAGTCCCTATGGGTAGTGCACTATAAAGGGAATAGGGGGCCATTTAAAAGACACATCCTGTGTTTACACGGTACCTCCTCACTCATGGCTCTTATGTACCTATTCCCTATATAGTGCACTCCTTTTCACCAGAGTCCCCCTATGGTAGTAGTGCACTACCCCATAGGGACTCTGAAGTAGTGCGCTACCACCATAGGGACTCTGGTCAGAAGTAGTGCACTACCCCATAGGGACTCAGAAGTAGTGCGCTACCACCATAGGGACTCTGGTCAGAAGTAGTGCACTACCCCATAGGGACTCAGAAGTAGTGCACTACCCCATAGGGACTCAGAAGTAGTGCGCTACCCCATAGGGACTCGGAAGTAGTGCACTACCCCATAGGGACTCAGAAGTAGTGCGCTACGTAGGGAGCCGGCCAGTCCTTCACGGCCCTCGTGTGTCCGGGTGCATTAGCTGCTGCACCACCAGGTCTATGTTGATGATGGGGTTGAAATACAGAGCCCAGTAGAACAGACAGTTACACACAAACTGAGGGACCACCGGCCAGAACAGGGCGAAGGCAAAACCCTGGGAGGACATCCTCCACAGGTGACCCCACATCTTCTGAGGGAGACTCCTGGAGGGGAGAGGGAGACTCCATTACATTAAACAACTCACTATGCCAAGATGGTGGAGGGGTAGTGAGGGATGAGGTAAGGGGGGAGAGAGAGGGGTAGTGAGGGATGAGGTAAGGGGGAGAGAGGGGTAGTGAGGGATGAGGTAAGGGGGAGAGAGAGGGGTAGTGAGGGATGAGGGTAAGGGGGAGAGAGAGAGGGAGAGTGAGGGGTGAGATGAGGAGGGAGAGAGGTAGTGAGGGGTGAGATGAGGAGGGAGAGAGGTAGTGAGGGATGAGGTAAGGGGGAGAGAGAGGGGTAGTGAGGGATGAGGTAAGGGGGAGAGAGAGGGAGACTCCTGGAGGGGAGAGGGAGACTCCATTACATTAAACAACTCACTATGCCGAGATGGTGGAGAGAGAGGGAGGGGGATGAGGTAAGGGGGAGAGAGAGAGGGTAGTGAGGGATGAGGTAAGGGGGAGAGAGAGGGGTAGTGAGGGATGAGGTAAGGGGGAGAGAGAGGGGTAGTGAGGGATGAGGGAAGGGGGAGAGAGGGGTAGTGAGGGATGAGGTAAGGGGGAGAGAGAGGGGTAGTGAGGGATGAGGTAAGGGGGAGAGAGGGGGTAGTGAGGGATGAGGTAAGGGGGAGAGAGAGGGGGGTAGTGAGGGATGAGGGTAAGGGGGAGAGAGAGAGGTAGTGAGGGGTGAGATGAGGAGGAGAGAGAGGTAGTGAGGGGTGAGATGAGGAGGGAGAGAGGTAGTGAGGGATGAGATGAGGGAGGAGAGAGGTAGTGAGGGGTGAGATGAGGGGAGAGAGGTAGTGAGGGGTGAGATGAGGAGAGAGAGGGGTAGTGAGGGGTGAGATGAGGAGAGAGAGGGGTAGTGAGGGGTGAAATGAGGAGGGAGAGGGGTAGTGGGGGATGAGATGAGGAGAGAGGAAGGGATGAGTGTGAGAGAGAGAGTAGTGAGGGATGAGATGAGGAGAGAGGAAGGCATGAGTGTGAGAGAGAGGTAGTGAGGGATGAGATGAGGGGCGAGAGAGAGAGGTTGTGAGGGATGGGATGAGGGGGAGAGAGAGAGTAGTGAGGGGTGAGATGAGGAGGGAGAGGGGTAGTGAGGGGTGAGATGAGGAGAGAGAGAGAGAGGGGTAGGAGGGATGAGATGAGGAGGGAGAGAGGTAGTGAGGGATGAGATGAGGGAGGAGAGAGGTAGTGAGGGGTGAGATGAGGAGAGAGAGGGGTAGTGAGGGGTGAGATGAGGAGAGAGAGAGAGGTAGTGAGGGGTGAGATGAGGAGGGAGAGGGGTAGTGAGGGGTGAGATGAGGGAGGAGAGAGGTAGTGAGGGATGAGATGAGGAGAGAGAGAGAGAGAGGTAGGGATAGTGAGGGGTGAGATGAGATGAGGGAGAGGGGTAGTGAGGGGTGAGATGAGGGAGGAGAGAGGTAGTGAGGGGTGAGATGAGGAGGGAGAGAGGTAGTGAGGGGTGAGATGAGGAGGGAGAGAGGTAGTGAGGGGTGAGATGAGGGAGGAGAGAGGTAGTGAGGGGTGAGATGAGGGAGGAGAGAGGTAGTGAGGGGTGAGATGAGGAGGGAGAGAGGTAGTGAGGGGTGAGATGAGGAGGAGAGAGAGGAGGGAGATGAGGAGGAGAGAGGTAGTGAGGGGTGAGATGAGGAGGGAGAGAGGAGGGGTAGTGAGGGAGGGAGAGATGAGGAGGGAGAGAGGTAGTGAGGGGTGAGATGAGGAGGGAGAGAGGTAGTGAGGGGAGGGAGAGAGGTGAGATGATGAGGAGGGAGAGAGGTAGTGAGGATGAGATAAGTAGAGAGGAAGGGATGAGTGTGAGAGAGAGAGGTAGTGGGGGATGAGATGAGGGAGGGAGGAGAGAGGTAGTGAGGGGTGAGATGAGGGAGGAGAGAGGTAGTGAGGGGTGAGATGAGGGGAGAGAGGGAGGAGAGAGGTAGTGAGGGGTGAGATGAGGGGAGAGAGGGAGAGAGGTAGTGAGGGGTGAGATGAGGAGGGAGAGAGGTAGTGAGGGATGAGGAGAGAGGAAGGGATGAGTATGGATAATTCAGGGTAAAGTATGAGAGAGGATTAGAGAGAATGAAAGAAAGAGAGAGAAAGTTGGTGTGACGGGGATGGAGACAGTGAGACGGACAGAGAGAAAGTTGGTGTGACGGGGATGGAGACAGTGAGACGGACAGAGAGACAGTTGGTGTGACGGGGATGGAGACAGTGAGACGGACAGAGAGACAGTTGGTGTGACGGGGATGGAGACAGTGAGACGGACAGAGAGAAAGTTGGTGTGACGGGGATGGAGACAGTGAGACGGACAGAGAGAAACACGGTACCTGATCTCAGCTCGGTTATAGAACCTCCACAGGACACAGCCCTCCAGCACAGACAGCAGCACGGCGTTGACGATGATGAACCGTGACGTCCAGTAGTGAACCGACAGCCAATCCCAGGCAAACTCAGCGATCAGCTGGTACGGAAGGAGGAGGTACTTAACTAGGAACTCCGCCCACTGGCGCCAGCTCGGGTGCCCCTGGAGGGAGAGAGAGGGGGTGGGGGAGGGAGAGAGAGGGGGGGGGGGGAGGGAGAGAGGGGGTGGAGGGAGAGAGAGGGGGGTGGAGGGAGAGAGAGGGGGTGGAGGGAGAGAGAGGGGGGGTGGAGGGAGAGAGAGGGGGGGGGTGGAGAGAGAGAGGGGGTGGGTGGAGGGAGAGAGAGGGGGTGGGGGGAGAGAGAGGGGTGTGGGGGAGAGAGAGAGGGGGTGGAGGGAGAGAGAGAGGGGGTGGAGGGAGAGAGAGAGGGGGTGGAGGGAGAGAGAGGGGGTGGAGGGAGGGAGAGAGAGAGAGGGGGGTGTAGAGAGAGAGAGAGGGGGTGGGGGGTAGAGAGAGAGAGGGGGTGGGGGGTAGAGAGAGAGAGGGGGGGGGTGGAGGGAGAGAGGGGGTGGAGGGAGAGAGAGAGGGGGGGAGAGGGGGGTGGGGGGAGAGAGAGAGGGGGTGGAGGGAGAGGAGAGAGGGGGGAGGGAGAGAGAGGGGGGTGGAGGGAGAGAGAGAGGGGGGGTGGAGGGAGAGAGAGAGGGGGGTGGAGGGAGAGAGAGGGGGTGGAGGGAGAGAGAGAGGGGGTGGAGGGAGAGAGAGAGGGGGTGGAGGGAGAGAGAGAGGGGGTGGGGGAGATATACCAATATCGTCAGTATGACCAGACTACATCTACAGTAGTCTACGTCTAGTTGTCTATGACCAGACTACATCTACAGTAGTCTACGTCTAGTTGTCTATGGCCAGACTACATCTACAGTAGTCTACGTCTAGTTGTCTATGACCAGCCATACTGACTACATCTACAGTAGTCTACGTCTAGTTGTCTATGACCAGACTACATCTACAGTAGTCTACGTCTAGTTGTCTATGACCAGCCATACTGACTACATCTACAGTAGTCTACGTCTAGTTGTCTATGACCAGACTACATATACAGTAGTCTACATCTAGTTGTCTATGACCAGACTACATCTACAGTAGTCTACGTCTAGTTGTCTATGACCAGCCATACTGACTACATCTACAGTAGTCTACATCTAGTTGTCTATGACCAGACTACATCTACAGTAGTCTACGTCTAGTTGTCTATGACCAGACTACATCTACAGTAGTCTACATCTAGTTGTCTATGACCAGACTACATCTACAGTAGTCTACATCTAGTTGTCTATGACCAGACTACATCTACAGTAGTCTACGTCTAGTTGTCTATGACCAGACTACATCTACAGTAGTCTACGTCTAGTTGTCTATGACCAGACTACATCTACATCTACAGTAGTCTACATCTAGTTGTCTATGACCAGACTACATCTACATCTACAGTAGTCTACATCTAGTTGTCGTCTATGTATGGAGTCGTACCGACACGCCTACCTTTATTTATCAAATAAATACAATCCTACGTGACAGTTGAGCCGTCCAATGGTACCTGGTGGTTGAGGGGGAGGCTGTCCTCCATTGGCTCGCTGGTGCGTGAGAGGGCGGGGCAGCAGGTGTGCAGGAAGGGGAGGAAGGTTTCGGAGTAGTCGAAGAGGTAGAGGTAGAGGATGGTGAGGCGAGGAGAACTCTTCAAAGCATAGAGCAGGAACAGAGATTTACCTGCATTCACAGCCTGGTGGGGGGTTGAGAGACGAGAGGGGTAGACAGGAGAGGGGGAGACAGGAGAGGGGTAGACAGAGGGAGACAGGAGAGGGGGAGACAGGAGAGGGGTAGACAGAGGGAGACAGGAGAGGGGTAGACAGAGGGAGACAGGAGAGGGGTAGACAGAGGGAGAGAGGAGAGAGGGAGACAGGAGAGGGGTAGACAGAGGGAGAGAGGAGAGGGGTAGACAGGAGAGGGGTAGACAGAGGGAGAGAGGAGAGGGGTAGACAGAGGGAGAGAGGAGAGGTAGACAGAGGGAGACAGGAGAGAGGTAGACAGAGGTAGACAAGAGAGAGGGAGACAGGAGAGGGGTAGACAGAGGTAGACAGAGGTAGACAGGAGAGAGGGAGACAGGAGAGGGGTAGACAGAGGGAGAGAGGTAGACAGGAGAGGGGTAGACAGGAGAGGGGTAGACAGGAGAGGGGTAGACGGTGGGAGACAGGAGAGGGGTAGACAGTGGGAGACAGGAGAGGGGTAGACAGTGGGAGACAGGAGAGGGGTAGACAGGAGAGGGGTAGACAGAGGGAGACAGGAGAGGGGTAGACAGGAGAGAGGTAGACGGTGGGAGACAGGAGAGGGGTAGACATAGGGAGACAGGAGAGCGGTAGACAGGAGAGGGGTAGACAGAGGGAGACAGGAGAGAGGTAGACGGTGGGAGACAGGAGAGGGGTAGA
>NC_088410.1:8302660-8317660 GCF_034236695.1 Oncorhynchus nerka
CAATCATTCCTGTCCCCCACACACTACAATCATTCCTGTCCCCCACACACTACAATCATTCCTGTCCCACACACACTACAATCATTCCTGTCTCCCCCACACACTACGATCATTCCTGTCTCCCCACACACTACAATCATTCCTGTCCCCCCCACACACTACAATCATTCCTGTCCCCCCCACACACTACAATCATTCCTGTCCCACACACACTACAATCATTCCTGTCCCACACACTACAATCATTCCTGTCCCCCACACACTACAATCATTCCTGTCCCCCCCACACACTACAATCATTCCTGTCCCCCACACACTACAATCATTCCTGTCCCCCCACACACTACAATCATTCCTGTCCCCCACACACTACAATCATTCCTGTCCCCCACACACTACAATCATTCCTGTCCCCCCACACTACAATCATTCCTGTCCCCCACAATCATTTCCTGTCCCCCCCACACTACAATCATTCCTGTCCCCCACACACTACAATCATTCCTGTCCCCACACTACAATCATTCCTGTCCCCCCAAACACACTACAATCATTCCTGTCCCCCACACACTACAATCATTCCTGTCCCCCACACACTACAATCATTCCTGTCCCCCCCACACACTACAATCATTCCTGTCCCCCCCACACACTACAATCATTCCTGTCCCCACACACTACAATCATTCCAATCATTCCTGTCCCCCCACACTACAATCATTCCTGTCCCCCCCCCACACTACAATCATTCCTGTCCCCCCACACACTACAATCATTCCTGTCCCCCACACACTACAATCATTCCTGTCCCCCCACACACTACAATCATTCCTGTCTCCCCACACACACTACAATCATTCCTGTCCCACACACACTACAATCATTCCTGTCCCACACACTACAATCATTCCTGTCCCCCTCGCTGACCTCTCCCCAGGTCCCCCTCGCTGACCTCTCCCCAGGTCCCCCTCGCTGGCTCCTTCCCGTTGACCTCTCCCCAGGCCCCCTCGCTGACCTCTCCCCAGGCCCCCTCGCTGACCTCTCCCCAGGTCCCCCTCACTGACTCCTTCCCATTGACCTCTCCCCAGGACTGACTCCTTTCCATTGACCTCTCCCCATCAAACCCCTCCCTCTCTCTGACCTCTCCCCATCAAACCCCCTCCCTCTCTGACCTCTCTCTCTCTGACCTCTCCCCATCAAGCCCCCTCTCTCTCTCTGATCTCTCCCCATCAAACCCCTCTCTCTCTCTGACCTCTCCCCATCAAACCCCCTCCCTCTCTCTGACCTCTCCCCATCAAACCCCCCCTCTCTCTGACCTCTCCCCATCAAACCCCCTCCCTCTCTCTGACCTCTCCCCATCAAACCCCTCCCTCTCTCTGACCTCTCCCCATCAAACCCCCTCCCTCTCTCTGATCTCTCCCCATCAAACCCCCTCCCTCTCTCTGACCTCTCCCCATCAAACCCCCTCCCTCTCTCTGACCTCTCCCCATCAAACCCCCTCTCTCTCTCTGACCTCTCCCCATCAAACCCCCTCTGTCTCTCTGACCTCTCCCCATCAAACCCCCTCTCTCTCTCTGACCTCTCCCCATCAAACCCCCTCCCTCTCTCTGACCTCTCCCCAGGACCCCCTCGTTGACCTCTCCCCAACCCCCTCCCTCTCTCTTACCGCGACACAGGTGAGGGCAGTGAGAACTCCAGAGAAGAACCCTCCTGCTCCTCTACCAGGACTGGTCTTGGGGATTCCTCTGGCTGCCTGATCACCATACCTACAGACAGGTTACATACAGACAGACAGGTTACACACAGACAGACAGGTTACACACAGACAGACAGGTTACACACAGACAGACAGGTTACACACAGACAGATAGGTTAGACAGGCTACAGACCGGTAACAGACATGTTACAGACCGGTAACAGACAGGCTACAGACCGGTAACAGACAGGCTACAGACCGGTAACAGACAGGCTACAGACCGGTAACAGACAGGCTACAGACCGGTAACAGACAGGCTACAGACCGGTAACAGACCGGTAGCAGACCGGTTACAGACCGGTTACAGACCGGTAGCAGACTGGTTACAGACCGGTAGCAGACTGGTTACAGACCGGTAACAGACAGGCTACAGACCGGTAACAGACCGGTAGCAGACCGGTTACAGACCGGTAGCAGACCGGTTACAGACCGGTTACAGACCGGTAGCAGACTGGTTACAGACCGGTAGCAGACTGGTAACAGACCGGTTACAGACAGGTAACAGACCGGTAACAGACAGGTTACAGACAGGTAACAGACAGGTTACAGACCGGTAACAGACAGGTTACAGACCGGTACAGACCGGTAACAGACAGGTACAGACCGGTAACAGACAGGTTACAGACCGGTAACAGACAGGTACAGACCGGTAACAGACAGGTTACAGACCGGTAACAGACAGGTAACAGACCGGTAACAGACAGGTAACAGACAGGTTACAGACCGGTAACAGACAAGTAACAGACAGGTAACAGACAAGTAACAGACTGGTAACAGACATGCTACAGACCGGTAACAGACCGGTAACAGACATACTACAGACAGGTAGCAGACTGGTTACAGACCGGTAGCAGACTGGTTACAGACCGGTAACAGACCGGTAACAGAACCGTAACAGACATGTAACAGACCGGTAACAGACATGCTACAGACCGGTAACAGACATGCTACAGACCGGTAACAGACAGGTAACAGACATACTACAGACAGGTAACAGACCCGTAACAGACCCGTAACAGACTGGTAACAGACCGGTAACAGACATGCTACAGACCGGTAACAGACATGCTACAGACCGGTAACAGACCGGTAACAGACCGGTAACAGACCGGTAACAGACATGCTACAGACCGGTAACAGACAGGTAACAGACCGGTAACAGACCGGTAACAGACCCGTAACAGACAGGTACAGACCCGTAACAGACAGGTACAGACAGGTTACAGACCCGTAACAGACCCGTAACAGACCGGTAACAGACCCGTAACAGACCGGTAACAGACATGCTACAGACCGGTAACAGACAGGTAACAGACCGGTAACAGACATACTACAGACAGGTAACAGACATACTACAGACAGGTAACAGACCCGTAACAGACCAGTAACAGACCGGTAACAGACATGCTACAGACCGGTAACAGACAGGTAACAGACCGGTAACAGACATACTACAGACCAGTAACAGACCGGTAACAGACCGGTAACAGACATGCTACAGACCGGTAACAGACAGGTAACAGACCGGTAGCAGACAGGTTACAGACCGGTAACAGACATGCTACAGACCGGTAGCAGACCGGTTACAGACCGGTTACAGACCGGTAGCAGACCGGTAGCAGACCGGTAACAAACATGCTACAGACCGGTAGCAGACAGGCTACAGACCGGTATCAGACAGGTTACAGACCGGGTTACAGACAGGTTACAGACCGGTACAGACCGGTTACAGACCGGTTACAGACCGGTAACAGACCGGTAACAGACAGGTTACAGACCGGTAACAGACCGGTTACAGACCGGTAACAAACATGCTACAGACCGGTAACAGACCGGTTACAGACCGGTAACAGACAGGTTACAGACCGGTAGCAGACAGGTAACAGACCGGTTACAGACAGGTAACAGACCGGTAACAGACAGGTAACAGACCGGTAACAGACAGGTTACAGACCGGTAACAGACAGGTTACAGACCGGTAACAGACAGGTTACAGAACCGTAACAGACATGTAACAGACCGGTAACAGACATGCTACAGACCGGTAACAGACAGGTAACAGACATACTACAGACAGGTAACAGACCCGTAACAGACCCGTAACAGACCCGTAACAGACTGGTAACAGACCGGTAACAGACATGCTACAGACCGGTAACAGACAGGTAACAGACCGGTAACAGACATGCTACAGACCGGTAACAGACAGGTAACAGACCGGTAACAGACATGCTACAGACCGGTAACAGACCAGTAACAGACCCGTAACAGACAGGTACAGACCCGTAACAGACCGGTAACAGACATGCTACAGACCGGTAACAGACAGGTAACAGACCGGTAACAGACATACTACAGACAGGTAACAGACATACTACAGACAGGTACAGACCCGTAACAGACCGGTAACAGACATGCTACAGACCGGTAACAGACATACTACAGACCGGTAACAGACCGGTTACAGACCGGTTACAGACAGGCTACAGACAGGCTACAGACCGGTATCAGACAGGTTACAGACCGGTTACAGACAGGTTACAGACCGGTAGCAGACAGACCGGTAACAGACAGGTTACAGACCGGTAACAGACAGGTTACAGACCGGTAGCAGACCGGTTACAGACCGGTAACAGACAGGTTACAGACCGGTAACAGACCGGTTACAGACCGGTAACAAACATGCTACAGACCGGTAACAGACAGGTTACAGACCGGTAGCAGACAGGTAACAGACCGGTTACAGACATGCTACAGACCGGTAACAGACAGGTAACAGACCGGTAACAGACAGGTTACAGACCGGTAACAGACAGGTTACAGACCGGTAACAGACATGCTACAGACCGGTAACAGACAGGTTACAGACCGGTAACAGACAGGTTACAGACCGGTAACAGACATGCTACAGACCGGTAACAAACAGGTTACAGACCGGTTACAGACAGGTTACAGACCGGTAACAGACATACTACAGACCGGTAACAAACATGCTACAGACCGGTAACAGACAGGTTACAGACCGGTAACAGACAGGTTACAGACCGGTAACAGACCGGTAACAGACCGGTAACAGACCGGTAACAGACCGGTAACTGACAGGTAACAGACTGGTAACAGACTGGTTACAGACCGGTAGCAGACCGGTAACAGACCGGTAGCAGACCGGTAACAGACAGGTAACTGACAGGTAACAGACTGGTAACAGACTGGTTACAGACCGGTAGCAGACTGGTAACAGACAGGTAACAGACTGGTAACAGACAGGTAACAGACTGGTAACAGACCGGGTAACAGACCGGTTACAGACCGGTAACCGACCGGTAACAGACAGGTAACAGACCGGTTACAGACAGGTAACAGACAGGTAACAGACAGGTAACAGACCGGTAACAGACCGGTAACAGACAGGTAACAGACCGGTAACAGACCGGTAACAGACCGGTAACAGACAGGTTACAGACAGGTAACAGACAGGTTACAGACCGGTAACAGACCGGTATCAGACAGGCTACAGACCGGTAACAAACATGCTACAGACCGGTAACAGACCGGTAACAGACTGGTAACAGACAGGTAACAGACTGGTAACAGACTGGTTACATACCGGTAGCAGACCGGTAACAGACAGGTAACAGACTGGTAACAGACATGCTACAGACTGGTAACCGACCGGTAACCGACCGGTAACCGACCGGTAACAGAGGGGCCCTAGGTATGAGCAACATGTTTATACAGCCGGGGGTTTCCATGCTACCAAGCATCTCAGAGTAGAAGTGCTGATCTAGGATATACACCAGTCAGCAACAGGTGTGGTCAAATCCACTAATTTGAAGGGGTGTCTACATGCTTCTGTAGATACAGTGCATTCAGAAAGTATTCAGACCCCTTCCCATTTTCCCACATTGTTATGTTACAGCCTTATTCTAAAAAGGATTAAATAAAATATTTTCCTCATCAATCTACACACAATACCCCATAATGACATCACAATACCCCATAATGACATCACAATACCCCATAATGACAAAGCTAAAATAGGTTTAGAAATGTTTGCAAAAAAGATCAAATAAACTGAAATACCTTATTTACATAAGTATTCAGACCCTTTGCTATGAGACTATGAGACTCAAAATTGAGCTCTGGTGCATCCTGTTTCCATTGATCATCCTTGACAGGTTTCTACAACTTGATTGGAGTCCACCTGTGGTGAATTTAATTGATTGGACATGACTTGGAAAGGCACACACACCTGTCTATATAAGGTTCCACAGTTGACAGTGAATGTCAGAGCAAGAACCTAGCCATGAGGTCAAAGGAATTGCCCGTAGACCTCAGAGACAGGATTGCATCGAGGCACAGATTTCGGGAAAGGTACAAAAACATTTCTGCAGCATTGAAGGTCCCTTAGAAAACAGTGGCCTCCATCATTCTTAAATGAAGGAAGTTTGGAACCACCAAGAGTCTTCCAAGAGTCTTCCTAGCGCTGGCCACACGGCCAAACTGAGCAATCGGGAGAAGGGCCTTGGTCAGGGAGGTAACCAAGAACCTGCTGTTCACTCTGACAGAGATCCAGAGTTCCTCTGTGGAACATCATGTCTGGAGGAAACCTGGCACCATCCCTATGTTGAAGCATGGTGCTGTTTTTCAGTGGCAGAGAGACTAGTCAGGATCAAGGCAAAGATGAACGGAGCAAAGTACAGAGAGATCCTTGATGAAATCCTGAGCGCTCTGGAGCAGGTTGTCAGACTGGGGCGAAGGTTCACCTTCCAAAGGGACAACGACCCTAAAGCACACAACCAAGACAACGCAGGAGTGGCTTTTGGACAAGTCTCAATGTCCTTGAGTGGCCCTGCCAGAGACCGGACTTGAACCCGATCGAACATCTCTGGAGCAGCGACGCTCCCCTTCCAACCTGACAGAGCTTGAGAGGATCTACAGAGAAGAAAGGGAGAAACTCCACAAATCCAAGCTTGTAGCGTCATTCACATGAAGACTCAATGCTGTAATCGCTGCCAAAGGTGCTTCAACAAAGTACTGAGTAAAGGGTCTGAATACTTACGTAAATACTTTCTGAAAACGTACGGAAATGTGATAGTTTTATAAAAATAAATTAAAGAGGGAAAATAAACAATTTAATCCATTTTAGATTAAGGTAAGTAACCTAACAAAATGTGGGAAAAGTCAAGGGGTCTGAAAACTTTCCGAAGGCACTGTATGTATATGCACACTACCAGTCTAAAGTTTGGACACACCGACTCATTCAAGGAGTTTTATTTTATTTTTTTAAACTATTTTCTACATTGTAGAATAATAGTGAAGACATCAAAACTATGAAATAACACATATGGAATCATGTAGTAACCAAAAAGTGTTAAATGAAAATATACTTTATATTTTATAATTAAACATGTGTGCCTTGTTAAAAAGTTAATTTGTGGAATTTCTTTCCTTCTTAATGCGTTTGAGCCAATCAGTTGTGTTGTGACAAAGTAGGGGTGTTATACAGGCAAACCATCTCAGTTGGGTTGAGATCGGGTGATTATGGAGGCCAGGTCATCTGATGCAGCACTCAATCACCTTCCTTCTTGGGGCGGCAGGGTAGCCTAGTGGTTAGAGCGTTGGACTAGTAACCGAAAGGTTGCAAGTTCAAATCCCCGAGCTGACAAGGTACAAATCTGTCGTTCTGCCCCTGAACAGGCAGTTAACTTACTGTTCCTAGGCCATCATTGAAAATAAGAATTTGTTCTTAACTGACTTGCCTAGTAAAATAAAGGTAAAAAAAAAAAAATAGCCCTTACACAGCCTGGAGGTGTGTTGGGTCACTGTCCTGTTGAAAAACAAGTGATGTGCAAACTAGATGGGATGGCGTATCACTGCAGAATGCTGTAGAATTCTAAATAAATCACTGACAGTGTCACCAGCAAAGCACCACCACACCTACTCCTCCATGCTTCACAGTGGGAACCACACATGCGGAGATCATCCGTTCACCTACTCTGTGTCTCAAAGACACGGCGGTTGGAACCAAAATTCTGAAATTTGGACTCCAGACCAAAAGGATTTTCACTGGTCTAATGTCCATTGCTCGTGTTTCTTGGCCCAAGCAAGTCTCTTCTTCTTATTGGTGTCCTTTCGTAGTAGTTTCTTTGCAGCAATTCGACCATGAAGGCCTGATTCACGCAGTCTCCTCTGAACAGTTGATATTGAGATGTGTCTGTTACTTGAACTATGAAGCATTTATTTAGACTGCAATCTGAGGTGCAGTTAATTGCCGTTTTCTGAGCCAGGTAACTCTAATGAACTTATCATCTGCAGCAGAGGTAACTCTGTGTCTTCCTTTCCTGTGGTTGTCCTCATGAGAGCCAGGTAACTCTAATGAACTTATCATCTGCAGCAGAGGTAACTCTGTGTCTTCCTTTCCTGTGGTTGTCCTCATGAGAGCCAGGTAACTCTAATGAACTTATCCTCTGCAGCAGAGGTAACTCTGTGTCTTCCTTTCCTGTGGCGGTCCTCATGAGAGCCAGGTAACTCTAATGAACTTATCATCTGCAGCAGAGGTAACTCTGTGTCTTCCTTTCCTGTGATGTTGTTTTGACCTTCATGTCTTAAAGTAATGATGGAGATTTTCCAGGACGGTTCTTAAAGTAATGATGGACGGTTGTATTGACGGACCTTCTGTAAGTAATGATGGACTGTTGTAACCTTCATGTCTTAAAGTATGATGGACCTTTGTCTTAAAGTAATGATGGACGGTTGTATTGACGGACCTTCATGTCTTAAAGTAACTTCATGTCTTAAAGTAATGATGGACCTTTCCTTAAAGTAATGATGCGGTTCATGTCTTAAAGTAATGATGGACCTTCATGTCTTAAAGTAATGATGGACATTGATTTCATGTCTTAAAGTAATGGACTTGATGGTTCATGTCTTAAAGTAATGATGGACCTTCATGTCTTAAAGTAATGATGGACTGTTGTATTGACGGACCTTCATGTCTTAAAGTAATGATGGACCTTCATGTCTTAAAGTAATGATGGACCTTCATGTCTTAAAGTAATGATGGACCTTCATGTCTTAAAGTAATGATGGACCTTCATGTCTTAAAGTAATGATGGACCTTCATGTCTTAAAGTAATGATGGACCTTCATGTCTTAAAGTAATGATGGACCTTCATGTCTTAAAGTAATGATGGACCTTCATGTCTTAAAGTAATGATGGACCTTCATGTCTTAAAGTAATGATGGACCTTCATGTCTTAAAGTAATGATGGACCTTCATGTCTTAAAGTAATGATGGACCTTCATGTCTTAAAGTAATGATGGACCTTCATGTCTTAAAGTAATGATGGACCTTCATGTCTTAAAGTAATGATGGACGGTTGTATTGACGGACCTTCATGTCTTAAAGTAATGATGGACTGTTGTATTGACGGACCTTCATGTCTTAAAGTAATGATGGACCTTCATGTCTTAAAGTAATGATGACCTTCATGTCTTAAAGACCTTCATGTCTTAAAGTAATGATGGACCTTCAAGTGATGGACTTCATGTCTTAAAGTAATGATGGACCTTCATGTCTTAAAGTAATGATGGACCTTCATGTCTTAAAGTAATGATGGACTGTTTATGATGGACCTTCATGTCTTAAAGTAATGATGGACCTTCATGTCTTAAAGTAATGATGATGGACCTTCATGTCTTAAAGTAATGATGGACCTTCATGTCTTAAAGTAGTAAAGTAGTGATGGACCTTCATGTCTTAAAGTAATGATGGACCTTCATGTCTTAAAGTAATGATGGACCTTCATGTCTTAAAGTAATGATGGACCTTCATGTCTTAAAGTAATGATGGACCTTCATGTCTTAAAGTAATGATGGACCTTCATGTCTTAAAGTAATGATGGACCTTCATGTCTTAAAGTAATGATGGAATGATGGACCTTCATGTCTTAAAGTAATGATGGACCTTCATGTCTTAAAGTAATGATGGACCTTCATGTCTTAAAGTAATGATGGACCTTCATGTCTTAAAGTAATGATGGACCTTCATGTCTTAAAGTAATGATGGACCTTCATGTCTTAAAGTAATGATGGACCTTCATGTCTTAAAGTAATGATGGACCTTCATGTCTTAAAGTGATGGACCTTCATGTCTTAAAGATGGACCTTCATGTCTTAAAGTACCTTCATGTCTTAAAGTGATGACCTTCATGTCTTAAAGTAATGATGGACCTTCATGTCTTAAAGTAATGATGGACCTTCATGTCTTAAAGTAATGATGGACCTTCATGTCTTAAAGTAATGATGGACCTTCATGTCTTAAAGTAATGACTGACCTTCATGTCTTAAAGTAATGATGGACCTTCATGTCTTAAAGTAATGATGGACCGTCGTTTCTCTTTGCTTATTGGAGCTGTTGTCGCCATAATATGGACTTGGTCTTTTACCAAACAGGGCTATCGTCTGTATACCACCCCTACGCTGTCACAACACAACTGGTTGTCTCAAACGCATTAAGGAGGAAATACATTCCACAAATGAACTTTTAACAAGGCACACATGTTAATTGAAATGCCTTCCAGGTGACTACCTCATGAAGCTGGTTGAGAGAATGCCAAGAGTGTGCAAAGCTGTCAACAAGGCAAAGGGTGGCTACTTTGAGCAATCTCAAATAGGCCAGCTGGCTCTGAGTGTGTTAGTATGGTACCTCTGATAGAGCCAGCAGGCTCTGAGTGTGTTAGTATAGTACCTCTGATAGAGCCAGCAGGCTCTGAGTGTGTTAGTATAGTACCTCTGATAGAGCCAGCAGGCTCTGAGTGTGTTAGTATGGTACCTCTGATAGAGCCAGCAGGCTCTGAGTGTGTTAGTATAGTACCTCTGATAGAGCCAGCAGGCTCTGAGTGTGTTAGTATAGTACCTCTGATAGAGCCAGCAGGCTCTGAGTGTGTTAGTATAGTACCTCTGATAGAGCCAGCAGGCTCTGAGTGTGTTAGTACAGTACCTCTGAAAGGCCAACAGGCTTTGAGTGTGTTAGTACAGTACCTCTGAAAGGCCAACAGGCTCTGAGTGTGTTAGTATAGTACCTCTGAAAGGCCAGCAGGCTCTGAGTGTGTTAGTATAGTACCTCTGAAAGGCCAGCAGGCTCTGAGTGTGTTAGTATAGTACCTCTGAAAGGCCAGCAGGCTCTGAGTGTGTTAGTACAGTACCTCTGAAAGGCCAACAGGCTCTGAGTGTGTTAGTACAGTACCTCTGAAAGGCCAGCAGGCTCTGAGTGTGTTAGTATGGTACCTCTGAAAGGCCAGCAGGCTCTGAGTGTGTTAGTATGGTACCTCTGAAAGGCCAGCAGGCTCTGAGTGTGTTAGTACAGTACCTCTGAAAGGCCAGCAGGCTCTGAGTGTGTTAGTACAGTACCTCTGAAAGGCCAGCAGGCTCTGAGTGTGTTAGTATAGTACCTCTGAAAGGCCAACAGGCTTTGAGTGTGTTAGTACAGTACCTCTGAAAGGCCAACAGGCTCTGAGTGTGTTAGTATAGTACCTCTGAAAGGCCAGCAGGCTCTGAGTGTGTTAGTATAGTACCTCTGAAAGGCCAGCAGGCTCTGAGTGTGTTAGTATAGTACCTCTGAAAGGCCAGCAGGCTCTGAGTGTGTTAGTATAGTACCTCTGAAAGGCCAGCAGGCTCTGAGTGTGTTAGTATAGTACCTCTGAAAGGCCAACAGGCTCTGAGTGTGTTAGTACAGTACCTCTGAAAGGCCAGCAGGCTCTGAGTGTGTTAGTACAGTACCTCTGAAAGGCCAACAGGCTCTGGGAGATCTTGGGGTTCCCCTGGATCTCTGCTCTCCTCCTACCCACCACCTCTGAGAACAACCGCTCTACTGCATCTCTGAAAGAGAGAGGAGGCAGGTAGAAAGTAGGGAGAGGGGTAGAGGAGGGAGAGAGGAGGGGATGAGAGAGGGGTAGAGGGTGGAGAGAGGAGGGGATGAGAGGGGTAAAGTCTCTTCTTCAAGGGTGGAGAGAGGCAGGGAGGCAGGTAGAAAGAGGGAGAGGGAGGGAGAGGAGGGAGAGAGGAGGGGATGAGAGAGGGGTGAGGGGGAGAGAGGAGGGGATGAAAAAGGGGTAGAGGAGTAAGGAGAGAGGGGATGAGAGAGGGGTAGAGGAGGGGGAGAGAGGATTCAGGATGAGAGAGAAGTAGAGGGTGGAGAGAGGAGGGGAAGAGAGAGGGGTAGAGGGTGGAGAGAGGAGGGGATGAGAGGGGGTAGAGGGGGAGAGAGGAGGGGATGAGAGAGGGGTAGAGGGTGGAGAGAGGAGGGGATGAGAGAGGGGTAGAGGAGGAGAGAAGAGGGGATGAGAGGGGGTAGGGGAGGGAGAGATGAGAGGGATGTGGAGAGAGGAGGGATGAGAGAGGGGTAGAGGGTGGAGAGAGGAGGGGATGAGAGAGGGGTAGAGGGTGGAGAGAGGAGGGATGAGAGAGGGGTAGAGGGTGGAGAGAGGAGGGGATGAGAGAGGGGTAGAGGGTGGAGAGAGGAGGGGATGAGAGAGGGGTAGAGGAGGGAGAGAGGAGGGGATGAGAGAGGGGTAGAGGGTGGAGAGAGGAGGGGATGAGAGAGGGGTAGAGGAGGGAGAGAGGAGGGGATGAGAGAGGGTGAGAGGGAGAGAGGAGGGGTGGAGAGGAGGGGAGAGAGAGAGGATGGAGAGAGAGAGAGATTTTATTTATTTATTACTTTTTTTATTTAATATTTATAACCAGGAAGGGGTCATTGAGATTAAAATCTCTTCTTCAAGAGCACCCTGGCCAAGATAGGCAGCACCAAGTCATTACAAAGAAATTAGACAGACAACATGAAAAACTACAAGTAGTCTAGTAAAAACCATTGAATTCACAAGAGTATAAAATAGCAAATGAAAAACATTGACAGGTCAGGGAATCAGCCTCAAAATCCTTCATCAGTGATTTAAAAACACCAATCGGGACAAGTTCTTCCAGTTTAAAACTATTTTGTAAGGCGTTCCAAGACGATGGCACAGAGGACATAAAAGCCCTTTTACCAAATTCAGTTCGGACATTGAAGAGACGACCCACCACATTTCTGAACAATAAAAATGTAGTAAACCCAAATGGTTAGAGGGTGGAGAGAGGAGGGGATGAGAGAGGGGTAGAGGAGGGAGAGAGGAGGGGATGAGAGAGGGGTAGAGGGTGGAGAGAGGAGGGGATGAGAGAGGGGTAGAGGGTGGAGAGAGGAGGGAGAGAGAGGGGTAGAGGGTGGAGAGAAGAGGGAGAGAGAGGGGTAGAGGGTGGAGAGAAGAGGGAGAGAGAGGGGTAGAGGGTGGAGAGAAGAGGGAGATAGAGGGGTAGAGGGTGGAGAGAGGAGGGGATGAGAGGGGTAGAGGGTGGAGAGAGGAGGGGATGAGAGAGGGGTAGAGGGTGGAGAGAGGAGGGGATGAGAGAGGGTAGAGGGTGGAGAGAGGAGGGGATGAGAGAGGGGGTAGAGGATGGAGAGGGAGGGGAGAGAGAGGGGTAGAGGGTGGAGAGAGAGGGAGAGGGGGGTAGAGGGTGGAGAGAAGAGGGAGAGAGAGGGGTAGAGGGTGGAGAGAAGAGGGGATGAGAGGGGTAGAGGGTGGAGAGAGGAGGGGATGAGAGGGGTAGAGGGTGGAGAGAGGAGGGGATGAGAGAGGGGTAGAGGGTGGAGAGAGGAGGGGATGAGAGAGGGTAGAGGGTGGAGAGAGGAGGGGATGAGAGAGGGGTAGAGGGTGGAGAGAGGAGGGGATGAGAGAGGGGTAGAGGGTGGAGAGAGGAGGGAGAGAGAGGGGGTAGAGGGTGGAGAGAGGAGGGAGATGAGAGGGGTAGAGGGTGGAGAGAGGAGGGGATGAGAGGGGTAGAGGGTGGAGAGAGGAGGGGATGAGAGAGGGGTAGAGGGTGGAGAGAGGAGGGGATGAGAGAGGGTAGAGGGTGGAGAGAGGAGGGGATGAGAGAGGGGTAGAGGGTGGAGAGAGGAGGGGATGAGAGAGGGTAGAGGGTGGAGAGAGGAGGGATGAGAGAGGGGTAGAGGGTGGAGAGAGGAGGGAGAGAGAGGGGTAGAGGGTGGAGAGAGGAGGGGATGAGAGAGGGGTAGAGGGTGGAGAGAGGAGGGAGAGAGAGAGGGTAGAGGGTGGAGAGAGGAGGGGATGAGAGAGGGGTAGAGGGTGGAGAGAGGAGGGGATGAGAGAGAGAGAGGGGGGAGAGAGAGGGGAGAGAGGAGGGGATGAGAGAGAGAGAGGAGGGGATGAGAGAGAGAGGGAGAGGATGGAGAGAGGAGGGAGAGAGGGGAGAGAGAGAGAGAGAGAGGGGTAGAGGGTGGAGAGAGGAGGATGAGGAGAGAGAGGAGGGGATGAGAGAGAGGAGAGGATGAGAGAGGGGATGAGAGAGGGGATGGAGAGAGGGGAGAGAGAGGATGGAGAGAGAGGGGATGAGAGAGAGGGGTAGAGGATGGAGAGAGAGGGGATGAGAGAGAGAGAGGAGGGGATGAGAGAAAGGGAGGAGTAAAAGGTAAAGAAAGTTGATAAGAAAACCAATAGAACAGAAGAGAAAATCAGGTTAATGGAATGAAGACGTCTATAAAATAAATTGTCCGTGTTTACATGGATGGATTTTTGGCAAGGCTACCTTGGAGCCTCATTGGTTGAAGTTAAACATGATATAAAAAGCGTCACATTGCAAAGTGGTGGGTGACACGCTGATACCCTGCCTACCACTGACTGTAGCCCAGGTCAGTCCAACCCTCTTCCTGGAGATCTACTGTCCTGTACGTTCAGTCCAACCCTCTTCCTGGAGATCTACTGTCCTGTAGGTTTTCAGCCCAACCCTCTTCCTGGAGATCTACTGTCCTGTACGTTCAGTCCAACCCTCTTCCTGGAGATCTACTGTCCTGTACGTTCAGTCCAACCCTCTTCCTGGAGATCTACTGTCCTGTGGGTTTTCAGTCCAACCCTCTTCCTGGAGATCTACTGTCCTGTACGTTCAGTCCAACCCTCTTCCTGGAGATCTACTGTCCTGTACGTTCAGTCCAACCCTCTTCCTGGAGATCTACTGTCCTGTGGGTTTTCAGTCCAACCCTCTTCCTGGAGATCTACTGTCCTGTGGGTTTTCAGTCCAACCCTCTTCCTGGAGATCTACTGTCCTGTGGGTTTTCAGTCCAACCCTCTTCCTGGAGATCTACTGTCCTGTGGGTTTTCAGTCCAACCCTCTTCCTGGAGATCTACTGTCCTGTA